>NC_031784.1:4794314-4830922 GCF_001522545.3 Parus major | reverse complement strand
GCTCTGCTCAGCATGTGCCACAGTGCCAGCAGTGCCCCGAGTGCCAGGACCCCACAGCTCTGCTCAGCCACCTGTGGGTGCCTGGATTTTTATTCCAGCTGGTGCCATCCTGCAGCTCTGTGGAAAACGCCAGGGCATTGATGTGGTGCTGAAATAACCCTGTATCAGTACAATTAGCTGTGCTGTCATTTCAGTGTCCTGCAGAAACACACCTGAGGAGTGGAGCTGGGCTCTGAGTGACACCAGAGGACAATTTGGGGCAGGTGTCCCCTCCTGCACCGAGGTTATGATCGACCACAGAAGAAGAGATGTGCTTGTCTGTGACAGCCAATGACATCACATGTAAGAAGAGTTTTTTGGGGGATTAGTGGGGCTTCTGAGCACAGAAACACTCCTCCCCCACCACGCCTACGCACTCCTGTGCCTGCACACACGGATGCACACGCGTGCACACACACTCACACACATATGGACACACACAGACCCCCCTCCCAGCTCCCTGTCCTGCCTCTCCCAGGCCGTGCTGGGGGTGTGTGGGGAAGGAAGGAGTGGGCACTCGCGCCCTGCCAGGCGCCCACGCACGCCCACGGCCCATATGGCTCCTGCGCACAGGCTGTGGCTGAACTTGCCTGGGAAGCGCTTTGTTCCTCAGACCATCGTGGGGAATGGATCTCTGCCCGTGCTTGGGTTTAGCAGCTTTTCCTCCTGTCGTTGCCTTCTACATCTCTGCTGGAAGCTGTCACTGAAAGGAGACTGTGAAGTGTTGCTGTGGCCCCTGCCCTGGCACTGATCCTTCCTGTTCCCCAATCCAAGGAAATCCCCAATAATCCACACTGCCTTTGGCAGTTCACACTGGTCTGTGGGTAAAATACTCCAAGACCCTCAGAAATCCCTTTCTACAGTCAGCAGAGACTGGCACAAGGAGTTCTTCCCTCCGTCCTCAGTTCCTTGGCCTGGCACTGGACATTCCCACACCAGGCAGAAGGGACTGGTCAGCACAGTGTCCACTCCAGAGAAGGTCCCAGCCCAACCTCATCTCCTGCAGCCCTGGATTCTGGTTGGTTTTAGGATTCAGTTCCCCAGACAGCCCATGCCCCACCATTAGGCTTTTCCCTTTCTCCTCCCTTCTCTCACATTTTTACTTTCAAGTAAAAGGCAGTGTTTCCTTTCTCTGGGTAACTGTGATGAGTCTCCTCCAAGCCAGTGGCAAACATGGCATTTCTGAATTCTCCCCAAGTCCCTTCCAGTCTGATTTGCATCAAACCTTGTCTTTTTTTTTTTCTGGTTTTCTGTCCATCTGTGTATTTATTCTGAGGTCAAAAGGGATTTTCAGACCCAGCAATCTGCCCAAAATCTCAGTCTGTGCATCTCTACAGACCCAAAGGCTCTGGGGGAAGGCTAGGAGCTGCAGCAGGGGATGGATCTCCCAGGGGTGGCAGGTCTGGGGTCCCACTGCTCCCCCTGCCCTGCTCAACCACAGAGCTCCCACAGACATTACACTGGGGCAATGTGGGAAGAAATCTAATCTCATCTTAATTTTCTTAACTAGTATAAATTTCTAAAGAAAAGGCATTTGAAAGCGAAATATCAAAATGTGACATTTGGAAAATGTTAAAAAGAACATCGTTGCATTATTGAGATACTTTGTTTCAATTTTCTTTGGAATTAAACTTTGTCAAAATCGCTGTGTAGCCACAGGAGGTCTGTTCCCACACAACAGCAATTTCCAAAGAGATGGTTTCTGGATTCCCAGTTTCTGACCATCAGTAGTGAAATGGCCTCAAAAGGGAGGGTGGGAACCAGGTGTGCATTGTCCTGGTCCTGAGCAGATGTGCCCAGCCTTTGGCCCTGACAGCCTCTTGCCCTGCCAGTCACAACCTCAGCTGCCCCAGTGTGGAAGAACACACTGCTTTGGGGAAAAAACCAGCTTTTCCAGAAAGATGGATCAGGAATTTGAGTTCCAGGATGCTCCAAATCCCATCAGCCTCTGAGGGTGTTGCAGTTCCATTCAGTGCTCACAAGGACAGTGAGTTCTGTGGGCTTTGCTCAACATCACTTACTAAAGCCAGTGTAAATCTGTGGATTTTACCTCCTCCATTCTGGATAAGAACGGTTTAAGCCATGCTTAAACCCATGGCTGGGTTAACCAGCACAGAACGAGATAAACTGGGCTCCATTTAAAGTAATGTCTGTGAACCACAGCCTGTGCCAGCCTGGCAGCCAGTGCTGGCTTCCAGGGAGGGCAGGTAGGGAGCACCAGGACCATTCTCCAGCCCAGATTTCACCAAATTTAGGCATTTTGTCTGGAAAGCCTGAGCTCCACTCAGGCAGCCCCCCATGGCAGTGAGTCCCGCTCATGGTGTGCTGCCTGGAATTATCCATGATGGCCAGAAGATGCTCCCATCCCCAATAAATAAATTGACTTATTCCTACATTTATACTTCATTTCAGTGCATGTGGGTGCCAGGGCCAAGCCTTGTTCATCTCTGGGTCTCCCCCTAATTCCAGCACTTGCAGAGATCACCCCACAGCTCTGCAGCTCACCCTCTTCCATGTGCACTATGATTACAGCAACATGCTTTGGATATACCACCAAAACTTGATGTTTCCTTCCCCCTATCCAACTGCTGGGTTATTTGTGCAGGTTAACTCATTATTTTGTAGTTGTTGCTGCCTCTCTGCAGCAGGAATGGAAGCAGAACTGGCAGTGGAGCCGCCTGCACCCAAAGGCAGCTTTGTGCAGTCAGCAAAAAGGCGGCAGAAAATGACTGATCAATGAAATCACATATTTTGGGTAAACGCTGCCTGCTGAAAGAGTCGGTCTCTGCATTAAACTGGGTGGCAGGAGGAGTTGCTGTGAAATCATGGCAGGGATTAGATGGAAAAGAGCATTTAGTGTTTAAGTGCTGATTAAAAAGCAATATGTTACCGAAAAGCTTCGCACCAAGTGGGTGACTCCTGTCCCTGCTGCTCGGTGACTCTCGGGGATTATCATGATATGCCCGATGTGTCCTCAGCACAGGCACTTCACCATTTCCCAGCCCCTGGGTCTCTTGGTGGGTTTTTTTCTGCATTTCAGTGAGGCCCTTTAGGGTGAAATTAATTCAGTTTAGCAGCCAACAGGCTCCAAATCGATTCATTCTGCAGCCGGGATGGTTTATGGGCAGGACGGATGGGCTGCAGCACAGCTCTGTGTCTGCAGGCACTGACAGGAAACCTCGGGGGAAAAGGGATCCACAAAACTGTCCCTTTTATGTTTGGGAATAATAGTTATTTGGCTGCTCAAAAGGCTGCCAAAGCTGTGCAGGAAACCCCTGATCCCAGCCATGCCTAGAAAGGCAGAGAAGAAAAAGGATGTGGGTGGGTGTGGTGTGAGTGGGTGGCAGAACCATGGGCTGGGATTCAGGGTGAGAGGGAGGGGACAGAGGGGGTACACCTGGGATGGGCAATGACAGAAGACACAGCCAGGGCAGAGACATCTTGCTCAGAGCCATCGCTGCCATCCATCCTCACCCGGCCGGTGGCTTTTCACCAGCAGTGGGAGAGCTGTGGGACCCTCCTGGATGCCTCAGGATGGAGAGCCCGAGAGGGCTGGCACCAGTGCCCACCGTGGGGCCAGCCCTGTCCCTGCTGGCAGCCCGGCATGGAGGGAGCTGTGCAGCCCGGGCAGGCTCCGGGAGGTCTCTTTGAGCTCATTCAGCCCCAAAATCTGGGCTCAGGACAACACTGTGGCCACCACCTCCCAGCCCGCCCTGCCCTGCCGCGATGTCGCTCGTTGTCGCTGTCCCTGGGTGCCGCAGCGGCTCCGTGTCCCCGCAGGCTGCGCTGGCTCCTGCAGACAGACACACGGACGTTCCGCAGTCACCTGCGCTCCCAGCAGGATTTGCATCCCGGCTCTCCATTCCCCACCCCGCTTCTCAAATGCTAATGTAGCTTTTGATGTGCACGTCTTCATCCTTCAGCAGAAGCGGGATCCAGCTTTGGACAAGCCCACGGCGGCTTTGCAACAGGAGCTGCCGTCCTGTTCTTGACTCGATCCCAGCGTTTTGTCATTTTTGAGGAAATAACAAACTTGAAAGTATTCGGCTTTGGTGCAGCAATTGCAGCTTAATTGCACGTCTCCTTCTGCCCACACAAATGCTGAAAAGTGACTTGGCAAACTTTAAAGGCAATCCAGGACTGAAATGGGGAGGCTTGACAAGCCAGCATTCATCAGCTCTGACTAACGCGTCTGTACTCTCAAACCTGCTGCTGTTCCTGCGTTGGCCTGACATCTTGCTGCCCTCAAAGAATTTCTTTTGAGTCTCAATCAGCGGCTGCCGGGTGGCTGTGTCTGAAAGGTCCCCCCAGCGTTTCAGCTGCCAGGTTACCCACAAACCATTCCTTGGGCGGGGGCTGCGTTGGCCGTGCCCTGGCAGGAGCTGGGGTGGTTTATGCTGCACAGAGAAGATGGAGTGGGCAGATGTCCTGGCATGTCACCGGTGTTTGTGCTGGTGACGTTCCAGAGGACATGGCTGGCAGCGCAGCTCTGGCCTCGCTCCCCACGGGCTGGAGGCAGCTCCCTCCCCAGGAGAGCCCAGCACAGCTTGGGGTGCTGGGGGGCTGCAGGATCGGGTGGTCTGAAATGTCTGGGGGAAACCTGAGCTGCAGCGGGTCCACAGCTCCCGTAAGGGGATGGCGGGGGGGAACAAAGGGGAAGAGGGAAGGGAAGGCAGATCCATGGTCCCGCAGGATTTCCAGTAGCACAGGCGATGGGAGAGATGCTCTGATCATGCCACCAGAGGCAGCCGGTCCCCAGGACAGGGCTGTGCCTGAGGGCAGGGACAGTGGCAACGCTGGCATTGCTTTGCCTCCCCAGCACCCCGGTGCCCCTGGGAAAGCCGCTTGGCACTGCCAACACTTTTCCCTGCTCTTCTGCCAGGTTTCCTGCAGGAGACAAGACAAGGAGTGAGCTGGGATCAGCAGCTGGTGGGGAAGCATTAGAATGGGGTCGAGAACCCCCAGAGGAGCAGAGAGAAGGAGTCACAAAACCTCAAGAGACCGTGTGGTTGTTTGCTGAGGTTGAGGAGCATTTCCTGGCTCTGCTGCTTCATCCAGCCCTCCTTCCTCGGGTGCTGGGCAGGCAGGCTCTGATCCAGGAGCCAAGGCCAGATGGGACAGAGCAGGGCCAGTGGGGCTGGTCAAAGGGCCAGTGCTGAGCCTTGAGCCTCCAGTGGATGTGGCAGGGAGGGAATCACATCCCCAGCTCACTGTCCCAGGATGTCTGGGATCAGCACAAAGCTCAGGCACACTTGAATTCATTATTTCTTGAACTGCCCCTCATGGCTGAGCGAGGTTTAGCGTGCACAGCGTGTTGGCATGGGAAGCATTGAGTCTACAGGCTTCTGCAAGGAAAATATTTAAGATTTCTCAGCTAATGGTGCATGCAGCTTTTCAGGAGGATGTTTTGCTCTTTTCCCCATGATCAGACTCATCCAGCATGTTCGAACGACGGCCTCACTTACACACAGCATTGGAAGGAGTGTGGGGAGGGGATGTTCTCTCCCTTTAGAAACAGCACAATTTACCAAAGGACAGGATGTATGTAAAGCAGCAGGATTTACTCCCAGCCCAAAGTCTGTAAACAGTGTGGGTTATGCTGCATGGAGCTCCTGAAAAGATAACTGGGAGGGGGCCCCTGGGTTCATTTTGTGAATGAGCGACTCAGTGGTGGCTGTGGGGTTTATTCCGCTCCACAGTGCGCACGCAGCACTCGCTGTGTGCTCGGGAATGTGCAGCCCAGGAAATAGATCTTTGCTGGAGGCAATTGCTTTCCCAACAGTGAGAGAAAACATCATGCATGGCAGGCTCAGAGGATATTATTTTAATACCTTTCTTCTCTCTGCAGAGCAAGGTGGCTGCGTGCTGGGGTAGGCACGTTGGGTCACCCCCTGATGCTCCAGGCACCATCAGGCTGGGCTGTCACAGTGGGTGCAGAATCCCCCTCAATCCCCACGCTGCTCTGTGCTGCAGAGTCAGACTGAGCCAAGCCCTTGTCTCATCTGATGAGGCCATTTTGAAGTCCCTGTTGGCTCCTGACCTGGCCCCGTGAGTGGTACCCTCAGCCTCTGCTCCAGAGCCTGCTGGGTCCCTTCATCTTTGCTTCTGAACTCTTCCAGCCACCTCCTCACATGAAGCAGCTTCTTGCCAAGCTCTCCAGAAGTGGAAATACAACTTTCTGATAGAGCATTGTAGCTTTGTGTGCATTCTTCATAAGACTCAAAACAGCGTCTTCCAGGAGAAATATATTGGAATGGTCTAAACGTGTTGGGAACAGGGTGGATTTAGGAGGATCAGAGAACAGTAGAGATGCAATGCAGGGAAGTGAGGACCTTGTGATACAGGTTCTGCACAGGGGACTGTGCACCAGCTTCCCCTCCTTCACAGGGTTGAGCATCCATTTTCCTTCTAGCAGGAGCAGGGAGGATGGCCTGGAGATCCCCCCTGCAGCCCTGGGGCTCTCCTGGGAGCACTGAGAGGTGCCTGTGCCACAGGAACCCGCCCCAACCAACACAGGCAAAATGCTGTCACCCTCCCAAAGAGGGCTGCAGCTGCAATGTCTCAGTGCTGGTCACCTGCCCAGGTGTGGGGCTGCTGCCAAGACCACGGGGGCAGACAGGGCTGGCAGCTGGCTCTGCCCACAGCGCCGTGCCTGGCTTCTCCAAGCCTCCCTGTTTATTTGTTCTACAACAGCTTGAAACCAAATAGGGTTAATAGCCCTCCCTGTGTCCTAGTGAGATGAAACTACCATTGGGAGACCCAGGACAATTTTTATATAGGATTAGAAAACAAAAATCAATATTTAATTATCTGTAAGCTTTTTGTGTCACTGCATCCTTAGCTTGCTAACGGTGAGTGCCGGCTGCCAGCAGAAAGTGAGTCATTAAAGGCGCAGTATCTTTTACTGGCCCGTTATGGGAGCACAGTAAATAGAGCACATTATCACTCCTCACACACCTGCACGGTTATTTATCTTTACAATCTCTATTTACCTATATTTATGGTGGGTTTCTCCTGTATATTATACGGCCAGGTTAACTTAAATGGGCTTCATTAAAACAGGCACTTAACAAAACTTTGGAACATCCTCGTTTGGATGGCAGGAAACCAAAACAGGGAAGGAAAAGCTCTTTTTGTCACCAAGTCCCCAGGGCTCGGGAGCTGAAGGGTGGCTGATGGAGATGCTGGTGGCTTCGGGCTTGTGTCACCACCCGTGAGCCCATGGGCTGAGGGGCTGCTGAGGATCTCCTTCCTTATCCCTGTTGCACCTTTCCCCCATGCCCGAGTCACAGCCCCAGGGGACAGATGGACACAGTGCCTGACACTGCTCCTGCTGTCCTGCTGTCCTGCTGTCCTGCTGTCCTGCTGTCCTGCTGTCCTGCTCTCCTCTTCAGGATCCATCCTGTTGCTCTCTCCCTGCCTCCATCACCCTGTACCCATCCACTTGTACTCACTGTGCCATGGCCTGCTCAGAGCCACTCAAAACGTAACAAATAAATACCCTGGGAAACGAAACCTTCCCCCGTGGTGAGGAGAACGGGCAATTAGCGGATCTTTTTTGCTGCAGTAGTTAATTTTTTACAAGCCTCCCTTATTTTCCCTGTTTCCCCTGGTTAATAATGACTCGCAGCCGCTTACACCATAAATAAGTTCCACAAATTTCGCAGATGCACCGGGCTGTTTAAGCAGGGAAATTGAGCAGCATATGTCTGAATGGTTAATTGACTTAATTGCTGTTAGTTGGGCTATTAGCACACTTGATCCACCCCAATGACCGCAATACTTTCTTAATGGTGTTCATTTTATTTGGATGCCAAGCTCCAGTTACCATTACAGGGAAATTTCCAATTGCTGATTACCTCATAAATATATAATTGTAGTCATAGGCTAAATAAAGCCAACAGGCATTAATAATGAACAGCGTTTGACTAAGAGCCTTTAAAGGATGATGGAAGTTTCTTTAAGGACCTCAGCTATTCTTGAAATGTAAATAATCTTTCATGCTTCTATTTTTAATGACGCTGCATCCCTTTTCCAGTCAGCATCAAGCACCAGGAGAGGTGCTTGGTGCATCCCACATCCAGGTAATGTCCAGGGAAAACAACAGAGCCAGGAGCCTCCTGAGCTCTCCCTGTTCCAGGATCGGTTCCCAAGGGATGCTGAGGTTATTCCTTTCAGCCAGACTTTCTGAAAACAGCTTATCCCACTCCGGGTCTGCAGGGAAAGGCAAAAAGCTGAGCACCACCAGGCCAGGTCCTGCCCTGGGCAGGGGGGCACAGGCAAGGGGTGCTGTGCCAGCCAAAACTGAGTGTGTCACCGACTTCAGCACCTGTCACACTGCGGAGGATGGCTGTCACCTCCCTGCCCAGCCCCCTGCAAAAGGAAAAGGTGGCCCTGAGAGCAGCGCCCGTGGCTGAGGTGGGTGACCAGGACCCCCTTTGGGGTCTGGCTGGCTCTGGTCCTGGGTCCAGCCACCCCCAAATCAGTTTAGTCTGTCACCAGACAAAGCAATAACCAAAAAACCACCTCTACCAGGGCAGATCTGTCCCCAAGAGCGACACTAAGGGCACGTATGATTTATCCAGAAGAGGAAAAGCAAGGAAGAAAGGGTCTTTTCCAGCTCCAGTATTGTTCTGGCTCTAGAGACAATTTAATTATCCCAGGCTTTTCTTAACTGACCTAGTCAAATGAACCTGTCTAGCTCTGTCCACAATAATTACCCACCATTTGCTAATTCATGTGGAGAAGAAATTACTCCTCGATAGTCTGTTAATCTTTGATTCCCAACCATGAGCTCATTTACTCCAGGCTTGTTCCCTACTGGCACCAAACAGAGTTTGCATTAGTTATTTTCAGCTATTAAGGAACTAGTTATAATTAATGTTGGCTTTGATCATAGCCTGGTTCTAGGTGGGTGCTTTGGGGTGCTGAAATGGGTGGGGGCTGGGTCACAGCCACGTTTTTGGGATTTGGGAGCATCCCGCATATCCTTGTGGCAGGGTCACAGCCCAGCTGGGACAAGTGGGACCAACCTTTGGGGCATGGACATAGGGAAGAAGGGACCTGCCACCCCTGGATGTGCAGGGTGACCCTGGTTCCCATGTCTGTGGGCAGCATCCCGGCCTCTCCCTCACTGCCAGAGGGCTGGGAATGTGTCACCCCAGCTCTACATGTCCCATGGGGCAGGGAGGGCATGTGACCAAGGGCTGCCCCATGGGGGATGGCGTGGGGGGCTCTGCCCCCTTCCCCCTAAGGAGTTGTTTCCCATTTCCAGCTCCTCTGCCCATTTCTGTGGGCTCTGCTGAGTGATGGGAAGCTGGTGAGTCATTGGTCTGTGCAGGGATGGATGCTGGGAAGAAAGGAAAAAAATCAGGAGAGCAGAGAAGGCTCTTGAGGAGAGGGAAAGTAAAATACCCTTTGCAGCCTCCTGCCTGAGCTGCTCTGTCTCCAGTGCCAGGACCCCTCTGCACCCCCCAGTGCCTTCCCTGGGGTCCCTGGGGAGGAGCAGGCACTGGAAGCAGTTGGGTTTCACCCATTCCCAAGGGTTACAATTGCCCTTTTACAATTGTTACAGTCCCAGGAGCTGGCAGAGACCCCCCTGCCTTCCCACCCCTCATCAGATGGGGGTGAGCTCCTCCTCATCTCCCCTCCACCCTCCTTCCCACCCTCAGCCAGCCGCTGACACCCTGGCAGGAGTGATGGCACCGGGGGGTCAGGCCGCCCTCCAGACCTGCAGAAAATGAGAAGCAGATGTTGCTTCAGCAGAGGAAAGGTCTCGGGATATGAAATAGTTTCACCTGGTGCCTTCATCTTCTGGAAAATCACACGTGACAATTCCTTTTGAAAATGATCAAAGCCAGGCACGGCGTTTCCTCTCTGCTTGCCGATCTACCCCGCTCTGTTTTATCTGATGGAGTTTAAAGCAAGAGCATGTTTTATTTTAAAACAGACTTTAAAAATATTCTGGCCTTTCGGCTTGACCATTCAAACCATCTGCTTCCCAATGTCTCAGATGCTGGCCCAGAGAAGAGGAGTGGTGTTAACAATAAGCAAAAGTACCTAATAATCAGTTTAATACAATGCTGCACAATACTTACGGAGTTGGCATTCCCAAACTTATTACCAGAAGCCAAATCTTAATCCTTTTTAAGTTGGGGGGAAAATGGATCAAAAATTAGAATGATATCAAGCATAAAATAATCTTCTGTCTGTATTGCACTGATAAAAAAAAAATAGAATATATAATTACCATGTACAAACTGCTTATGTTTGTGATTATATGTTGCTGCCATCTCCAGGTCCTCCCGGTAAATGACTTAATTGGGTTGTCCTGATGTATGGATGGAGAGAGGGAATGTATCCTGGATCTCCCAGGGATGAGTGCTGGATCCCTGCAGCAGGAATGCCTGGGACAGGGGCAGAGCTTTGCTCCTCCTGGAGATGCTGCAGAAGGTGAGAGGGGCTGCTGGGCCCCCAGGGCTGGCTGCTCCCACCTGGGTGGCTGCTCCTGGTGTTCCTTTTCTCCTCCTCCTTTACATTTGTCAAGCCCCACCACAGATTTATTGCTTTTTTTCCCCTCCCTGGTTATTTATGAGTAGAGTGAGAAGAAAGTCTGGCAGAAGAATGGCCCAGAGGCTCTGGGACACCAGTGGGGTGGATGTGGCACGGGTTTAGAACTTTTAAGAATTTAGAAAGTGCCTTGTGCCTGAAGGGACATTGAACCAACAAGGGAACAGGGAGGGAAGCACCAAGCATCCAGTGCCCTGTCTAGACATTAAATGTACTTGAAAATCAAGTCATGGGTTTATCTCCACAGAGGAGAAGACTGGGCAGGCGTAAAACCGGTGTTCAGGGCTGGAAGGAAATTGTGAGAAATCAAAAACCAGCGCAGAAAGCTGGCAAAGGGAAAAGGCTGGAGCTTCCTGTGGCTGTGAGCGGCACCCAGATGGATAAGGCACTGCCTTGGGAGGGAAAACAGGAGACAAAATTTTAAGGGATTAGAGGAACATCTTCTATTGGCACAGGAAAGATAACAGGGAGCAGCCTGGTCTCAGGGAGGAGTTTTATCCATGTGTGGGATAAATGACACCAGAAAGCTCCCCAGGAAAAGGGGACATTCCCTGGATGGTGGCTCCAATCTGCACCTCTGTGACAATGGCTCTGCCCAGGGATAGCCCAGGAACAAGCAATACACCAGAATTAGGGGATTTTTGATGTATAAAAATGCCTCATTTGCTTTCTGCCTTTTCTGCCACATATCAAACCACAATACTCCTCACAGCCTCACGCTCCTCTTTATTGCCCAACGTATTTATTACAGCTGAGGAAAGAGATCTTTTATTTTCTGTTGGGTTTTGTGTTGGGTTTTTTTAATATTTGCTAAATTTAGCCATTTTTCTGGTGAGGATGTTCAGCAGCACAGAAAGCAATGCTCTCAGATAAGTTCATCATCCTCAAAAGCCTTTGGTGTCATTTAGCGAGGAATTTTTGCTCAGAAAAACATTTCAATGCAAATGATGGCTATTACCACAATTAAATATTTATTTTTTGCCCCCAAATGCAAAGATAATTTCATAACTGACTCACAAAGGTGGGTAGACCATGGAAGGGGGTGGAACAAGATGAGTTTTAAGCTCCCTTCCAACCCAAACCATTCCATGAGTCTGTGGTTCTCTGATTCTTTGCTCTTTGAGTGCTGTTTCAGAGACTCTGACTCCTTTCAAGTTCTTGGGAGAGAATTTTTCTTAATAGCCTTTAAACCTGCAAATCAATACGTGAGGTTTGCTAAACAATCCAGCCAAATCAAAGGTATATTTTGAACCTGAAAAAAGTACTCTCTGCACTTTTTACCATTTACCCAGCACTAATATTTACCTGGAATTAATTCTGCTCCTTTCCCAACTCGGAGCCTTCCTGCTGGGGGAAGGCTGGTGAGATGCCCTTGTTGCTTCTATGGGTTGAAAATATTTTTGATGAACATAATTCATTCTCTGATTTCCCAGGATCCAAAATCTATTTGATGTAAAAGGTCAGAAGAGTTTCCAGTCATGTAAACAAGCTGCCAAATATAGATGGCCAGAAACATGTAAATTCATTGAGTTGGACAATTAACATTTAAGCTAAATTAAAACTAGAAGTGGTGAGGATGCAGGAGCAAGGGCTGTGCCCATCAGGTCTCTCCAGGCTGGCACAGCACAGCCAACACAAATCCTTCAGTCCCACCTGCTCTCAGGTGCTTTATCATCAATCAACTCCCAACAGTTTATGACCAATAAATCAATAATTTAAGTAGCACCTTTGCAATGCATTTTGGCTACTGCATCGCAGACTTGTCTAAAATGCAGGGGGGGGTCAGTTTGGGACACGATTCCTTTGGCCATGCCAGGCTCAACTGGCACAGGGATCCCAGTGTCCTTTCCTCCATCCCATCTTCCCTGTCCCTTGGATCCTTTCAAGCTGGGAGGGAGCTGGTGGGTTCAGGGCCATCCTCCTTCCCTCTTCCAGAGCAGCTCAATCTCCTGTGGTGTCCCCACCTCCACCCAGCCTCCTCTGACAGCAGAGATGGGGAAATCCCGTCTGCCTTCCCTCTCCTTGGCTTTTCCTTTATTTTACTGTGGGACCACCATGTTCCCACTGCAGCTTTCCCTGCCGTGGCTGCATCTGGGAATCTTTCATTTCCTCCCATTTTTGCCAAGCACGTTTGAGCTGACGCTCTTCTGAGCCCTTCCTTGCAGCACATTGGGGGTTCAGCTGGGCCAGCAGGTCCCTGAGTTTTGGGGTTTGCCACCACCTTCCAGACCACTACCACCTTCTGAACAGAGCCCCACGGCTGGCAGAGGAGGGATGTGCTCCCTGGAGCTGCTTGACGGCCTTTGTGCGGGAGAAATTCCACACATCTCCTCTCCGGTGCTCAGTAAGGTGGGGCCGGAGGAGACAGGAGGGACCTTTTAACGAGGGGGGTGTCTGAAGGACTTTGTGAATGGACTGGGAAAGTCATGGGCTCAGGATCACATTGCTCCCGCTGAAAGAGCCCCGTAAATGGAGTCATTCTTGGTGGCAGTAAGTGATCCGCCTCCCGGCTGAGAGTCATGGAGATTAGGCATTAATTGAACACGGGCTCCGAGGGGGGAGACGGAGCGGGGTTGGGGTGGGGAGGCAAAAGGAAACCTTAGAATGGGAGCACAGAGAGAGGCTGTTAATAAAGACACAAGGGCAGCTGTGCACCGAACGTGGGGGGATATAGGATTTCAAGAGCCGGGCTCGTCTTTCCACTGAGAGCTACCTTTCATGGGATGTAACCTTAGGAATCAGCCCCGGAGCCAGCGCTGCCCTGGGGACGGGGACAGGGACAGCCCTGCCTGGCCAGGGGGACTCTGGGAGGGCTCCCTGGGGATGGGGACAAGGACAGGGACAGCCCTGCCTGGCCAGGGGGACTCTGGGAGGGCTCCCTGGGGATGGGGATGGGGACAGGGACAGCACAGCCTGGCCAGGGGGTCTCTGGGAGGGCTCCCTGGGGATGGGGACAAGGACAGGGACAGCACAGCCCAGGGAGGGGGTCTCTGGCAGCGCTGCCCCGGGGTCCGCACGACTGGGAGAGGAATTGCATCCATTGCTTCCCAGCCACCCAGGACCTTGGGATTAACGGAGCAGGAGAGGGGTGATGAGCAGAACGCTTCGGGAATGGGAAGGGTCAGGGGAGCCGTGCCCAGCACGGTTGGGGCTGGGTTTAATCTGGGAGTCACGGAGAGACAATGAGTTTTCCTCGTCAGAGCTTTTCAGTTCATTACTCTGCCTCTCTCTTTTCTGCAAATAAGTAAACGCACTTAACAGGTTGCTGCAGGTCACCTAAGCTCCCTGTCGTGTGTGCACTCTTATCCCCTGGTAATTGCAAAGTGCTGCTAGCGATCTGAAATGTCAAAGAAGTGATTTAAATAGGAATTTACATTTGCCGGGCGGCACACGCAGCCAGGGACTGCAGCCAGCTGACACCCAGCACTGCCAAAGGGGGAATGGGACTGGGGTGTCCAGCCCCAAGTGTGTTGTGATGTCCAGGAATTCCCAGAGGAACATACCAAGACTTGGAAGTGATCCTCCTCAGACCCTTTAACCTCTTTTGCACAGGTAGAAGAGGGTGACCACAGTTTGCTGGTGGGAGTGCAGGGATCCAGAAGCATAGAATCCTAGAAAAGTTTGGGTTGGAAAGGACCTTAAAGCTCATCTCATTCTGACTCACACAAGGCTTTTCCAAAGGTGTGGCTTCTCCCCAGCTCTGTGCTGGCAGGGGATGGCTCAGGGTGGAATGAGCTCGATGGTCCCATGTGTGCATCTCCAGCCACTTCCACTGCTGAACTCCCCACAAACACAAACTCCAGCTGTGATCCCAAGTGTTCTTGTGTGTTTGGCAGACAGGACACCCTGGGAAAAACCTGGAAGCAACCATCCTGTTGGAAGTGGTGATCCTCTGCCAGCTGCCAGGGGGTAGAGAAACAGCCAGATATCTGGGCAGTCCCTGCAGTCAGTGTCCAGAGCTGGAATGTGATGTCCTTCCTGCAGCCAGGTGTGGGTCCCCACTTATTTTCCCTCTCTGAATTTTAGGATCACATGGAAAATTGTGAAAATTCCCACTTGTGGCCAACCCACACTTCAGTGCTGCTGAGAGCCACTGTGGTCCAGTGATGTGATAAGGGGCACCAGCCTGCTTAGACAACCCTCACATCCACATATCCAAACTTTGGAGATGTGGATTTTTCCACTCTGGCATCCAAAGGGCTTTCATTAACGCTTTGCTGTGGCTCTGATACGGTGGATAATGTGGGTTTCCCAGTGGAGCGTGCATTTCCTCAGGCACGTGGAGAGCTGGCACCTTTCCCTTTCCTCCTCTCTGACACTTTCCACATGAGCAGTCCCAGCAAAACGCACAAACCCATTTAGCAAATGGATTTTTTTTCTTGTGAAGTGTTCAAAAAGAGTCAGCCTTTATTATTAAAGATGATGATGGGCGTTTCATGACTCAACAGTCTGAGGGCGAATCTGC
Source organism: Parus major (assembly GCF_001522545.3). Classification (NCBI taxonomy): domain Eukaryota; kingdom Metazoa; phylum Chordata; class Aves; order Passeriformes; family Paridae; genus Parus; species Parus major. Next base: position 4,815,849 of record NC_031784.1, on the reverse strand, counting down.
ACCCGGGATATCAATAGTGCACGTAAGCAACTGCAGCAATCGATAGTTCAAGTATATTTCTGTATTTATTACATATTCAATCAACTAACTCCCACTCTTTTATCAATACATTAACTGATAATAAAACTCTGTTTGCCATAGAAAATATTAGACACTGTATAACAAATAATTGAACCTTGGTGTGTGTGAGTATCGAGCTGCAGAGGCACAGCGGGAGGGAGCCGTGAGATCCCTCCTGGTTATCCCACCTTGTTTGATTAAAGGCAAAACAAAACACTGCAGATGAGACATTAAAAACATCCTGTGCTAATACAGATCTGAAGCCATCAAAGAGAGAAAGATTCAAATGAGCTGGTTCCTGATTTCCAGTGGTGTTTGAAGCTCCTGCTTGGGTTGTGCTGCTCTCTGGGATCCCAGCTGTGGCAGTGGCCAGACACGGATCAGGTGTGCACAACTTCCCTTCCCTGTCACTGCTACAATTTTGGACAGGTCATGTAGCCCCCAGTGCAGGTGACTTGAAGCTGGATAGAGCAGTGGGATTGAGATTTAGAGGTTTAGACTGGATATTAGGAAAAAAATTTCCATTGAAAATGTTTTCCAGTCCTGGCACAGGCTGCCCAGGGCAGTGGCAGAGTCACTGTACCCAGAGTGATTTAAAAGCTGTGTGTGTGGATGTGGCACTTGGGCACATGGTTTAGTGGGATTGGAAGTGCTGTGGGATGGACTCGATGATCTTAGAGGGCTTTTCCAGCCAAAAGGATCCCATGATTCTGTGACTCAGACACATTTTTACCTGGGACATTGACTTTGACAATGCTCTGGCTGAGGATGACTTGCTGGACCCATTTGGCTCCAGGAAAGGGAACAACAGGAAAGGGGAGCTGGGTCTGGTCTAGAGTAGGTCTGATCTACAGGAGTGGGTCTGGGGCTCTCAGACACCCTCCAGCAGGGATATTCCTGACTCCATGGCGTTCAACTGAGCAGTTCCCAGCTTTTTATCACACTGCTTCCAGGAAAGTGTCTGCTGCAGACACATTTGGGGACCTCTTGCTTGCACCCCTTTAGGTACACAGGGATCCTAAACAGCCAGGAAAGAGCTCATTACAGTTTTCAGGGTGCTAATGAGTAGTCTGGGACAGATGTGAGCAAACCGTGGTGTTGATCCCTGGGTCATTAATGCTCACACTCACAGAGGAATAATCAGGGTGAGTTACAGCTGCAGGGCTGGTGCTCTGTGTGTGCAGTTCTGGGTATTCTCCCAGTTCACCCCTACCTGGATGGGTTCACGGTGGCACCTGAGGGCAGCAGTGTCCCCAGTGCATGTCACTGATGGCACAGCCACACCACCACCACAGCGTGGCCTCTGTCCAAAAGAGAAAGCAGCCAGCTTTGAGTCAGTGTTAAAGAAGAGGCTTTTTGTGTCACTTTTAATTAAGCCAGACAGCAAAAACTCTGTTAAGTGTGAGGAATTTGTCCTATGAACAAACACACTGTATTACTACCAGTTATATTTTATTTTTATCATTGTTATTATTTATTAGTCTGGAGCCCCAGTAGCCCATTGATCTGCTCCCAGGGAGCCTGAGTGAGGCTGAGCAGTCATAGATCATCTTCGACAGAGGCTGACATGGGCATTTTCTGTCCTAAACCATCACCAGGATGTGAGACACAGCATGTGAGCTGTGGCACAGTTTGGTTTGAGAAGACCTTGCAAGGGAAGCAGGTGACAGCAGAAAGCCTGGTCCTGCCATGGTGTGAGGCCATGTGGGAGCTGAGGACTGGCTGCTCCCACTTCCCCTGGGATTTTGGGGTGACCTGGAGCAGCTTGGGGAGCCAGGCAGGCCAGGGGATGCTGCCCCAGGTAAGTCACATCCCTGGCAAGGATTTTGCTCATACAGGGAGGTTTGGAGAAGAACAAAGAGCTCTTTTCTAGTCCAGCCTAAGGGTCCTAGCATGGGATGTAACCAGATGGATGCAGGTGAATAACCCCTCTAGAGTGACCTGGAGAAGGCAGGGTGGTTCTGTTGCAGTGGGGCAGGAGCCTGGCCCCGGCTCGGGGTGAGAACAGAGCATGGGTGCAAGCAGGGAGTGCTTCTCCCACAGCTCTGCAAACATTAATTGCTACAATCCCTCTTTAAGAGTAAACAGCAGAAATGCAAGCAGGGAAAGCAGGATGCCAAAAGAACTGAAAACCATTTCATGTGCAGAGAATGCAGTGCAAAGGAGCGAGGGTGGGCTGTGAGCTGATCCCAGCTGCCCCCTTCACACCCACCAGCTCCTGCTTGCCCTGAGAGCTGGGGTGCCCCAAAGCCAGGCACGCTTTGGCTGTCAGGAAGGCCCTGCTGTCCATGGCTCCAGCCCAGCGAGACTCTCACACACGATTATCATCTTCCTCAGGAGTGCAGGGAAGCGGCAGCACAGCCCTTGGGGCAGGACCCTCACCCAGCCCCTGCTGAGCTCACACCCACCCTGCTGTCCCCAGATCGGTGTCCTGGGGTGTGGAGAGCAGAGCACACATCCCCCTCTGGGGCTGGGGCCAGCGTGGCTGTGCTCCATGGACGGAGCAGTGACCAGCCCAGGCGTCTGTGTCCAGATTCCTTTTACATCCATCCCTGTGCTCTGCTGCTTTCCGAGGGGGAACGTCCACGTCTTTGTCCCTGCTGATTGCCCTCTGCTTGCTGCTTTATTTGATTGCTTCAGACAAGCAGCCTTCACCTGAGGACATGTCAGGGCGCTGCTGGTTCCTTGTCCAAAGGGGAAAACATTCTTTATCTCCTTCAGTAGCTCGTGCTTTCTGAGGCATCAACACCCGGCGCTGCCGGAGCCGCAGCCCCTCGGGTCGCACGAGATCCGTGTTTTGTGTCGTTCAGTAATTCTGCAGATGTTCTGTATTGACGTGACCATCCCAAGGAATAAAAATCTGCAGCGTTTTCAGAGTGAAGAAGGGCTTTAATTCCCAAACAGCAGGTCTGTGTGGCAAAGGGGAAGGGCACACCACGGCCTGTGGCACTGCCAGCACCACCTTTGCAGGGCTGAGGGAGCAGAGGTGACCTGCAGCGGGTGGCACGGAGCCCTGGCCATCACTGTCACAGCTGCTGGGGACACCCCTGTGCTGCCACCCTGCATCACCCTGTCAGGGAGCGTGGGACACCCACGGCTGGCCCCAGGCAGCCGAAGCACTGAGCTGAGACAAATCCGAGTTGCTGTTCATCCCATGGAAACGCGGGATTTTCACAGGGCCTTCGGCACGGCTCGCGGCCGGCTGAGGCTCCAGCGATGGAGACGGGTCCATGAGCTGCTCCCTGCCCTGGCTGTGAGCTCAGCACAGCCTCCCCCAGTGCCACAGGAGCTGCTGGAGACACCCTGAGACTGGGCAGAGCTGGGCTGGCAGCTCAGAGAGCCACAGCTCCGGGGTGGGCAGGGCAGTGGGAGCTGGGTGCCCAGCAGTACAGACATGGCATGCACTGACATCCCCTACAGCCACACTCAGGGGTCACCACAGCCCCCTGCCCTCCCCTCAGGGGTCCTGGGACACCTCTCAATGCCCCAGACATGAGCAGAGAGTTGGGCAGTGTGTGTGTGTGTGTTTAATAAAATACAAACACACATTTCCCTTTTCAAATGGAATTAACATACTTTATTGCCAGCTATAAGAATTATTCCTTAAGGGTAAGAAGTTTATAAAAAATTTAAGGTAACAAAGGCAAACTTATAAAAAATTCATCTTTTAGTAGTGATTGCTCTATAAAAAAAAGCGCAGGTTTAAGTGAGAATACAAAATTCACAGAATTAATTATGTAAACAGAAAAAAAGGCACAACAGCTGAGAACTAAAATAATTAGCAGCAGAGTGTCCCTGCCAGTGGCAGCCTGGGCCAGCGCATTGGCTGCGTGAGAGTAACCCACAGTGACACTTGTGTCCTCAAGTTATTTATATCACAACTCTGCTGAGGCTCAGAGCAGTGCTGGCTTAATTAACCCAATGGTGAGTGTGGGGAACACCAGCTTTTCTCACCCATGTGCCATGCTAGGATCTTTATCCCGAGGGTGCTGCAAGCTGGTGTTGGCTCAGATTGCCTGTGGGCTCCTCTGGAGGAGCTGCTGCAGCTCCACCAGTGCTGGGAGCACAGGAACTCAGGGAGTCATGGAATCCCAGGAGGGCCTGGGTTGCCTGGCTAAGGGTCCCAGAAGAAAGAAAAGCCCAGATCCCTAGAAAAGGGGTACCTGGAGGGAAACCCTGGGCTTCCCCTGAAGCTTCCAACCCTCCAAGCCAGGACAAGGCTGTGGCCAAACCTTCTGGACCTTCCCTCCATCCTTGGCAGAGAGCAGGAGAGGGCAGGAAAAGCTGGGGTGGGAGAAGGAGACCCTTGCCAGGTAGTGCAGGTTGTCACTTTGGCTCAGTCTCTGTCCCTCTGCTTGGGCACAGCAGCATCCCCAGAGCACCTCTGATGCTGACCCCAACCCAAAATAATGCAGGGACCGCTGAGGGGGACAGTCTTTGGGGGTGTCCTGTGCTGGGTCTGTCCCCACCCATCCCTCAGGACTGTGGGAGCTGGCTCTGCCCCCAAGGACACCCTGCTCTGTGGGACCTGCTCACCAAAGTCCACGCCTGGCTGTGCTGCTCCAGCTCCTGCACCCGGATCAGTTGGGTTTAATGATTGCCTTGCTCCATCCAGAACAGCCAAATGCAAAGGACAGGAACAGAATGAGCAAGAGCCTTTCCATTCACAGGCACATTAAAGGTGTCATTGAGATGCAAGGCGCTCGCTCATTCCAGCCTGCACTTTGCATTATTTTTCACTGTAGGAAAATTTTCAGGAGGAGAAAAGAAACTTAAGGAACACATTTAAAAGTAAAGTTGAATAGAACAGGGCTGCTGGGAATACAAATGCTGCTCGAGTTTCCTTCTGATTCCTTCTGCTGGCTGTCCTCTGCCAGGAGGCTCTGCTGGCCCTGCCCTGGAGGAGCTGCTGTCAGCAGGGCTCCCGTGGGTGTTCCCAGGCAGGAACAACGAGTCCCACAGCTCCCGTGGGTGTTCCCAGGTGGGGATGGTGAGTGCCACGGCTCCTGTGGTCTCACATGCCCCCTTGCAGGCTCAGGACCTGCAGCCTGAGGTTTCTCTGTGCTGTCAGCTACACAGGACATGCAAGGAGGACGCAGCAGACACCCATGACTGGAGGTGACCCTCTGGGTGTCACAGTCACTCTGAGCCTGTTTGGACACAAGGCTACAGCTGTGCTGCACAGTGCCACCATCTCTGCAGTGGGATGAGGTGCCTCCCCCCTGGGGCAAACACCAGGGGCTTGCCCCCGTGCCACTTGCTGCCGTGTGGGTGTGTCCTGCCCACTGGGTGTGGGATGGACAAACGCTGTCCTCTTGGAACACTTCCCCTTGGGAAGGGACAGGGATGGGGATGGAGATGGGGATGGGGCCAGGGGTTGGCTCTGTCTCCCCTCTTCCCGTTGCCGCCACCCACGTAAGAGACAGAAGCGTCACTTGGGTTGGGAAGGAGCAGCTACATTTAGAAAGTGCACGAAAGGCAGCGTTTGAGTTTCACAGGAGCCCCTCGCCCACTCCTTTTCTCACCCGCTCAGCTTAATGCATTCCTGAAAAACCTCCTTTCCTCATCCCTCGCTATTTTTGCCTCTGAGCTGTAGCATGAGTAGGTGGGATCATCTCTCTGTGCCCAGGTGTGCTGTCCCAGGGGCTCGCTCAGGCTTTGCTGAGTGAGGAAGCTCCATTATCCCATTGCTGGCCCATGGTGAAATGCCAGGAGGGATTCACCTTCCCTCCTGCAGCCCCTTCCCTGCCCCAGATCCGGTTTTCCCCTCCATGTGATGAAGCAGTTCTAATGGGAGCCCGGGAAGGTTTTGCTCCACGTTGCCCTTCCCTGGCAGATATCAGCGATGCAGAGCCCAGGATCAGAGCCTGGTGCTGAACACCCCAGCCCTGATTCCCTAGGTTTGGACACGGTGACTGTGAGGAGAAACAGGATCCACAGGGTTCTGATCAACAGTGAAAGATCCAGAGAAATGCAGATGCTGAGGCCAGGGGCTGGCAGGTCCCCCTGAACCTCATGAAGGCAGAGCAGGGAGCAGCTGCTGCTGTGCAGAACTTCCTTGAGGCTGCAGGGCTGGAATGCCCCCTGGCAGGTGGGCTTCTGCCAACCCTCGATTCGAACAGCTCCCTTTCCTCTGCTGACAAGTGCCAGGCAAATGCTCCCTCTCTTGGCATTGCTGCCCCTTCCTCTGGCTGCTCGCTGAAGTGGATTTAATGAGGATTTTAAGTGGTTCCTTCAGGCAGGTGCTGGCTGGGCCAGTCCGCCAGCACCAAGATCCACCCTGGGAGTTCTCCTAATGAACCCTGCGGCCGGAGGAAGGAGCACAGCCGGGTGATTCTCTGCATCTGCCAGGACAGCTCCGAGCGCTCAGCTCCGGCTGCTGCCGCGGCACCGGGGCCAGCGCCAGGCACAGCCGGAGCAGAGGGAGAGCGGGACCGGGCACGATGAATATTTCATGGTGCGAGGCCAGAGCTTCGCATCAGCACCAGAATGGAGGGCTCAGCACTCCTGACGTTTGATCCCGCACACGGAAATGTCAGGGCAGCCAGCCTCGGTGGGGTCCGAAGGCGAGGAGCTGCGCTCCCAGCGAGATGCCACACCCGGCCCAGCGCGGCTGGGAGGGCAGGGATCGCTCTGCCAGCGCTTCCATTTCCAGGCTGATAATAACTCCCGAGATTTCCTCAGGGCTCTGAAAATACAAGGCTAAAGAGAAGGTCTTCATCACGGAAGGAGAGCAGGAAAGATTGGGTTGATTTTCCCACAGAGCCCCGGCTGCCAGCACTGAGAGGTCACTGCGAGCACTCTCGCTCCGCTGGCTCCCGGCTGCGGGGGCTGGCAGGGACAGCGACCTGCCCGACAGAGGTGGGCGCTGGCACCAGCCCACCCAGCACAAACCTCTCTCTGTGGATGTTTGCCTGGTTCTAAAGCCCAGGCTCCTCATGTCCTCATCCCTGGAGGTGCCTAAGGAATGCCTGGCACTCAGAGCTGGGTGACAAGGAGGGGATGGGTTAAGGGTTGGACTTGAAGGTCTTTTCCAACCCAAATGACTCTAGGATTCTGTGTCTGGACCCTGTGGCAGCCGGCAGCCTCTGCCTTCCTAGAGATGCAGAGCCAAGGCTCTGTATCATCACCTGCTGCTGAATCAGCCCCGCAATATCCCGGCGGTGCTTCAGAGCTGGAGAGCTCTCAGATGGGAGACGCTCCCTGCCACTGGCATCAGTTCAAGCCGCCTGGTGAACTAAATTGATTTTTTATAGTTGCTCTGGAGCAAGTTAAATGATTCTGTTAGTAGCTGCTCCCTGCTTAAAGCTTCCCTCAGTGCTGGAACTGCAGCCCGGCGCTCCATAAAACGGGGGGGCTGCTCCAGCCGTGCCCCCGCCCCCGAGCAGTGCTGCTGTGATTAGCTGCCTGCTGCATAATTCCACATCATTACTGCGTGCACTCGTGCACTCCGAGGAAACTATCAGCGGAGCGAGCTGGGCTGGGAGAGGAATCCGTGCCTCAAATGGGAACCTGTGCAAAACACGGCGTGCAGGTGTCTGCACGCTCCCGTGTTAGTCCAGCGCCAGCTCCAAGCGTTAAATCACCGGGAGGCAGCTCAGCTATCACAATCCTGCCTCAAAGACAATGATATTAAAAATTAACAGCAGTTTTGCTTTTATTTTTATGGAGGTTTGTTTGGATTTTTTTTTTTCCCCTTGAATATTTCTAAACATTTCTGTGCAGTAAAAGGGCTGGAAACCCACTCCCGTAAAACCAGTGCAGGTTGAGATTCACAGGGCTCCAGAACCTGGAATTTTGGGAGAACAAAGGTCACTCCTTGCATGTGTTTGCTTCTCGGAGAGGGACTGGAGGCTGCGCTCAGGCTCGGGGTGGGCTCGGTGGTTCCTACATCCCTTCGGGCTTCGGACACGGCAAGAGGCATCGAGAGGCAGCACCAGAACAGGCACTGCCCAGTGCCAAATCCAGTCCAAATCAGCCACAACCCCTTGGTGGGTCTGCTCAGAGCCACAAGACAGCGGTGTCACCCCGTGTCCCAGCCTCGGCGGCTGGCACTGCTTCCCCCGCTGGGGGATGCTGAGCCGGCACAGCATCTCTCCCAAAACCGGGGCTTGGGGATGCTGAGCCGGTACAGGATCTCTCCCAAAACCGAGGCTGGGGGATGCTGAGCCGGCACAGCATCTCTCCCAAAACCGAGGCTGGGGGATGCTGAGCCGGCACAGCATCTCTCCCAAAACCGGGGCTGGGGGATGCTGAGCCGACACAGAATCTCTCCCAAAACCGGGGCTGAGGGATGCTGAGCCGACACAGAATCTCTCCCAAAACCGGGGCTTGGGGATGCTGAGCCGGTACAGCATCTCTCCCAAAACCAGGGTTGAGGGATGCTGAGCCGGCACAGCATCTCTCCCAAAAGCAGGGCCGGGATGGAGCCGCCCGGTACCGCGGCTGGCACCATCACGGGAGGTTTCTATCACTCCGCACAGCTGCTGAGTGCGCCTCTTCCTTCCCAACAGCTGCTGGGATCTGACCCTGTCCATCAGCAGTGCCAGGAAAGCCAGCGAGCTGCCGGCAGCCGCCTCGCTGACATCGGTGTTTTCAAACATGCAGGCAGCGATGTGATCGGCGCCGTCCCCAGAGGCCGCGCTCGGGGCCTCGCTGCGCGGAGCTGCCGCCGGTGCTGCCAGGAAACGCTGCTGCTGCTGCCGAGCACAGTTTAACTCTTGAGGAGCGGAGCTGGGCTGCTCCGTGATGCTCTGCTGGCTCCCCGATCCCGCTATCCCTGCAGAGGAAAGGGGGGCTGAAAGGAAAGGGAACTTTGGAGATGGAGAGCCGGGGAGAACGAGGCCAGTGGGAGGTATCTGGTGGTGCCACCAGCAGAATAAGGCACCCTCTGTCACCAAACCGATGGGCAGGGAATAAAAAAAAATGGGGTTTGTTGACTTGGGACGAAAGATAATTCATATCGATTAAAGGAATACAGATGTCACCGAGAATTAGCAGGACAGCCAAGCCATCACTTCAGCAGCAAACAAAGGATGCCTGCACTGGGTGGGAGCCGGGAGCAGACGCAGGGCAGACACGGGGAAGCTGTGCCGAGCTCCCCACGGGGGCCAGCCGTGCCCGGGTGAACAAGTGCTGATGGAATTTGAGGCTGGTCCTGCAAAGCCCTGCCCGCTGCTGGCTGGCCATGGATGGCAAGAAACGCTCCCAGGGCCATAGAGAGGGGACAGCAGCCCCTCAGCGATATCTTGGGAGGGTCCCACATGCCCCAGCCCCATCCCTGCTGCAGCCTGTCGCTCAGGAGGTGAAGGTGCTGCCGGTGCCCGCTGCCTTTCTCGCCTCCCTGGCCTGAGGAATCCGTAGGGCTGAGCCTCCCAGCACCCCCGTTAATGGGAACAACTATTTACTTAAACCCCCACCCTCCCGCATTATGCATGCGGCCGGCGGGGCTGTGACTGCCGTATCGATCAGCACCACTTCAATACCCTCATTGAGATTCCGGGCACCGGCTCAGGGACTCTATCTCAGTGTCTGGTCAATAGCTTATATTTTTAATTTGTCGATAATCAGTCAGGACCTTGGTCTGAGTGCTGCCGAGGCTCCCTGCTCAATGGAGAAGGTGAAATCACTCAAGCAGGGTCATGTTTATGGCCTGAGCTGAACCATGGGAAATGGAGATATCAGTCAGGCTTATGAAAAATAACATGCTATATTATTTTTCATAAACCTGACAAAATCATATTAATTTGAAGACAAAGATAAGGCACCCAACTGGCAGCACTCACTTTCTCTTCCCTTCTGAGCGTGCTGAGCCCTGGGAGGTGCAAACCAGCCCAAAATGTGCAAGTCTTGCACCACCACCACCACGCAGGGCACGTGCCCAGGAGCCAGTGACAGCCCCCAAGTGTGGCACCATCTCACTTGTGCCACTTCTCATCATCATCATCATCATCATCATCATCATCATCATCATCATCATCATCATCATCATCATCATCCCCTCGATGACTTCAAGCACCAGTTGAAGGCAGTTCCTTCAGCCTGAGGAACAGCAGCAGGAGGGAATCAGGCATCAGAGCAGAGGTGGAAACACAGCTCTGGAAGGGGAGACTGCCTCATGGATGCCCAAGGACTGCTGCTGGGAGCTCCGAGGTTTTTACAACAAAGGCATGGTTTTTAATAGGAGAAGAAGATACGTGTGTTTGCAGGTGAGTGCTGAGCCTCAGGGTCTCTTTTAACTAATACTCCCAGTATCTAACTGGTTTTAAAGCTTCTTTTGAGCATTTGATAAGACAAAAGGTGGTTGTCTGGAACTCTTGGCTTTTGGAGTCTGTATCTCTGAGCAGTGCCACTGAAGGCACGTTGTTAATGGTGTTGGCTCTGCCATAAATGTACCCGTGAGTTTTTGGAGCAAAGGGCAGGCAAGAAAAAAAGAAGCTTGAAGTTGCAGTTTCAGCCTTTAAAGAGAAAAATGTGCTGGGTTTCCATCTGAGGTGTGTGAGCCCCAGGAGCAGCGTGTACCTGAGGTGTCAGCACATGGCTGTGAGGAGCAGCGTGTTTATAAATTATAATTTTTGAGCAAACCAGCAAAACCTGGGAGCTGCAGCTTTGTGGGCTGTGGTACCTCCTGTGAGTGGGGAGCTCTGCTGGGCTTTTTCCTCTGATGGATTCGCCCAGCTCTGGCTGGGACCAGTGGCCTTGTGCTGGCCAGGTCCCCCTGCCCTCCCCTCCTGTGCCTGGGCACAGAACAGGGCTCATTGCAGCAGCTTTTGAGGACTTGTTAAAATACAGGTGTGGAGATGCAGATTTTCGTTCCCAATTTGTCTGCAGTCCCTCAGCCCTCATGCACTCAGTTCTACTTGAAAAGGCCAAAAAAAAGGTAGAATAAACTGTTAGAAACCCCCAAGGCAAGATGAGCTGACAAGTCAGGAAATGCATATGCACACCTGGAGAGGCAGTGGCTAAAAAAAAAAAGCAGGAAAACCTGGAGCATTGATCAGGGAGAGCTGAATTGGCTTGGGAATGCTGGGAAGGGAGCTGGGAGTAAGGGAGGGAAGTGGAAGGAGGGAAGAAGGTAGGAATGGAGGAATGGGGGTGTTGCCTTGCAGGGGTGTTAGAATTGTAGAATTCTGGAGCACTCTGGGTTGGAAAGGAATTAAAATCTCATCCCATCCCACCCCTGTCATGGGCAGGGACATCTTCCACTATCCCAGGCTGCTCCTGGGATAACCCAGCCTTGGACACTTCCAGGGATGGGGCAGCCACAGCTCCTCCAGTCAAACACTTCCAGTTCCTCAGCAGCGCTGGTGACACCAGTGCTCTGTGATTTCTGGAGGTGGTGAGACATCACCAAGAGCTCGGGGCTGAGCTGAGAGCCCCCTCTGTGCCCCACACGTCCCCACAGCTGTGTCCCCTCCCTGGGACCCCCGTGGCTGCGGCTCAGCGGGCTGGGCTGGCCGGGGGGGCTGCGTTCCCGTGCCTCCTATCCACCAAGGAGTCCTGCTCCCGTATCTCACACTTGTCTCCTTCGATTTCCCTGACAGCCAATTCTGGAAAGTTGGAAGGTGTGCCATTATCTGGGACTACATTATGAAAGTGTCGCGCGGGTGATGAATGGCAGCGCTCAGCGGCTCCGAGGAGCAGCGGGGAAAGAGTGACATTAGGAAAGATCTGCTTTTTATGGTTTCTTCAATAGGGAGGGCTCTTTGGAGGGCTGTATTTCAAATCAGATAATCAAACACTCTTCCTGGCCTCCCAAACTTTGCAAGAAAGTGCTGGAGGAGCGTCCTGGTAGGGGGACGAAGGGGATGTGACTCATTTCAGTTCCTGTTTTCCAATGGCAGGGAGCTCTTGGGCACTTCCAGTGCCACTTCCCTGGCACTGCCTGCTGCCTCCAGCCCGGTGCTGCTCCCTGTCCTGCTGAGGAGGGGTCTGTGCTGGGCTTTGGGGGGTTCTGCTGGGTGAGAAGTGGCTCCAGGGTGGGTTTGTTCTGCTGGGGGGACTGGAGAGAAGGAGGAGAGTGCAGGGAAAGCTGTAGGAGGAGGCTGAGAACTTTCTAGCCCAGAGCTCTGCAATTTCTCATCCTGGCGTGGTGAGACATCACTGCAGGGCTGGAGGAGAGGGAACCTGGGTGACATTCCCTGCAAGCACAGTGTGGGGCTGCCCCAGCAGCTGGCACTGCCCCTGTGTGTTCCCTGCTGGGTTCTTCACACCCTGCCCGTGCAGTTCCCAGTGAGGCCCCGTCCTTCTCCCAGTTCCTGCCCTTCCCCAGCCCTGTGGCCACTCTGTGCCCACCTCCAGAGCTTCCCACGCACCTCCCTGTGCTCTGCCATGGGAGCAACTAATAAGGTACAGGGGCACATCATTTCAAATGATATTTAATACCACTGGAAAAACCCCAAAGACCTATTGACCACGCAATATCCCGTGTCAGTGCATTTTACGGGGAGTGAACATCAATAACCTCACACAGGCTGTTACAGCACAGCTCACCAGTAAAACCCAGCTCAGCAGCTGCAAGTCCTGCTCGTGCTCCTCCTGCCAGGGTGAGCCCAGAGCCTGGGGGAATCCACAGCACCCTTCCCAGCATCTCCTGCTGCTGCTGGCAGCAGATGGCTTTTGGCCCCACGTCACTTAAGGAGAGAATTGTGGAATAGTTTGGGTTGGAAAGCATCTTGAAGTTCATCCCATGGGCAGGGATACCTTCTGTTATCCCAGGTTGCTCCAAACTCTCCAGCCTGGCCTTGGAGACTTCCAAGGATGGGGCAGCCACAGCTTCTCTGGCTGTGCCAGGGCCTCCCCACCCTCACAGGGCAGCATTTCATCTGAATATCCAGTCTAAACCCACTCCCTGTCAGCGTGAAGCCATTCCCCCTTTTCCTGTCACTCCAGGCCCTTGTCAATAGTCTCCCTCCACCTTCCTTGTAGGCTCCCTTCAGGCGCTGGAAGGCTGAAATTAGGTCACTCCCAAGACTTCTCTTGTCCAGGCTGAACAATCCCAATTGTCCCAGCCTCAGAGGGCACTCAGGCTCCTTGCTTTCCTTCAGAAAGGTGGATGCTCTGTCCTAGATATCACAGAACCACCCTGTTTAATAAGACAGAACACCAGCAGCACCAGCCAGTTCAGAAAGCAAAGGCTTTCTTTTTTTTTTTCCCCTGTTGCCTTCAGGATATTAATAAAAACAGATTAATAAAATCAAAGGCAGCTCAATTAGACAGGGCATCAAGGAAAAAAAATGTTTGCTGTACAGTCTTTCAATTTCCATGGCAGTTCTCACGCTGAGAAAATCTGTCTGCAGTTTCTGATGAAAAGATAGAAAGCTGATGTGTGAAACACAGGGGAGGGATGTACAAGCACGGCTGCCTTTGTGCTCCTCGTGTACAACACTCCTGTGTGGTGAAATTCCCAGGTTCCCAGCACGGGGCTGTCCCGTGTGGCCCTGTGGGGATGGCTGCAGGATGCTGTTTGATGAGCTGGGCTTAAATAAAGGTTGGGGCAAGGGGTTTGGAGGGGGTGAGCCCGGTGGGGGAGGTCACTGGGTCCCAGCCCTGAGGGTGGGCAGCAGCTCCTCTCCCTGGGGCAGGATCCTGGAGAGGCTGGGTGCTCCTGGGGTGGGTGCCAGGGCTGGCAGAGGGCTCACTCTGCTCTCCATGGAGGCTGCTCTCCAGGGCACTGTGTCAGGAGCCCTGTGCCTTCTCCTGCTTCTCCCAGCACTGCGTCAGAAGGAAAGCATTTATTTTCCCAGTGTTGCTGGGTTACCTCCATTAACCTGGACTCTGTTTGGAGCAGCTCAGGGAGGGCTGGGGGAGGCTGGGCTGGCTGCAGTCATAACACACCTCCAGCATCCCTGGCTCCGGGACTGGAGTGGGTCTGGCAGCAGGAATGATCCCAGAGTGCTGAGTCCCTGGTGGGGAGGGACCCCACCTTCGAGGGGAGGGTCACTCCCCATCCCAGAGACTTTTCCAGACACGTGTCCAGTTGGAATCTGGCACCTGTGGCTGTGTGGGCTGGGCTATTTGCCTAAGGAGGCTGTAGGGACTTCCCTCACCCAGAGCCCCCGTGCAGCAAGAGTGAAGGCAATTCCAGGCACGTTTCTATGTGCAGGAAGTCACCTCCTGATGATTTTCTGCTGGGAAAATTCCTTCTTGGAGGAGCTGCCTGCTGGGTCTGTGTGTTACTGCTCCAGTCAGTGCCTGTTGAATCCGGAGAGCAGCAGGCTCAGAACCATTCCCTTCTCCCAGGCTGAGATATCCTCAACCAGCCCACCACTTAGGTTGGGGTGGTGTTTAAATTCTAAAAGGTTTTTAAACACTGGAAAATCCGAATCCAGACAAAAAGCTGCTGCTGAATGAGGACACTCATCACCCCCTCAGAGCAGGGCTGGGCTGGGGGCTCTGGTGGGGCCAGCCCATCACACACATGCACCAGGAGGTGCCCTGATGGGCCTGTCTCACCCCTGAAGCCCTTCATTTTCAGGGGTGGAAGCAACAGAAAGAGGCCTTGGCTGTTTGGAACTTTATGGCGCAGTTTCTCTGTTTGTTTTAAAGGCAGCAATAAATCCGGATCTAGTTTTGTGAGTGTGAACAGGATCTGGTCCCAGGGAGCTGATCTGGAATGTGCTGCTGAGCCAGAGAGAGCCTGGCACAGCCCCTGAGGCTGCAGAATGGAGGAAAAGGTGCCTGGAGCTGTGCCCTGAGCATCAGGGGCTGGGGGGGACAAGGGGAGGGTGTCTGTGACCGCAGGCAGGGTCCCCTGGAGCTGGGTCCCCCACCCCATCACTCCCAGGGGAGGTGTTGGGCTGCACGTGGATCCCTCCTGTCAATTCCAAAGCACTTTGTGGAATGATGGTAATTATTACAGCACTAAAACAAAGCACCAAAAGCTGATTGCTTGGGAGAGATCACTAACTATCTTTGTCTAATTACTTGGCTCCAATTAACATTTTACCACAGACTCTCTGCAAGCACTTTTCTCAGAAGAGGGGAAAAAAACCAAAACAACAGAGTCAACAGCAACATAAAATAAAAATACAGTAGCCTTGGAAATAGTCCTTGAAATCACACTGGAAAAATGGGGGGGGAATCTTCCCACCCAGGAGCCCTGTGAGGGGCTGGCACAGGGGGATGAGGGAGGGGATGTGTGGTAGGGAGCAGCTGATGGAGCTGGAGGGGCCCAGATGCCCTCAGTGCCCATCCTGGGCTGAGGAACAGTGGCAGTGGGGCTCTGGAATGGGCAGCATTCCCAAGCTGTGCTGTGCTGGGGGCTGCAATGAGCTGGGGGTGAGCCCAGGCACCTCTCGGGAATGGGCAGAATCCATCCCCACCTGGCCCCAGGCTCAGGCCCAACGCCACCTTCGGGGCTGCTTTCAGCAGCTGGAGCTGCAGGGCAGAGGGAGCACAGCCCAAAACCTTTCCAAATCCTGTTTTCCCCTTGGCCAGGGCCCGGGAAGGGCCGGGACAGGCGTCCCCCCGAACGCTCAGGCTCAGCAGTGCGTGTTGCTGTGCTTCCTGGCGCTCCCATATTTACATACATCCTATAATTACCATCTGCACAGCCAGAGGCATTTGCTGGGAATGGGTTGATTCCATCTGTTGGTGCAATTTTCTCTGAGGAATTTGCATTGATCACTTTTTTATGCAAAGCTTTTGTATAGATCATTTTTCCTTTTTTTTTTTTTTATTCTTTTTAATACAGCTAAATAATTTTAGGGAGGGCAGGGGTCTCTGGTGGCAGAGTGGGCACTGGCAGAGACCCCAGGTCTTGGAACAAGTTGCTGCTCTTTCCCCCCCTGCTCAGCATGGATTAGGGAGTTCAGGCTGCTCCAAGGTGGCATTTCTCAAATATTTATCATTTGCTGTTATACTTGATGTGGTGACTCATCCTTAATGTGTTGACCTTCAATTAGGAGGAAAGGGGTGTGGTAATTAGTCAGTCAAGTGATTCCTCCAGATCAGAGCTCAGGCTCAGACCTGGTGGGACCAGATGGGACTTTTTGCATATTTTTGGCAGCTGTAATGAACAGGGCAGTGTGTATGGATCAACTGGCTGGGAAATTCCCACAGCCTCCAGAGTTTCCTGGGGTACTACAACTTCTCCAAGTTTCCCCAAGTTTCTTCTGTCTCATCCCTGTGGGCAGGGGGTGACAGGACAGCCCTGGGGTGCAGCACCCTTGTGTTTGGGGTGCTGGGAGAGCTGTGGGATGCAGGGACATCCTTCCTCAGGGAATGCCACCAGCTGGCCCCAGCCCCTGCTTTGGGACTGCTGGATCACAGAATCCCAGAATCATTTAGATTGGAAATGACATTTGAGAGTGAGTCCAACCTGTGACTGTTCATCTCCTTGTCACCAGCCCAGAGCACTGAGTGCCACATCCAGGCTTTCCTTGGGTACCTCCAGGGATGGGGACTCCAAACCTCACTGGGCAGTCTCTGCCAAGGCCTGATCTCCCTTTCCATGAGGAAATTCCTCCTGATGTCCAGCCTGACCCTCCCCTGGCACAGTTTGATGCTGTTCCCTCTCCTCCTGTCCCTGTTCCCTGGGAGCAGAGCCTGACCCCCCTCAGCTGTTCCCTCCTGTCAGGGAGTTGTGCAGAGCCAGAAGGGCCCCCTGAGCCTCCTTTTCTCCAGGGTGAGCCCCCCCAGCTGCTCCTCACAGGAGTCACTCTCCAGCCCCTTCCCCAGCTCTGTTGGCCTTGGCAGTTTTGGGTCCCCCCCGGTGTTTTGGGCCGGGTTGGGAAGTGCCAATGCCATAAAAGTGGGCAAAGTGAGACCCTGGGGGCTCCCAGGACAGCCCAGTGCCTCTGTCTGCAGGGCAGCAGCTCCCAGCAGGGAAGGGAAAAACTTCACAAAGCTCTGAACAAACAAACCCAGCTGCTCCCCTGCCCTGCCCGTCTTGATTAAAGAAGTTATTGTAAGGAGGTGGTTGGACTTGCCAGCCTGGGGGGGCTAACGGGGATCAGCCAGGTTCTGCCTCCTGAGCCAGGCAAATAAATAAATAAACCCATGAAATCCATTGTGCTGTAAACAGTTCTCGGGAAAGAGCAGAGAAAATGAAGTGAACTCTTCCAATGCATCATGGAATATTACTGTATTTCATTTACTGTGGCACCAATTAGATGAGAGCCTGTTCTATTAACGTGCACCCTTGCAGATCCATGCTAAATTAACTGCTGGATCTTCACTACAGCAGTAAAGCGATTGATTTCTCCCCTTAATCAGTTTATTTCATTAGTTCTACATTTATTTTTACATGCATTTTGCCAAGCCGCAGTGAAATGACCTATCAAGGTATGTGACATCACGGACTGATTTGAATATTAACCAAATAGCTATTACAGCAGTGCTGGTGCTTAAAGATCATATGTAAATCAAATGTCAGGGGATAAAATTGCAGCGAGGGCTGTCAGAAAACAATTTAGCAGTGGTTAAAGGGACAGCTCATGGCTGGGGAATGGTGAACTCTGTAAATGGATAATCTGCTTCCTGGTTCCACAGGAGTGGGGAAGTTTTCCCCATACTGTAATTTTTTGTTGTGTTAAATTAGCTGCAGTTCAAAATCTTTCCCTTTTGTATTCAGCATCCAGCTCCTAAGCACAATTGTAACTTTAAGGTTGAGCTGGGAGCAGAATAATTTCCATTTCTGACCCAGGAAGCCTAAATATCTTAAATATAAATTGCTGTTAATAGTGAGAGGCAAAAACGGCTTCTCCAGTCCTTTAATTACGAGGAACACGCTCCCAAGGGGAAAGAGAAGAAGGCTGGAGTTTGGTGACATCTCCTCCTGTGCAGGGTGGAGCTCTGGGCTGTTGGGGTGGTCCCTGGGCAGCTCTGGGAGCAGCAGGGTGATTCCTGCACTCTGGAATTGGGCTTGGGGGGATGTGTCCCAAGGCTGGCTGAGCCCCCTCGCCATGGGCACTCCACAGGGACTCCCAGGGGATGCTCCTGGACATCTGGGCTTGGAGCTGGGCTCAGCAGAAGGAACCTCCTCTGTGCCAGGAGTGCCCAGGCTGGTCCCTCCTGCCCCTGGCCATCCTTGGGGTGCAGCAGAGCCTCGCTCAGGGCCAGGGGGAGTTGGCTGTGAGCACAGCAAGAGAAGGGGGTGCAGAGCTGCCTATCAGTACCGAGGGGCTCTTGGGCCACCAGCACCACCAAACCCTCACTGGGGCAGCTGGGAGGGCTCCAGCCATGGGCTGGTGCCACTTGTGGGCTTGGAAGTGCAGAAATGGAGCAGTTTGGGCAGGGAGGATGTGAGCAGTGTTCCCAGTTTGCCCCGGGAGGCTCCAGGGCAGAGCTGTGTGGCACTGGCAGCACCCAGCCCTGTGTTTGTCTTTGAAGCAGCAGTGGGGAAATGAGCCATCAATGACCAATAACCAAAGGCAGCCAAGGGAAAAGCAGAGGCAGATTCCCCTGCCCAGCAAAGGAAGAGCAGCAGGTTGTGACGAGAGCCGTGCTGTAAAGCCATCCAGTGCTCGCTTCCCAGGGTTTAAATCCAGCTCCTGTGTCCCTGGGGCACCATCTCACAAAATCCGTCTGCACTGAGTAAACATTGAAATTATATAATTAGCCCCTCAGAGAAAAAGAGTTCTGAATTCATGGGAGCTTAAAGTTAAGAGAGAAATATTACAGCTCTTCTGCCCTTCTCTGTCATCTCTAAACATGGAGCGGGGCAGAGGGACAGGAGATTCCAGGAGGGAGGGAAGGCCTGGGAGGGCTGGATGCACCTGGGGGTCTCAGAGAGCCCCCTGTGCTGGGCCCTGGTCCTTCCAAGGGCTGCAGGTGCCAGGGTGCAGCACAGGGTGGGTGGGCTCCAGCAGCTCCCAGGGAATGGGGGGACAAGGGATGCATTTGGCCCGGGTCTGCTGGTGTCTAATCAAACGCCAGTGCTGGCAATAACCTGGGATTATAAATGGGAATTGTACTCCATCAAAATTGATTCCAGGGTAAATTGAATATTGAGTTAAATTCCAGAGCCTGGTGGAGGCTCTGCCTTCCCAGTCCAGCACTGAAGCAAATCCATCGTGAGTCTCCTGGATATACCGCGCCGCTGTCTGACCTTGGGTTACTGCAGTAACCTTAAGTGCACAGTAATACACTTTCAGTCACTGTTCAATGCTCAGGGGAATGGTTTAAGGCCCTTGGCTGGAGTGAATATTTTTATGCAGGCTATAATTTCTTTTAAGACCTTCGCCAGCAGCCAGGCAGCCTTCAGAGCGTCCTTCCCCCGGAGCACCGCGGGGTGGGGACCCCGAGGAGGGGACCCCCAACCTGGGCAGGTGGGCTGGGACAGGTGTGGGGAAGGATGGGTGGAGGGAGAGGCTCAGGGCAAGTGAGGAGCTGTAAGCAGACCCTGCAGGACCTTCCCATGGCCTCCTCCAGCCAGGGGAAGGTGGACATGGGGCTGTGTGTGGTCTTGAGGGTGTCCAGGGGGACAGGGCTGGGAACAGGCAGGAGAGGAGGGAGAAGAAACAATGCCTGAGAGGGGATACATGGCATTTCTTCTCTGCCTTGCTCCAGGGTGCCAGCAGCAGCCCCTTTTCTCCTGGGAAAGCTTCCCCATGCTGGCTCTGGCTCCAGATTGGAAATGTGCCACCACACAAGCCCCATTCCCACGGAGCCCCTCAGCCTTGCTGCTGATGGGGGCTGGGAAACGCTGGTGTAGGCACTCTGTCCATCCTGTGGGGCTGTCATTGCTGAAAACATCCCTGTGGTGAGGAAGAGCAGGAGGCTTTGGCTTCTCTTTGGTGATTTCTGGGCTGGGCAGCCTGGCTGCCCCATTCTGGGCTGTGCAAGGCTCCATCCCTGCTCCCTGCCCAGCTCTGCACCTGGGGCCTCATTGGAGCTGAGATTATTCTAAATTCACTTAAGCTGGACAAATGCTCGCTGGGGACCCAGAGAAGAAACCCCCGGACTGATTTTCATCTGTGGATCAGGCAAAATTTGATTCACAGTTCAATTCTCCAAAGGGGAAAAATTTGCACAGAATCCCTGCTTAGATTTTATTTTAAGCAAATCCTATAAAAATCCATCTGAAGGAGACGGTGACTCCATCTTTCAGATCCTGCGCACTGTATCTGGGAACACGAGTTCTGCTTTTATATAATAAAAAATGTAGAGTTTCCTCATGTTGCCATATGTTTTTGCATTTATCCGTGCACTTGCTATAACCCTCTCCGCGGTGTGTGCCTACAGAGCTCTCTGTGTCAGCATTGAAATGCAACAAGCCGGTATCATTCATGCAAAAAATGAGCCTAAAATCTCCCTGAAGAGGGGAATATAATAGAATACAATTGTATCATTTAAAAAACTTTGCATCATATTACACAGTCAAAAAGATAATGTATGCTACGAGGGAGGAAGCCGATGAAATATTGGGTTAACTCTTTAGTTGCCCTTGCTGCAGCAAATGGCATTGGCTCAGCATCCCTTTCCTGGCTCAGCATCTTTCCTGCTCAGCATCTTTCCTGACTTAGCATCCTCATCCTGTTGTGTCCCTGTTGCCATTCTCAGATGGGATGTGTGCC
This sequence comes from Parus major, assembly GCF_001522545.3. Classification (NCBI taxonomy): domain Eukaryota; kingdom Metazoa; phylum Chordata; class Aves; order Passeriformes; family Paridae; genus Parus; species Parus major. The sequence continues at coordinate 4,795,270 of NC_031784.1, read as the reverse complement.
TGCCTCTGCTGTGCAGCCCTCTGTTTCCAGTTTCCCCTTGCACCAGGCAACTTTCCACCCATTCCCTGCCTCCTGTTTTGGCTGGAAAACCCTGGGGGGATGAAGTGTGGCACCACAGAGCTGTGTTCAGTGGGAGGGTTACTCCTGCTGCTCGTAGATGTCGGATGGGCACCTTGGACCAGGTTTTTTAGGTAAGGTGGCATCACCCATCTGGTTCTACTGAGAGCCCACAGCAGCTCAGTGCCCGTGGGAACCCCTTCACTCCCTCCTATCCAACCCTGCTCCTCCCTCACTGGCGTAAAAAGGAATATTCTCTTCTCCTGGAATACTATCTGTTCCCAAATCATGTATAAAACATTTGCAGAAACCACTTACTCCTCATGTATTTTTTATGAGTCCGATCCGAAGTTAAAATATATAAACATAAAAATATCAAGAAGTACTTTAGGAAAAAAAAAAAAAAAAAAGTTATTTCATAAAATATCAGGAGACCAATTTAGAACCTCGCCAGAGCCGCTGCCCTCCCTTGCAGCCCTTCCTGAGTGTTCCACCGGCTTCTCCACGGAGCAGGGGCCCTTCCCAGAGCTTATCCAGCCCCTCAGGCAGGCTCAGCCTTTCACACTTGAGAAATAAACCCCAAAATTTTATTTAATCCAGGGGATAATCTTTTTTTTGTAATGTGCCAGGACAAAGATGGGAAGTTTTATTTCCGGAGGACCGGATTTGGGCGGGTTTGTGCTGGCAGGAGAGGCAAAGTGCAAAACCCAGCAGATCCTTGAGGGCGGGCTGAGGCACCCGGGGGAGCGGGGCTGAGCCAGGCCCTCCCTGCTTCCCAACCCCGCTAACGAGGAGGAATTTACAGGCAATCCCACAGCCCATGATTTATTTTTTCCTTGTCAAGGACGTGCATCCTTGAAGCCTCCTCTCACCGTGGATCATATCAGCCACTGCCAGAG
>NC_031784.1:4772381-4793790 GCF_001522545.3 Parus major | reverse complement strand
AGGGTGCAGCTTTGGGATTAATCTGTCCACGAGGGTTTGGTGCTTGTTCCCAGTCACAGTGGGGGTGGCACAGAGCTCCATCCCCTCTGGCTCCCTCATTCCCACCCTTCCAGCCCATCCTGCTGCTGCCAGCCCCTACCCTGGTCCTGCCACAAAACCCAGCCCAGTGTCCCCCACCTGCTGATCCTGTCCCTGCTCCATTTCCTCCTGAACCACCTCAAAACCTGCAAACCCCTCCAAAAATTCTGCTGGTCAGTGCTGCCTCTTGCTGTCAATCCCTGGAAGAATTCCTGGAAAAGTTGCAAATGCTTTTGCCATTTTTCTCCCTGATGAGCCCAGTTGGAGTTAAGTGGGGGAGTTGCCACCTGTACCGGTCACTGTGTTGTGTTTACTGAACACTTTGTGCTTGCTTCCCTCAAAATCATCTTTGCTTTTGCTCTTTCTTGTGCTTAATTGATGAATAAAAGAGCCCAAGCCCCCTGCAGCCCCAGACTTTGGCTGTGGGTCTGAGGGAGCTCCAGGGGCCTGCACAGCCCAGACCTGAGCTGAACCTCTCCAGGGAATGTGCTCTGGAATATTGTCCAGCAAAAATCCCAGACAGGGCCATGCAAAAGGCGTCTCCCTCCTCGTGCCCTCCCTCTTGGAGTGGTTGAATCCCTCCTCAGAAAAGCAGAGTGTTATTTCATGTCAGGGCAGTTTTCCTGGAAACCCCTGAGACAAAACCTTGCTTTGGTAGGTAGAAATTGCTACTTTTGTTAATTTTGCCTCTAAGCATTATCAGTTAAATATTGTTTCTTTAAAAATGTATTTAATTTAAACTAAAATGCTGGAAATTTCCTTTTGAGGGCACTTTTTTTTTTTTTTTTTCATGCACATGAATATTAATGCCTTTCTCCGAGAGATCTACTTGAAAAAAACAAGAATAAATTAAATACCTACAGATTTTTCTAATTCCTCTTTTTGGTGACATGCCGTCATTACATCAAATTACCGAGATGTGCTCCCATTTTTTTTTTTTTTTTTTTGTGTGTGTGTGAAAATTATGGAATATAAAGTATATGTAAATGCAGCAAAAGGCTGTGAAGAAAGAACAGGGACAGGGGAGGCATTAGGTATTCAGCCAGCGTCGTCGTGAGCCAATTAATCAAGCAGTGGCGAGGAAAGATGCAGAAACGATGAGTTCGCCCTTCATGTTGATGAGGCCGGTCCAGGGCAAATGCTGCTGCACCTGAGCTCGTAGTTAGGCATGCAGAAAGGAATCATGGGAATATCTTCACGCCTTTGTCTTTCTCGTGAAGGATGGAAAATGTCAAGCTGTTGTTTGGCTGCATGTGGGAGACTCGCTGAGAATTCACAGTCTGGCGAAGCGGCTTTAACTCTTTGTGGCCGGGCTCTGCCGGCACATCTGCACCCGGCTGGGGTGGGGAGGGGGCTCTCCACTGGGGAATTCTGTTCTCTGCCCCTCCCCTTGGCTGTGTCCTGGGCAAGGGGGTGCAGGGGAAGCCCCCAGCCCACCCTGTGCTCTCCCAGTGCTGTTCCACCCACCCACCTCTGTCCATCCCCATCTTCCCGCTGGACCAGCGGCTCAGGACAGCACCCAAGGCCGTGCCAGTCTCTCCCCTGGTGTGTTCCCCCTTGCCCTGGACATGCAGAGTATTTCCAGCCTTGCCAAAGCCAGAAGTGATGTCAGGTTGGTGCTGCTGGTGTCTGCAGGGGTGCTGGCCCGAGGCCCTGCCTGCTCCATGTCACAGCCAGGTGTCCTTTCCTTGTGGAGCCTTTGGCTCTCCTGGGATGGCTCCTGGGGTCCTGGCAGAGCACAGGGGCGAGGGAAGTGCACAGAGCTGTGGTTGGCAGCACTGGGTAAAGAACCCTGTTCCCAGGGATCTGCTGTGGATGTCCCTGTGATGTGGGATCACATGGCAGCTCAGGGAGTGCCCCAGAGTAAAGGATGGCATGGAAGAGCTCTCTGCACCCTGGGCAGGCCCAGCATGGCCCTGCTCACACATGGGGCTCCTGGAGCCATTCCCAGCATTTCCCTGACCTGGATCAGAGCTTTGCACCTTGCAGAGGAAGCATCACAAGGATTCAGATGGGAAGGTGAGAATTCCTCAGTTTTTCATCCCAGGCAGAGCATTGTGGGTCTTTGATCCTTCTCCTCACTCCCCTCTGGACTCCATCCTGGTGAACCCTGTTCTTAACCTGGAACAGCCTCAGCTGCTCCTTGGCATTGCTGAGTGGGTGACAGAAATTGCACCCCACCCATCACACATGATGCTTTTCCCTTTTCCCTGCAAACCATTTGCTTTTCCTTTAGCATCATGATATTGTTGGCCTAATTTCAACTTTTGATCTGGAGTAAGTCTGAGATCCTTTCCTCCTGTCACACCAGTAATTCCCCAGTTTTGCTGAGCTCCAGGGGCCGTACTCTGCACCTGGATCCAGCAGATAAATTCTCATTTCTCTCAACTAACTCCAGCATTTTCCAAGACATTTGTCATTCAGATTCTGCTCTCTAATGCATTCAAAGATTGCAAATTTAATAATTATATTTTTCCCATCCCACAGACCAGGTAGTGAATAGCACTGGATACAGAACAGAGCCATCCAGCAGTTCTCATTTCATCCAACCATCCCTGACTAGTCTCTGCCTGCACTTTTTCAACTGGTTTTACCCTCACCAAATAGTATTTTCATCTTGACTCTGATTCCTCAGCTTGCTTGTGAGAATGTCATATAAGACGGTGTCAAAAATCTTATTAAAGTCAAGATATGACATTTACTGCTTCTTTTCTATCCAGAAGGCCTATTACCCTGTCGCAGATGAAAATTAGATCGGTTTGCCACGATTTGTTCTTGACAAACCCATGTTGGCTGCTACTCACCCTGTTATCTTCTTGGTGCTTATAAATAGTTTGTTTGATCATTTGTTCCAATATTTTTCTGGGAACTGAAGTTGAACTGACTTAAACTGATGATAATTTCCCAGCCTCTCCTTCCCCTCTGCAGAGCAGGCAGAGCAGAGCAGCGCTTGCTGCCTCCTGTACCCACCAGGCACCACCAGGAGCCACGCTGGGATTCCCTCCTCCACTTTTCCATGCCCTGGTATTCACTGCTCCAGCTGCCTGATCAGGGCTTGCCTCTTTTTTGGGTATGGAAAAGCAGGAAGCCCCCAGCTTCCCTGCACCACCTTCCCACCTCCTTCCCTTCCCACTCCTCAGCACCAGCTCCTTCCCGAGGTCTCCCCTAGCACCGGGCAGGGAGATTCTCTGTCCTGTGCTTGTGCCTGGCTTGGGGACAGGGACCCTGGGACAGGCACCCCTTGGTCCTGCCTGTCCCCATGGGGTGGGTGATCAGCACAGGGCTGGGGATCAGCGCTGCCTTTTGGGGAATGCTCCTTGGGATCCCCAGCAGCTCAAACAGAGAGGGAAGGGATGGCTACTGGAGCTGGGGAGAACACAGGGCCTGCTGCTTCCTTGTTTTTAATTAAATATAAAGGCTACCTCACAGTTATAACTAGTACTGGGTGGCCAAGGATTAAAGGGGCACATCAAAGGCTTGCCTGGGAGGTGTAAGGGCCAGGTTTGCTCCATCATAAATCACCAAGAACTTCTGTTCTCTGGAAACTCCTCACTGTATGAGGTTCTTCCAGTGCTGCTGGGCTCCAGGCAGAAGCTCTGAGCCTTACAAAATCCCTCTTCCTCTTTTAAAGCAAGGGGAGCAGAAGGACAATATTTAATAGACATGGGTCTGCCGGGATCAGAAGTTTCTCTGAGTGAATTGGGGGCACTCAGAGAGAGCTCACTGGTAGTGACATCCCACTCTGGCTCTGGGCTGCACAGGGCATTCTCCTCACCAGCCAGGCAGGGATGCAGGCAGGGATGCAGGCAGGGATGCAGGCAGGGATGCAGGCAGCAACCAGCAAAAGCAGCACCAAGAGGTTGTGGTGCCCTGGAGTGGGTGATCCAGCCTGGCAGGAGGCAGCTGGGTGTCTCCCCCAATCCCAGACTGTGATTTCCCTCTGTTTTTAATTTTATTTCCCACCTCATTTGCTTTGCTCTGCTCAGACCCTGCAGAGCCCATCAGGTCTGCAGAGGGAGCTGACAAATCCATCGCCTGTGATGGATCGTGCAGCCTCCTCCCCAGCCAAGCCAGTTTTGCTTGGCCACCCCAGCAGCTTCTGCCTGTGCCCCCTGCCCACCTGGGCAGACCCTGGCCCCAGGAGCCGGCCCTGGCAGCACCCAGGGCTGTGCCAGCACTGGAAGGGGCTGTGTTATTCCCACTCTGGCTGCCATCCCTGGGGACAGCCAGACAAACACACAATAAGCTGTGACACAAATGGTGTTTGTAAAATATTGCTCCTCCGGGACCCTCTTGCCGACAGTCATCGGGACGCTACTGGTTGCAATAAAATGGGACTGCTGTGATGCTCCTCACGCAGTGCTGGGCCTGCTCCTGGCAGAGCTGGGCTCCCTGTGAGGAGGTTGAGGGAGAGGGAGCTCTGTTCCCTCCTGTTCCTGGCTGGCACAGGCAGCCTAAGAAACCCTGCGTGGCTCTGCCAGACCTTTCGGCGCATACAGAGCAGCCCTGAGCCCCGGCTGCGAGGGTGGGATGGAAATGTGAGCTCTGCTCTGAGATCCTGGGGATTCTGGAGTGGGGATCAGATGCAATAACATCACTGTTGGACTTGATCTTAAAGGTCTTTTCCAGCCTTAACCATTTTGTGATTCCTGCTGCCTGCACATCCCAGCTCCGTGGGGATTTCTCACAAAACATGGGAACTCTGTCACCAAGCTGAGGCTGGAGGAGCCACATCCTGCCTGGCTGCAGGCTGGGTTTGCTGTGAACAGCCACCTCTGGCATCCAACCCCGGCAGAGGGAAAGCACAGCCTCAGCTGTCCATGGGAACACCAGGGGAATGGGAGCCCCGTCGCCAGGAGCAGCCTGTGCTCCGATTGCAGCATAATTCATTTCACAATGTATAAGAAAAGTTGAGTTATTGGGACATGTGACATTTATTTAGTTACATATCTCCTGTGGGAGGTTTCCGGGGCCATTAATGTAGTGTATTTGCATGGCTAGTTTACATGCCTTTGCTTGTTATTGCTGTCTATATTCCATGCACCTCACACTCAATTTCAATTCAAAGTTTGGCAGTTGAGGTGTCACGACTAAAAAATGGAATGGCCTCCCTCAGAAATGAAATAATTTTGTTGTTCAGTTCCGAGCGATTTTGTAATTTCATGCTTGTGTATGATAATTTTATGCTGTCCTGCTCCACGTAACTCAGCTCTGCCAAGCCCTGACAGGTGATAAATACAATCTTTTCCACCCGGCATGCGACAGGCCGGGATGAGGAGAAGGGGGGGGGAAAAAAAAGGTGCCGATTTCCCATCTGAGGTCGTGGCGCAGCCGGAGCTGCCGCAGCCCCGGCCCTTCATCATTTCACGCCTGGATTCCAGCACTCGGCCCCTCGGCTGCAGCGGGGGGACCTGGGGGTCAAGGAAAGTGTCCTGGCGATGGAATGCTGCTGGAGAGGAGCCAGGAGTTGTGTGTATGAGGGGGAAAGTGATGACTTTGGCGTGTCCCCGCGCGAGGGCTCCGGGACGTGGCTGTGATTTAGAGCCCAGCCTCTCTCTAATGGAGTTCAATAGAACCGTAACCTTTTGGAGAAATTATTTTTACAAATCTGTTAAACATTTGAAAGACAGCAATTTCCAATAAAAGAATATGAGTCCTTAACATTTATCACCGGGCTACAGATTTTATAACTGTTACTTCATATTGTTCTTGTAAAAAATGTTTCTCCTCCTGAGAGCAGATGAGTCAAAAGACTATTAAGGAAATGCCAGAGGTACAAGGGGGATCTAATGGGTGCCAATAAAATGAAAGCAGAAGCAAACCATTTAAATTAAATTCAAGTGGTGATGAGAATCATCATTCCAGCGACAAACCTGGAAAGCTAAACACCACTCGGGAGCTCTGCAGCCTCTCTGAGCCGCAGAGAATGCCCTGCCAGGCACCACTAGGATGCAACCTGTGGGATCAGCAGCAGGGCCAAGCCTGGATCCATCCCAATGCCAGGCAGGAATGGGCAGTGCTGTCCAGCTCCATCCTGGTGTCAGGCAGGGATTGGCAGTGCTGCCAGACCTTGCTCTGTCCAGTGTCAGGATGCAGGCAGGGATGGAGCTGGAGGATGCTAATTGTCCCTGGTCAGCAGGCAGGAAAGCCTCTCCCAAACTGGAGACTTTTGGGGGAAGCTGCTGCTGCAGGAGAGGAGCAACATGAAGGGTAGAAGATCTCACAGAGATGTTTGGCAATTCCTTGCTGGAAGGGTTGAGACACCCTTGTGAGAAGAAACCCTTCAGGAGTGGGAAGGACAGTGACATCTCTCCTGGAGTTTTGTCTTGCTCAGGTTGTGTTTTCCCTTATCCCTGCTCTCATGGTGCTGTGTCCCATCCTCATACTCCCATTGCAGAGTCTGTGGGATTTCCTGGGTAGAGAAAAATCCTTTGTGTCCAGTTGCTGACAGCAGGAGGAGAGCGCAGCTGGGCCAGGGCAGTGCAGCCCCCTCCATCCCTCCCTCGCTCCCTGCATCCCTGCATCCCTGCATCCCTGCATCCCTGCATCCCTGCATCCCTGCATCCCTGCATCCCTGCATCCCTCCCTCCATCCCTCCTGCCTCCCTGCCTGGCCAGTGGCCAGCAGCCAGCCTGCCCAGGTGTCCTGGCCACCTCCCATCTGCCACCCAGCCCATGCTGGAATCGCTGCTTGTGCCTTCACCTCAGCCATGGAAAATTGCTTCCAGCCCTGAGTTACCAGTGAGAGCAACTGCCCTGACTCTCCTTCTGGAATTTCAGCCATTTAAGGAAAATCCTGGAAAAATAACAGGTTTTTTTAACTTTGTTTTCTCTTTCATCATGGGCTGGGGGAAGGTGCTGCATACCCCAAGGGATGGGAAGGCTCTGCAAGGGCCAGCTGGGAGCACCAGGCTGGATTTTGGGGCTGACACAGATGGCCAGGTCAAAGCAAGTGGCACAGCCAGAACCTCTCAGCAGCCTTGGTTGAAGTGGAGGGGGAATAGTTCCCTCTCCAAACAAGCATGGGAGCAGCAAAAGGTATTAACTTTGTGAAATATTTCATCCCAAAGCTAATTGGGAAATATGTTTTTAAAATTCAGATGTCTTATTTTATGGTCCTTAAAAAGATACTTCGGGTTTTACAGGGTTTTGAAAATTATTTTCCTTTTAACAATGCAGATGTACATGCAAAGAGATAAGCCTGTACACAAAAAGAAGGATTTGGTGAGAATCATAGATTCATTTAGTTTTGAAAAGACCTCTAAGGTCACAGAGTTCAGCTGTTAGTGACGAGAGAATTGTTTCTGTTGTCTTTTCATGTCCACATCCCTTTCCCCCTGGGATAACCAGAGTGGTGCCTGGTTTTGCTTTGGCCAGCAGGCTGAGAGCTCTGTGACCAATCCAGAACCAGCACCCAGCTTTGGGCTCTGCACACAGGATCCGCTCTTTGGGTGCCTTTTGGAGTTCCCTGCGGAATTTGTGGCAGGGAAAGAGACTGGGTGGGAGCCTGGGTGCTCAGGCAGGGCAATGGCTGAGCCTGGGTGACCCTGTACAGGGCTACCATGGTCCCCTCTGCCCCAGCAGGTGCCAGCTGGTGCCCGGGAGGGTGACAGGGCTCTGTCCCCCGCTGTCCCCCGGTGTCTGCACTAATGACTCACAGGAGGGACAAGCGCCTGTCACACCCCGCGCTCCCTCCCTGGCCGTGCTGGCTGCAAATACATTTTTCTAAGGACACACATGAAAGAGATTCTGAATCAACATGACTACAGCTCTGTTAACGCGGGTTCCCCTGAACCAGGAGGTCACCTCACATCGCTGTGCTCACAGGACCACAAACAATGTATTCAGCATGAGCCGTGCATCAGTGTCTGCACGGGCCAGGCCCTCACTCCCGGCCTCCTCAGGAGCAGCTGGGGGGGATTTACTCATTTCTTATTACTCTGAGGGTATTAAGAATAGCTGGGAAGTGCCCAGGATAGAAAGGCTGTGAAAATCTCCATCGTGTCCCTGATGGGAGGCTGCTCGTGGCGCAGCAGTTACAGATCTGTAATGTGCAATTAAGGCTTTCTCAAGGGTTTCTTAATATATTTGTGCAAGCTCAGCCATTCTCGGGTGGCATCAAGAACCTCCTGGTGAATGCCATGCTTGGTCTTCCTTGTCTGTCTTAACTGGGGGTTTATTTCTGTGATGAAGCCTCAGCTGCTGGGGATGCTCCAAATCTCCTCTGAGGCTGGCCAGCTGAGCCAGCAGCCGTGTGCTGTGACAGCTGGATGTCACACAGGACAGAGGACACCTCCCAGGCAGGATTTGGGCTCTGGGTTGGGACTCTCTCCAGGGCATTGGTAGCACAGGGCACCCTGCACTGCCCTGTCCCACACCAGGCAGGTCCCCAGGCAAGGGGAGAAGTTTGGAGCAGAGACCCCTCTGCAGGGACACAGGAATCCTTCACACAGGCACAGCCAGCACCGCTGTGTTTGTGTGTGCTGGGAAATTTAGGGGGAAGGAGCTGCCTGCCAAGGATATGCCTGAGCTGGAGAGTTTGTGTGTCCAGACCAGACCTGATCAGAATTGATGAGCCTCTGAAAGTCTCCTGATGCATTTCCCTGGTTCCTAAATAAGGGAACCTCTGAGCAAAGCGCTGCTCCAAGCCATAACTAAGGTTCTCCAGATACTCTGCTTCCAGCTTTGCTGAGCGCTGTCATCAAAAATCATCCTGGGCGCTCCTCCTCCTCCTCCTGCTCCCCCAGTCCTCACCCAGGCTTAGGGAAGCCATGGAAAATGGAATTCAAAACATCCAGGGAAGCATGGTTAGGGTCAACCCAGGGTACTCCATCACCCAGCTGTCCTCCACATGAGCCTCCTTTGCCTGACAGCACTGAAAACAGTTTTTCCCCAAAATTTTCTGCCCTGGGGAGCGTGGCAGTGACCATCACTGGTCTCCCAGCTGTACTGGGATTAATGCAATGGGAGCTCAGGATCCACAGTCACCAAACCCATTTAGCCAGCTGGGAATGAGCCTTTTCTGCCACGGCATGAGAATTCCAGGCATTTCTTCTGTTGGCTCTCACTGGCCACAGGAGGCTGCTCTGGGGTAAGAGGGCATTTGTCACTTGGGAAAGGGTTTGTCAGACCCGTGTGTGTGTGTGTGTGTGTGTGTGTGTGTGGGGCTCTCCCACTGCTCCCAGTGCCCTCCTGGTGTCCCAGCCAGGAATGGCCCATGTCACACCCCTGTGCCCAGCTGAGCGAGGACAGAAGGTCCCTGAGGTTGCACTTTGGGGCGTTTCAGCCACAGCAGCAAACCCAGATGTGTGGGGGCTCAGCCCCTTCCCCAGGCTTCCCAAATTAACTCCATATGTAATGCCGCTCCAAACAGAACAATAAATTAGGGTTGATTTTTTTATTTTTTTTTTTTGCATATTTTTACACGTCGCATATTTAATGCCTCTCTGAAAATATAAATAAAACATTCGTAACCATTAGAAATCCTTAGAATCTGGGAAGCGCCTAAGAATTTATTTGTTTGCTGGGGGATCATACATATTGTATTAAAACTATATAAAGGGTTTAATAAAATGGCAAAAATAAAGCAGGAGCGAAGGCTCTCAATCTGCGCTGAGAGGAGGGAAGTGATCTTTCTTTGATGCCTATTAAATGTTCCAGCAGATGAAACCCTATATTCTGCCAGGAAATGAGTTTGCCACGAGCCGATTGGGCGCTGTCGTGTGTGCTCGACTCTACCGCTGTCATTCCTCTTCCTCGAGCAGCAATACATTACCCCGCCTCCATTTTTCATTCCTCACTGCCCGAAATGCAAATTTTCTCTCTGTTGTTTATATTAGGTTTTCAAATATATGGAAATCCAGATATCTGGAGGAAAATGTCAGGGCCAGGAATGCTCGTGATCTGTCTTTCCCCCAGCCTGACACTTTTCTCCATGGCTTATGTGAGAGCCCGTGAGGAGCATTCAGGGGCGAGGGCCTGGGGTGCTGAGGGGTGTTGCTGAGTGCTGGGGGTCACTCTTTGCACAGCTTTGTCACCTCTGTAAAGCCAAACATGTGGCCTGGGGAGCAAAAGGGATGTGTTGTGCAGGGATGAGTGAAGAAGAGCTGGTGGTGGCTGAGCAGGAGCTGGGCACAGAGCTGGGCCCTGCCTGGGGCCCAGCACCCAGCTGGGCCTGTGCCCCAAGGAGCTGCTCAGGATGGACAATCAGCTGGCTGGAAAGGGCTCCCAAGCACCCTCTCCTCACACCCTGAGTCTGCTGGGGTTGGGAGATGGGCTGGGTGCCCTGGGGGCTAGCAATGAGCTCCCACATCGCTGCTGCTCTGTGCTGGTTTATACTGGGCAGACCCAGATATGCCGTGCCCTCAGCCCAGTCCAGGCCGCAGCCTCTGAAAATCTCCCATTTCCAATCTCCCAGGGCTCAGCCCATGCTGGTGGCACTGCTGTGCTTGGGGGTTAGATGGCAGCAATCCCTGTCACCAGGCACTGTGCCATGCTCTGCCAGCCCAGAGGAAGCCGTGGGGGCGTGAGGGGAAGGGACAAACTTCCATGTGGGCACGGGCTGTGACTGACACACTGATAATGAATGCGAGTTGCATCCATTGCTCCTCTATGAGTAAGAGCTATTTTAGGCTCTGGCAGCTTGAGAGGATGATCTGAAGGCAAGAATCACTGTCTCCCAGTGCTGGAGAGAGCCTGATGTGCCTCATATGGTGTCACCACAATTCTTCCAGCAGCTCCGAGGAGGTTGCACGTGCAGGAAACCGTCACTGGAGTCAGCACAACATTTGTTCCTGCCTTGTTCCTCCATGCAGGGACATGAGGAGCTGAGGGAACAAAGTGTAACAACAAATCCCCTATTAATAGGGGTTTATGTTCCCATTTCTGAATGAGTATGTGAGACCTGCCCACGCCAAAGGCTCCTGCACGTGGTTGTCATTGCTCCTGGCACAGCGCTCATCCTGCAGCCCCACGCAGCCAAACCAGCCCCAGACATCCTGATTTGGGAATTTGGCAGCCAAGGGGGGTGCTCTGGGACTTGTTGGACATCTCTGAGAACAGTCTCTGCCTTCTCCATCAGCCAAGCTGCAGCGCTCCAACATGTTTGCAAAGAGAATCATGAAAGGTTGCAAACACAATCCCACTGAAAGCTGTGTCGGAATAATTGTACACACACAGAAATCTTTTCATCTGCTCACTCAGCTCTGCACGGGCACTCCTCCAGCACAGAGCAGCAAAGAGGTCACACAGTCTTAACACACACAACGGCCATGGTCCTTTTACCTGGATGTTTTAACACCCAGCAGAAAACCGTGTTTCTGATATCACAGGAGAAATTCCAGGATTAGGAAACAAACAAGAGAGGAAAAGCACCTCCTCTGCTGAGCATCCCAAACACGCACGGAGGAGCAGCTACTGCAGATCCTGCACCCAGAGCACACGGGAGGGATGGCCCAGCCCATCCCTGCCTGTCCCTACCACGGGCTGGGGACATTGGGGCTTTGCATGGGGACTTTGCACAGGGATTTGCACGGGAATTTGCAGGAGGGGATTTTGCACAGGGGCTGGCTCTGCCTGGACACCCTCTGCCACACCCTTTGGAGGTGTTTGGTGAGATCACAGGCACACAGGGAGATGTTCACCTCCCTGTGCACCCAGGGCACAGCACTGGTGAAAACAGCCCGCACCCTTGTGATCCAAGAAACCAAATTGCCATGCCCAGGTTTTTCTTCCTCGAGTTTCCATCAGAAAGAGGGCCTGGAAAAGGGAGATCAGATCCAAAGGAATTTTTGGGGAACAGGGTTTCCACATCCTCCATCATCTCATCTGGAGATGCTGGCATACCCCACAGAGCAGAGTTAATATTCTCTGTGCCTGCAGCAGCAGCAGCAGCTCCAGCCCTCTCCTCCTCAGCTCCCCCTTCCCAGGCTGAATGTTTTGGCAGACTTCTTGTTCCAAGCCAGTGGACCTTGTAACGCCTCGGAATGCATAATCCAAACCTCCCTGCCTAGGAAAGGCAGGAGATGGGACAAAGCAGCATGTACCTTCTATCCTTTAGTTACCAGTTCAAGCTGTGTGGAAGGAAAAAGGGGTTTTCTCTGTGTTCTCATCTTCCTCCTGCCCTGGCCTGCCCTGCTGAGTCCCTCAGACACACACAGGCCTCGAGGAGCTCCAGGGCTGCATTCCCTGCTGGGGATGAGCCAGCTCTGCACCCAGGAGCATCAGAGAACATCTTCCCCTGGTGTTCCACAGCTTGTGATCCCTGCTGAAAGGCAGCTCCAGCTTTCTGAAGACCTCAGAGCTGCTCCAAGGCCACAAGAGAGCGATGAAAGGAACAATCAAGAGTCTGTGACAGGAGAGCATTTCCACTCTTGTCTGCCAGGACAGGGGAGCCCAGGTGAGTTCTCTGCCTGTTCTGCTGCCTCTGAGCCTCTCAGAACACAGAAACAGCTACTGCAGGTCCTCCTTTCCTCTGGCCAATAAAATGATCACAGTTTAAAAATTAAAAATTTTGAGAAAAGGAATCCCTTTGGCCATGGTGAGATCCTGAGCACAGAGAGCAGATCACTCACAGCTGAGCAGCAAAGCTGTCACACACTGACACTGAGGGCAGAAAGCAATGCTGGACCCCAGCATAGGCAGTTTTAGGCTGATAGCAATTTGAAATGGGTTTATTTCACCAGAATGAATTAATACAGGAAAATAATTTGCAGATTACAACAATTCCTTCAGCAATGTATGACTCAGAGCCAGGCACACAGCCAGCACTGAGACTCAAATTATTTGCAGCTCCGTGCTCTGGCAAGGTCTGGTTTGAAGCAAATCCTAATGAGATGCACGACTTTATTCTGGGCCACGTGAACACAAGAACCTGAACCTCATCCTGATGAACCACTGCCCTTGACAGCCCAAATTTCCAATGCAATTGGGGCTCATTTCCTGCAGGTGAAGTGTCTTGGTCACCAGAGCCTGGGCTGTCCCTGCAGGCACTGCACAGCCCCCAGAACCTGGGCAAGGACGTCAGGTTTGCCCCTCAATTCATTGCAGCTGCAGGTGATGCATCAGAGCGAAGGCTTTTCCACTGATGATCCGTACAAACAGGCCATCCATCATTAAAGAAGGTCAAGTTGCAGACGAATTCCATTATTTTACAATCATGTGCTTCCCCCCCTTGCCCTTGGTTGGGTCCCCAGCAGAAGGTGAAGCTCTTGGGGGGTGTTTCCAGCTGCCTGGAGCTCGGTGCTCTCGCTAGAACAAGTGGTGCTGGAGCACAAGGTGTCACAGGTGGCTCTTCATCCCTTCAGAGGCGGGTGAAAATAAAAGGAATGTGCCAGCTCTGCAGGTGGAACCTGATCTCCTTGGCTCTGCAAAGACCCTTTGAAGCAGAGAGCAAGGAAAAACTCCTTTAGTTCACAAGAACCTGTGGTGGATGAAGATTCCAGGTGCTCCTGCTCAATGGCCTTGGTGACCAATCCAGCCCCCCAAGTTCAGCCTCAGCTTGGAGCACCTGAGTAACACAAGTTGCCTTGGTCCAGGAGGCAGGAGAATAACCTATTTTGAGATCTCTCTAACTCACAGATGTCTCTGAAGACGTTGTTTCATTTTAGCCACCAGCAAGACCTGAAAATAGGGGCCCAACTGGATCATGAACGTATTGCAGTGGAGCAAGGGAAGGAGACAGCCAGGCATGGACTCAGCACGGGCTGAGCTGTGGTAGGGAGAACCAGAAAAGGTCAGGGTGTGTGTTTAGGTGACTCTTTGTGTTTCACCTACTTCAGCTCTGTCTTGCAGGAATGAGTGTTTAGCCAGGCTGGTCTGGGAGTCCAGCTTTAGGAAGGAAAGAGTTGTCCTGAGGCTCTTCAGCTTCACGTCCCAGGCTGGAGTCTCAGCACACCTTGGGCTTCTGCAGGGTGGGAATAAACCTCGTCCTCCTCCTCCTCTCCTGTGCACAGGATTTGTTCCTTTTTTCTGTCACAGGACAAACCAGAACAGAGGAGCTCCTGCCTGGCTGTGCCTCCAGAAGCGCCGTGTCTGAGCACGCCGGGGTGATGGGAGGTGTCATGTGTGCATCATTTAAATTAACGTTACTAAAACAACAATGCTATTTTTAATATTTAAAGAGCCCCTTTGAAGAGCAGGAGAATCTGTCACCTTTCCTGGTGGATTTGAATCCTGTGTTCTGAGGGTTTTTCTTCTCTGATTAAAGCAGTTGCCTGCATGAGGAACAGCTACAGATGACGTGCTGGGAGGGGGTGTGGGACTGAGGCACGTCCTGGGGAGCAGCTCCTGCTTGTAGGATGGGTTTTCTGTGTTTTCTTTGTGGAGCTCCCACCTCGGTGTGCTCCTTGTGCCAGAGGCAGAGGGCAGCTGGCCAAGCAGTGCTTTCCTGGGCTCCTGCCCCTGGCTGTCCCTGCTGGGATGCTGACAGTGGGTTGGGAACATCCCGGGCCTGTGGCACAAGTGGCGTCGCTCTTTGGTTTTGGTTTGATGGGGAGAAACTTCCTTCCTTCCCCCCTCTGTCCCCAGTCCACCCTCCAGAGTCTCTCTAGGCATTCAAACCTGATGGGACACGAGTCTAACCCTGACCCAAAACACTCTTTAGCCCCTGGCAAGGGATTTTTTTTGTGCAAAACCCACACAGTTCATCCAAGAGAGGTCCAGCTGGTGCTGAGGATGGGCAAGTCCCTTCACCTGCCCTGCAGCAGTCACCACTGCTGTCGTGGGAGCACAAGACTTGGCCTGCCCACCCTGCTGGGTGCTCCAGCTGAGCTGCACCACCTGCTGTTGTTTCCCATGAGTTTTGCTCTGCTTTCTTTTGGGCCAGGCCTGCAATTTGTCAACAGGGTTCTGGTTTCTGATCTCCTCCTGGTGGTCTGAGGCTCTGGCATGAATATTCTGCCAATAGAGCAGGTTCTCCCTTTCTCTCAAAATGAGGTCAGTGGGACACGGAGCAGCACCTGACCCAGCTTTCCCTGCAGCCCCTGCACAGGGGACAAGGAGAAGGAGAAGGTTCTGCCTTCTCCTGCACTGCTGACATCAGATCAGTGAACTCATGTCCGTGTGTCCGGCTGCTTTTCCACCTCCCTGCATTCCCAGGACCCTGATGAGGTTTGCTGAGAACCAGGAGTGGGAGCTGCCTCCTGAGCTCCTGTGGTGACCAGGGGCTGGGATCCAGACTCAGCCTCCAATGTGGGCTCCCAGGGCCTTTCCTCTGCTGGAAATGCATCTTCCCAAGTGGAATGCTGGGAAGTGGAGGAGAAAGGGCTGCTGTCAGTATGGCTGGGGCAGGGAGAAGAAAATAACATTATTGGAAGGAAAAGACTATCAGAATTCTGCAGCTCCAAAAAATAGTCTGAAATAAGACTAATGAGACCTTTATTGGTGTGGTTGGGTTGCATCAATGACCCTTTGGAGATTACAACCAAAAGCTTTCACTGTAATTACCACGCTAATGGTCGGCAGTGACATCAGCCCAAATGTGATGCTTGTTTTGGATGCGTTTCAGGAGCGGGGCTTCTCCACGGCTGGCGGCTGAGGCACATCAACCTTACTGCCTGTGCTCTGCTGACCATCCTTCTCAGCTGCCTCCTTGGCTGCTGGCTCTCCTCCAGCCAGGCCCTGATGTCCAGAATTCTTCTGCTTTTTAAGGTGCTTCTGGGACCGCCAGATGAGGACGGCAATTTGTCAGCACCGCTGGGCTGGAATCGGTGGAGTGGGAAGCTGAGGGAGAGCCACACATCCCCTTTTATTCCTCAGGCATCCTTAAAAGGCTTTTTCTAAACACTGATTTACACTCTCCTGGCATGGCCCAGAGCACACCTGCACCTCGCAACCTTTGGACAATCCCTGCTCCCGGCGCACATCTCACAGCCGGTGGGGACAGGCTGATCCCGATCTTCCCCGGCGCCTCTGGGCTTACAGGAACATTTTAATTAACCTCATTATCCGGGATCATTTCAGCACTCACACAGACAGGGTTTTACTGCTCTGAGGAGGGCTCTGGCTCCCAGGGGCAGCTGGAGCCGGAGGGGCCGAATATTTGCCTTTACAAGGCTCCAGGGTGGGCGATGCTGGGGCTGGGAGGGATGCCCAGTGGTGGGGGCTCACAGCAGCTCCTTCACTGACCCAGCCACCCCTGGGTGCTCCTGAAGGAGGGATCTGAAAGAGAGGCAGCCACAAGAACCAGTTCCCCCTCAGTGATGCTCTGCCAGGTGCTTTTCTCCCGGGATGGGGCCTGCAGGGTGTGCCCGGCTCCCTCTGCTCCTCCTGGCACCAGCTGGGGATGGATTGACAGCGGCTTGTTAAACCTGACAGAGCATCACCTCTAAGGAGTGGGAGAAAGCAGGGCTTTTAATTAAAAAAAAAAAAAAAAAAAAAAAAAGAAAGGCAAGTCATGATTTCTGCCCTTCCTGTTCAGCTCCTCTGGAAACAGCATTTAAAAACATCAAATTGATAGTCCTGTCAGCTGTGCCCATGGGCTACTGCTCCCTGCCCAGCCCTCCCACCAGGCTCTGCCTTTGAAGGCGAAGGCACCGCTGTGTGACTGTCCTCAGGGACATTCATTTTCTCTCCTACAGTCTCGCTGGTTGTCACCAGCAAATATCCAGCCAGGCTCCCATTGTCCCGCTGCTCCCAGCAGCATCCTGATCCAGGTACCAGGTTCCGAGGCTGGCAGGTGGCTCCCTGCAGCACCGGGAGCACACCTGGGGCTCACAGGGGGACCTGAGCGCTGTGTGCAGGATGCTGAGGGGGTTTTCATTCGCTGCCTGTGACTCCCTGACAGGGATGTGGAGTTTCCTCATTGTGGGGCTCCTTCTGCCCCCAAAGCAGGTGAATGGGGGTGGGCAGTGCTGTCTCAGGTGAAGTGGCCACAAACCACTGGTCTGCAGCAGAAAGGAGCTGTGTGGGAGCAGTAAATAAGAGAGCTGCCTCTTCCCTTCTGTGGAAGCCTTCCTGCCAAGGGCTGCTCTGTGCCCAGTTCATTCTGATCCTGCCCACTTCCACACCAGCAGACTGAAAATAGCTTTCACAGTCTTTTCTCTCTTTTTTTTCACTCTTTTCTCAATTCTTCCCAGATTTGGAACAGGAAAATGTCCACTGTCTGTTAGGGTTTTTTTCTTGGAAAACCCTCTTTTTTAAATTAAAAAAAAAAAGAAGAACCAGCATAAACTTCCTTTACTGGTTTACAAGGGAAACTTGGAAAAGGCTCTGAGCAGCATCTCTGAGCATCTCACCAAGGCAGGAACCCCTGGCTGTGCCTCCCTAATCCTCAGCCTAAGGGGAGTTGCACCCACACAGCGAGAGCCCAGCTCTGGAGTGTCACAGCCCTGCTTTCCTCCAGCCTCCTGATCCTGCTGTCCTCTGTCCCTGGTGTCACCAACCTTGTGGCCTCATTTGCAGCCCCCTAACGAGGCTTGGTGTTCCCCAGGCTCTGCTGGAGCAGGGCAGCATCAGCACCAACTCAAGGTCTGTTCCTGCTTGAGCGATCAACATCATTTCCATACTATAATTACATTGCCCAATCCTCTCCTGATTTTACTGCTATCTTGTAAGGCGTCCCGCTTGTGAGTAATTTAAAGCTGTATGAGATGTCAGGCTCTGTGAAACAATCACCCCTCAAAGAAATATGGGCTGAGATAATAATTGATAAGTCCCATTAGGCAGCGGGGCCCACGTTTCCCACTCGGCCTCCTCCGCCGTGGCCTTGCTCGTTCCCTCAGTGCCACCTTTGCTGCTCGGCATCTTTGGGAGCCACCCCAGGAGCTGAGGGGAGACCCTCGGGGTGGAGGAGCTGGGGGAGAGGGTGATTTCTCACCACAGAGCTGCCTCAGTTCCAGTATTCCAATATTTCAGCCTGATTTACAGGTGTGTTTGCACAGAAAGCACCTCAGGAGCGTTGGTTGCCACCTGCATTTGCTCTGCGGGTTTGTCTCGGTGGTTCCTCCCCATCCTCACCAGCAATCAGTGGTTTGTTTTATTTCTGTCCCTGGTTTGCATTTTTTTAATACCTCGTCTCCAGATTTTTAATGGTTGTATGGTTTAAAAATTCCCTTTAAACTTCTAAATTTTTAATTAAAGAATAAAATGTAAACTTAACTTTATGTTGTCTGCAGCCAGGAGGTCTTACACATGAGCAATGAATTATGCAGGTGTGAGGGAAGGACTGGCTGCTTTTGAAGTGTTATTTCATAATTGCATAAACTACTGCTCTCCCAAATCAGACAAACATTATTTTATGCATTCACTAGCCTTTAAAAAAGAGTGACAGCTAATTTGTGATGTTCCATAACAACAACAAAAAAAAACAAACCCAACCCAAAAAAAAAACCAACAAAACCAAACCTGACCAATTCCAACAGGAATTTTTAAAAGTTGTCAAAACCCAGGCGTTGTCTCCAGCAAGGGTGAGGAGTTTGGAATGGGAAAGTCTTTCTGGAAAAGAGATTTATTTTCCCTTTGCATTTAGGGAGAGACAGCACAAATTGTCATGGAGGACTTAATTTGGGGAGGGATTTTACCCTCAAGGGAGGTTTGTCCTCTGTGGTCAAGCTGTGAGACCTGAGGCACAAAATGAGCATTCAATACTCTGGGGGTGACTTTTGGGGTGAAACTGGGAGCTCTTCATGTCGACTTTGACCTGTTTGGAAAAGAAGGTGCTTTCCTAGGAGGGAGTTCAGTACTGGAAATCTTTTATCTCTCCCCTGGAGTGAGCTCTCCGAGATGGAAATCTGTATTTCCCAGAATGGAAATCCTGGAGAAACGTTCCAATTCATAAACACTGAAACAACCTTATTAGAATGACACGATCTGACAGCTGCTAAAGCTCTATAATAAACCAGAGGAAATAAAGAAATATCCTGCGATTCATTACTATCTCTGAAATGTTTAAGAGAGTGGAGAAAGTCAAAATGGATCGGTTTTGATCTCAGGTTATTTCATTGAAAAACTCATCAAGCTGAGGCAGTCCCGTGGGGTGTTTTGATGTGGATATAAAAAGTGCTTTTGCAGGAAACATCTGGCATTGGAGGGATTCAATGGTTTCTCTCAAGAACCCCCTGAGGTCCTGTTGGCCAACAGGGCCCAGCCACCAGCCCTGGTGCTGATGGAATTACACAGAATTACAGAATATTTGAGGTTGGGAAAGACCTTTGATATCACAAAGTCCAACTGTAAATCCTAATTTGTTTATCCTAATGGAATTTCAATTAGAAATCCCCACCAAAGTCCATCAGCTCAGCCCTGCTGATGCCAACAGGAGATGGCTTGAGTTCCTGCATTTATAAATGATGTGCAATTCCCCCAGAAAAGCCACCAGGTACAAACAGGGGCCATCCCTGTATTGGTGAAGCTCCACTTGGGAACTGCAGTGGTAAAATAAAAATGCAAATGTTTATCTCAACTTCTCTTTCAGGCTTAAGTGCTGGTGAAAGCAGCTTTACAAATTCTGAATCCATTGCCTCCCTGGAGAAATCCTGGTGCTGTTTTGTAAGCAAAAGTAAAAGTCTTTGCCACACAGCTGCTGTGGAAGTTTTGACAAGAAAGCAACTGCTTTTCAAACACCTGGGTGGGAGCATCGATTGGGAATCATTCCCTGTTTGCTGAGGACAGGCTCTGGCAGCATTCCCTGCTGGAATTACAGGTGGCATCTGGAATTAAACTCCCTCCTCTCACCACGAGAGCTTGGGCTGCCCATGGCACTCCCAGCAGGTCACCTGTGGGATGGGATGTGCAGTGGCCATGGAGCAGCCAGCTCCAGAGCCATGGCCAGAGAAAATGACCATCTCTCTGGGCTGAATAACAATAATCATAATCATAAATTTATATCTTTAATATATTATTATATTGTTATATGAAATAAAATTATTCTAACTTGCCCCTTTGGTTTCTGCCTAAGCCCCCTCTGTCACCCAGCTCCTTGCTCCAGGAGCACTGAAACTGGAGAGACTAAAAGAGGTCGTGATTTGATATTTCAGAAGCTGAAATTTGGTCATTTGGGAGCTGTGTGCCCCAAGCTGAGGGATGGAAGTGGGACTGTGGAACTGAGCTTGAGCCCAGGGGTGAGTCCAGCACCCAGTTCTGAGAGAGATTTGTTGGGAGAGTGATTCCTACTTGGCTTTGTGTCTTCCAGGTTTTCTGCCTGCTTACAAATCATCTCTCCTACCCCTTTCTCCCTCTACTATGTGATGTAAATTTGCTGCTATTAATTAATTTATAGTTAAGTTCCGTACAGCAACCGCTCACTCCGAGAGAGATGATTTCAGATAATCTCCATTTATCAAAATATGTCTGTCTGTGCTCAAAGCCACAAGGAAAACACCAGGAGCTCCAAGGGGTGAGATGGGGAATGGAGACAGAGCAGCAGCTCAGATGAAAAGGGACAAAGGGGGAAAGCAAAGCTCTGGATTTGGCAGTGCCCAACATCCTCCTCCTTCCCTGCCTCCAGTGCTCCCAACAGACAGGGCACAGGGCAGCCATGGCCTCCAAAGCCTGGAGCTTGAATTAAACACTAACTAATCCCTGCAGGAAGTGTGGAAAGTCATATTTAATCCGTGCCAGCCCATAACCCGTTTGTGGTCTAATTGCTGCCCACTAAACAAGCAATAGATATCCAATTATGGGAGCGTGTTCCCATTGTCCCATAGCCTGCTGTAGCTCAGAGGCTCAGGGAAGCATTTAACTGGTAATAAACAAGGTGCAGGGTTTAATTTGAAAGGTTATTGTGATTTCATATGAGTGAGTGGTGAGGAGCATTCACAGGGGGAGTTGCAGGAGCCCTTCTCACGTGTGTGGCAGCCTGGGGCAGGCGAGGTGAGTCCTGGCTGGGTTGCTGCAATGCTGAATGGAAGGAATGCAGGAGCTGAAAAAGAGACCCAGGAAGTCGGGAAAAATCCCTGGCTGTTAATGTGGACAGCTCATGGAAAACTTCTGGGCAATGAGTGGGAACTGAGGAGAAAGCAACAGGTCAGGGAATGCAGGAGAAAATAGTGCTGGAAATATCCCAACACCCCAGAGCTGAGCCCAGCCTGGCAGTGTCCTGATCCCCATGGAGAACAGGCCGAGCAGAACTGCAGGATTGGGGATGGGCAGGGATGAAGGGCTGGAAGAACTTCTCCTTAAGGAGATCCTGGCTGGGCTGAGGCAGTGCAGGACTGAGATGGGGGCACTGAGATGGGGAAAGGCTGGAAAGCCAAAAATGAAAGGGCTGTTCTCAGAGAGGCAGAGAACAAAAAGCCTTCCCTTCCTTCCTTCCCTTCCTTCCTTCCCTTCCTTCCTTCCCTTCCTTCCTTCCCTTCCTTCCTTCCCTTCCTTCCTTCCCTTCCTTCCTTCCCTTC
>NC_031784.1:4762959-4771715 GCF_001522545.3 Parus major | reverse complement strand
TCCTTCCCTTCCTTCCCTTCCTTCCTTCCTTCCTTCCTTCCCTTCCTTCCCTTCCTTCCCTTCCTTCCTTCCTCACTGTGCCAGCCCTGTCTCTTCCAGGGAGCAGCAGGAGCAAGGAAAAACAAACAAGCCTAACGAAGTGCTTTGGCAATTATACAGACAAACAAATCACTTTCCCAAATTGCTTCTTTGGGGAATTACAGCTCCTGGAAATGAAACACAAACAGATTATTAAAAAAGAGCTTCCCGTTGGGAGAGAAGCAGTATTTACCAGAGAAGATGTGCCTAGCTGGACCTCTAATTGCTGTTCATTAGCTCATATTGATTTAATTAGTTGCTGCACTCAGGTCTAAATTGCCTGCTGGCCTCAGCAGGGATTTAGGAGCCAGGGCACATCTCTGCCCTGCTGGGCAGCAATGAAGTGGGGTCCCCTCTGCCACAGTGGGGACACAGCAGAGCAGTGGAGTCCCCTCTGCCACAGGGGGGGACACAGTGGCAGGGCAGGGTCCCTTCTGCCATGGCAGGGACACAGCAGGGACATGGCAGAGGATTGGGGTCCCCTCTGCCATGGCAGTGGTGGGCAGGGACATCCTTGTGGTTTGTTCCTGCCATGGAACCTGTGGCATCATCAAAGTGCTAATTAACTGAAGCAATTAGAGAGGGTGTCTTCATCACATGGGATTAAAGTGTGTGAAAGCATGGTCAGGTCCATCACTGGGTGGCTGTGGGAGTGGGAGGTGGTGAAACAGGGGCTCAGTGTGAGGCTGTGGGGTCACAGGCAGTTTTTAGGGGCACAGCCCCAGCCTCTGCTCTGGGAATGCACAGTCCAGCCCTGGGCTCCCAGCCCCAGACACTTCCCAAACCAGACCCTGAGGACTATTAACTTTCCTGATTAGCAACCTTTGGGGAGTGGCTGTTTGGCAGATCCCTGCTTTCTAATTGCAGGTGATTAATGGGGAGCTGCGGTTCTGCTCAGAAATATCCGTAATTCCCTCTTTAAGAAATCCTGGCTGGGCAGGACACTGGGACTTGCACCCTCAGCCAGCACTGAGCTCAGGACTGGTGCTCCTGCTGCAGAACATTCCCTGGATGGAGGTGCAGCAGCAGGCACAAGCTGGAATCAGGGGAATCCCACACACACAGGCAAGGCTGCCTTGTCCCAGCCATCATTCCTTCGAGTTTTATTCCTGTGTGCAAAAGCCAGGGACACACAGAACCGTGGGAGCTGAAGGAAGAGGCCCGAGGGCAGAGGGGGAAGATGCACTGTGAGCCATTCTCTTGCCTTGCAGTGGGATTGAAGGGAGAATTGGATCTGAGGACCTGGAGGTGCAGCCGCTGTTAAAAATGCTCCTTTGTGCATCAAATCAGTATTCCAGGGGCTGCTCCAGATTCAATACATCAAAGGTTGAAGGATCATACAACCCTATTAGCTCCAAACTTTAATTTCCCTTCGGGGCTGGTGTGTTACAATGCAACTACAGCAGCAATTACAACTTTTCCTTCACTGACAACTTGTTTAGATCAATAATGTCCTCAGCATCTTGAATCGAGATGGGCTCCATCAGCTGGACAAGGAACACAGCCAGAGCCCACGGTTCTCGCCTGTGACTCCATGGCCAGGACTGCTTCCCTGCCCAGCCTGGATTCCTGTGCCATGGCAGGCTCCTGCACCCACAGTATTTTGCAAAGTTTGCCCCTCTCCCCCTCTCCTCACCCAGCTGAAGAACCCCAGGCTTTCTCTCCATGAGCTCCATCCCCAGCTGGTGCTCAGACCTTCCAGCTGCCCCTCTGGAGCTGGGGATTCCACAGAGCATCTGTGATACCATACCAGGGTGCTGTGTCTCTCACGGCTCTGACACACTCAGGGCATTGTCACAGACCTGGCAGGGACATGGCTCAGTGCCAGGGTGAGTTTAGCTTTCACCGCTCTCACACCAAACATTTCCACACCATCCTCAGGCTAGGCAGGGGAATTTAAAGCCCTTCTCCCTGTGCTTTGACACAGCTGTGACACCCCCTGAGACACTCACCAGGGCAAGGAGCAGAGATTTGGTTCTGATCAACACCTGTGACACCAAAGCCAGCTCAGTGCCCATGTGCCAGCCCAGGACTGCAGCTCCTGGCTGTTGGAATATTGCCCGAGCTGCCGTGGCACGGAGCCAGGGAGCACCGAGGGGGAGTAATAAATCTCCCCACTGAACGAGAGCTGCCTTGGGAATTGGAAAGGAGAAAATCCCAACAGGAGTGAGTGTGGTCTCGGGCTCTGAGACAGATGGGCTGGCAGAGCCATAAAGAAAGGGGTGTTGAGCTCGTGGGCGGACTGGGAGGCTGTAATTGCGGTCCTTCAGTGAGGGACAGCACAGCTGATCCCTGGAAGGCTGGGCACCTCTCTCTGGGAAGGTGAGGATGATGATTTTAGGTGTGTAGGACTTTTTAATGCAGCAGATGAGCTGAAACCATTAGAAATGCCCACGTTTTTTGCTGGCACAAACTGGGGCTGGCATGCTAGCAAGGGCAAGGATTGCTCCAGGCTCTGGGTGGGAGCTGGCAGGCTGCACATCAAGTTTATAAACCAGCACAGAATGAACCATTTTGCAGAGCATTAGAGACCAGGGAGATGGCCTTGAAAGCCCCAGAGTGTGATGGATTGGCTCTGTGTCCCTCGCCCTGGTACAGGCTATTCCTCCCAGCAAATGTGCCAGAGCGAAGCTCAGGGACACCTCATCAAAACACAGGCAGAAGTTTTAACATCTCACTGGCAAACGTCACAGACCTCCCTTCACCGAAGCCAACAGCCTTGTTTGGGAAAGAATGGGATTTAACCTTAAAGCAGTTGGCTGAGCTGAAAATTGCAGGCTCCTGAGTTTGCAGAGGGGCAGAGACAGCTGTGCCTGCACACATCTGGACATATACCTGCACACATCTGGACAAGCCCAATACGTGATCAAATGAGTCACACCACTGACTGTTTCACAGGGAAATTGATATCTGCAGTTTCAGAGGATAACTTTTAGCAAACTGAATAGTTTTCCCTGAGGTGGAGCAGATGAAAGGATGTGGGAGAGGATGTTTAGGGGCAGCAGCTGGTCTCTTGCAAGCTGCACAGGTGAGGAATTCCAGGTTTGGACTCTCCAAAGGCAAAGGCTCCCCACTGGGCTTTGGGAGGCTCCTCCTAGCCCAGGTCAGAGGGTGGCTGTGTGAGGAAGAGCCAGGCACTGCTCTGAGCAGCAGAGGCATTAAATGACTTGACCAAGGTCAGGGGAGATGTGCACAGGCTGGGGAGCGAGGCTCCCATGACAACACAGTCCTGCCTCTGGCACAAATCCCACATCCCCACCCTTCCTGCTGCCTGCTCCTGCTGCTCCAGTGCCCAGGTCACCTCCGTGTGCCAGACCCCAGAGCGGGGACAGGTCCATCCCTGGCACACCCAGCCCTGCTGGATGGATTCTCCAGTGGAAATCACCACCCCAAGGCTCAGCAGCACTTGGTGCTCTCTCAGGAGGTCACGAGGGCTTTGAGGGACGTTAAGTATTTGTCAGAGAGAGGCTGGTGCTTCCCTAGCTATGGGAATGGATTGCCAGCACATACAGAAACAGAGCTGGGGAGCCAAGGGAGCATCTGTGTAAGCTGGGGGGAATTGGAACTTCTCCATGGCAGAGCTGCCGAGGGATGAACACACCGAGGTTTGGGTACAGAACACCCAGAGACAGCCAGAGATCATTCCTTGCTTTGGAAACGTTCTTGGGATGGGACAAACAGCTCTCTGGTCAGTTCAGATCTGGCAAGGACGGGAGGCTCCCTCCAGCCAGGGCAGATGGATGTGGGATGCTCTGAGCCTTGGAGCCTGAACACACCTGGACCTTAGCCAGGGATCTGCCTGCCATGGGAGTCCAAGGATGGTGTCCAACAGCTTTTCCTTTTCCAGACCACTTGACTCGGCCTTGCAGGGTTGTTGGCTGACCCTAAGAGCTCCTCAGCCAGACCTGTCAGGGCTCCTTGTGCTGAGATCTGAGAGCATCACTGAACTCTGCTCTGCCAATCCTCACCCGATCCCAGTGCAATTCCTGCATCAGCTTTGGGATGCTTCACCCCCTCCTCCGTGTTTTATCGCACAGGCAGAGATGTGCAGTTTGCTGGGCTTTGGGAGCTTGAGGAGGATTCTCCTGGTTTTGTGTCACCACCCTGGGACTCAGGGAGCTGCAGCCCCAGGGCAGTGCCTGCACCAGCAGGAAAACACTGGAGTGATCAACTTCAGTCGCTGAAGAGATAAAGTTTTACTACAGAGAATGACTCAGTGTTACAGCATCTATAAAAGCCTGGGAGGTGTTTGTGAGGGGTCGGCTAATCCTGCTTCCACCTGGACCCATAAATCCAATAAAAGGCTGGTGCTTCCAACTGGGTCACTGTGGCCTCATTACAAAAGTCCTCAGGTGCCAGTTCTCATGAATAAACAATTGTTTTGTGGATGAAACAAATCAACATGTTAAACACCCTTTACGGCTTAAAAAGTTCCAACCGTTATGCAAATGGACCTGTTAAATGAAGAATATTCCTAGGTAAAATAATTATGCAGAGCAGTTTCCCCTCTGCATAAGGTGCCAAAAATTATCTCAGTGATGCCAATTATCTGCTTGTTAGCACTGACATTATCATAGTCATTACACAGAGCTGGTGCAGTTTATGTAAGATCTACACTGTGTTCTATTGTCATTTTTCCCTCTATTTACAACGCTGTATAATAAATGTCATTTTTCAAATGCTAAGGTATTTGGTATTTAATCTATCATTAAGGCTCTGAAAATAGCTAGCCTCTAATAGGAAGGTTGGTTGTAGCACCCGGTGGTACTAAAAATAAAAATAAAAGGGGGAAAAAAAGGGAAAAAGGGAAAAAAAATCTGCTCGGTTTGGGTGGGGAGGATGTGGGAGTGAAGGAGTTTGGACTTGAAGCAGGAAGGTCCCCAGGATGGGATCCTCTCCAGCCCAGAGAGGAACTTGGAAATGCTGCCTGTGCCACCCAGGGGTGTCCCTGAGTGCTTTGAGAGAAATAAATTCCTCCATCTCCTTGATTCTAAAAGGGTTTTTGAAATGTGCTAAAACCATCTCTTAATTATTCTGAAATTACTGATAACTGCCTCCGCAACAGGTTATGAACCATCCCCTCATTATATTATAGCCAGAGCATTCCTATGAATCATTAATTAATTATCCTCGGCTCTCCAGTGTGAAAAATTGATGTCTAGAGAAAACAAACAGAAAAAGAGAGACAGAAGACAGGCACAAACAGGCGAGAGAAAAGAAGTCCAAAAGCTCAGAGAACAGGCAGGGGACTGGGAGGGAGAGGAGGGTGAAGGCAGCGAGCAGAGAGGGAAGGCTGGAAGTGCAGGAGCAGGATTCCCCCAGCTCCTCTGCAGCAATTATAGAACCCGTTACTAAAAAAAAAAATAAATAAAAATAATTACACTCTAATTACTTTGACTCAAGAAATGAAGTAGATTGTTATCAGAGTGAGATGAGCAGCAACTTCAAAGCAGTTTTACTCTGGAAGTCGAGGAGCAGATGGAATCTTGCCTGCAGGGGCTGCAGGATTCTCTCCCTCTTTGCTCCCAGGGACCGAGCTGGGCCGGTGTCAGCGGGATCACCCCGGGAATTGGCTCCTGCTGACCACTCGGACCTGCGGAAATAAATACATATAAATTATATATATAATATAAAATATTCGTATTGCTTTTCTGTGTGTTAGTCACACAGCCCAGAGGACCCACCTGGGGGCAGCAGGGACACACAGGGTCCCCCCCAACCAGCATTTGGGGGTGGCTTTGCTCTGACACCCCACAAACAGGCTCCCCAGGGAAGTGATGGAGTCACCGTCCCTGGAGATGCTCAAAGGAGTGAAGCTGGCCCCTCACGACATTGGGATGGGAGCATTGGAGGTCTTTTTCAGCCTTAATGGTTCTGTGACCCTGAAGAAATGGATCTGTGCCCCGCCAGGCTGGGACGGGACCTGGGCAGGAGCTTTGCCAAGGAGAGAAGCGGCTGCTTTCCCTCTCCAGACACTTCGGTGAGATGGATCCTCAGTGACACCCTCGCTCTTCCATCCTGCGGCCACCACGGGGTGGGTGGTGATGATGATGATGGTGGTGATGATGATGATGATGATGGTGATGATGATGTCCCCGAACGCTCCTTTACCCTGCGGCTCCTGAAGGGGATCAGCTCAGAGCTCCGCCCGCCCACAGCCCCTTCCCCGGAGCCCTCCCACGGCTCTTGTTTTTATTACCTTCCCTTTGGTGTCTGAGAGAGAAATCACACGTCCCTTCAGAAGTGTCCCCTTGTAAAGGAGGGAATGCTCAGAAAAGCACAAACCTCTGAAGTCTAAATGCCTTGAGATTGTTCTGCCATTGCAGCTTTGATACAAAGAAAAGTCTGATGGAAATGTCAAAATATTTGATATTTTACAGCAAAAAGAAAACAGCTCTCCTAATGGAAACTCCGCTTCCTTGTGCCTCGGCGCCACTTGTTTGATCATTGAAGGGCAAGAAAATAAATGTTTCCTTGTAGCTGTGGATTTCAAATTCCAATGTAAAATCCAAGTAAATATACACTGACCTGGAGAGCTGTGAGGGGGGAGTTTAACTCTGCATTGGCTGTGCTCAGCCACGGTCCCAATGCTCCCAGCACTGTCCGTGGCACAGCAGCACTGCCAGGGTGAGTGGTACAGACGGGCACCTCGGGTGGGGACAGTGCCAGAGCTTTAAATACTCAACCCAGACTCAAAGGATGCTCTGGATGCAGAGAATGGGATCCATCTGATGGACAGAGGGACACAGAGTCCCTCATGTCCCTGCCAGGCACATGGCCCCTGTGACAGGAACCTGCAGCTCCTCCTGGGCCAGGGTTTGATTAAACAAACAAACCAGAGCAATTCCTCCAGATTTACGAACACTTCCTCTGCTCTCACTCCCGTGACCTGCTGCAGATTTACAGCACTGCATTAACCTCGTGAGCACTCATAAAGCTGGCTGAGATAATGCTGGTCAGGAGGGTTTTATGGGCAAGTCATAATTACAAAATGCAGAAGAACTCCGGGACTCTGTTTATTAGTCCTTAATACTTGGTCAACAGCTTCACTGTGCGCCTCATCCCTGCCTTGTGCAGCACCTGCCTGCACATCTCCTGCTCAGATCAATTGTTCTCCCAGGCTTTCCCTTTCTACCTTTCCCGCTCCAAGAACCCTCTGTTTCAGCAGGATGTGGTGTGTTTTAAACAGTTTACAGCGAGGTCAGCTCCTGTGGGTGCTGCCAGTGAATCCTCCCCATCCCGGGGCATCCCCGGGGCATCCCCGAGCCCTTCCCAGGGCAGGGGGCCCTGCCTGGGTGGGAATCGCGTTTGCAAGGAGCTCTCAGTTAGGGGACAGGACTTTTCGTGCCCCCTCCCCGTGCAGAACAGGTCACCGGCACATCCCAAATCCCCCTTTGCTGCCACTTCCTAGGATTTGAAACTCAAACAAGGCGCATGAATAATGCAACGCGCTCCTTCTTCTCTTCTTGCCTTCAAATCCTCAGAGGGTGAGTGAAGCTTCTTGTCTGCCTCATTAGCCGCTGTTGAGCCATTTGATTTCTGTAACAATGAGTGCGCTCGCCAGGATTTTCATACCCATTTGCGTCATGGAGTCAACATGGAATTTTTTGAATTCACATAAAAAATTAATGGTGTAATCTGCATCCGTCTCTGTGGCAGGGGAGGCTCCTGTCCCTGCTCCACCCCACAAATGGATGAGGACCGGGACCGTGCCGAGCCCAGTGAGGGGACAAGGACACGGGGCTGCCACACGGGAGCAGAGTGTGGTCCTGCAGGGTCCTGGCGATGGGATGTGGATGTGGCCCGGCATGGAGCAGGGAAATGCGAGTTTTCAGCCATGCAGGGCACAGGGAGTTGACCTTGGTTATGGTGTCTTTGGGTGCTGCGAATAAAATAATAGATGTAGATAAGAGGATCTGCTTCACTGGGTCCTGTTTTTACCAGGAAATTTAATTAGAATTAATTTAAGGTGTGAATTAGCTAAAGACCTCTTTAAACCTCCTCCGCATTGAAAACTTTATTTGGCATTAAAGTGAGCTAAAGCCCAGCACCGGGATTTCAATCCTGACTTAATGTCCACAGAGGAGTTTAATGTGGATTAATTCAACCCTGTCCCATTTTCACGGCCGTTTAATTCGGATTTTTGTGTGAGCACCCCCACTTTGGCAGCAGGTGCCAGCAGGTGTGTGCCATCAAATATTCTGTAATGGATACACCCAGCCCAGAACCCATTGGTCGAGGAACAAATGAGTATTTTCAGGAATACAAATTCCTTTCAGGCCAAACCTTGGCTGTGCTGGTGCTGATCTCAATGGGAAGGAACATTCCTGCAGAGCTGCTGCCTCTGCTGTGGTCTGAGAGGGATTTGCTTGAGACACTCGTGGTGGCTCTCAGGGCATCCAGGCTCACTGCACCAGGGCAGGACAGGGATCAGCACTGCCTGATGTGGGAGCAAAGGGATTATCCATGGGAGATGGATGGGGAGAGGCTGATAACAAACCTGCAATGCAATCAGTGCCTCTGATGGTATCACAGACAGAGAGGCAGAGGCTGTGCAGGTGCTGGGATGCTCAGAGCATGCAGAGGTGCAGCTTCTGCAGTCACTTGTCTTTGTCTGCTTACATTGTATTTTATTTTATTTTATTTTATTTTATTTTATTTTATTTTATTTTATTTTA
>NC_031784.1:4733725-4762899 GCF_001522545.3 Parus major | reverse complement strand
TTTTATTTTATTTTATTTTATTTTATTTTATTTTATTTTATTTTATTTTATTTTATTTTATTTTATTTTATTTTATTTTATTTTATTTTATTCTTTTTAAATTTACTTGCATTTCTTTTCTGCTGTTTCTCTCAGTTTAACAGACTATCAGATTGACCTCGGGTCTCATTTCTGCTCTTCACTGTTTGCTGTGAAAGATGAGGAGGGAGTTTTTAATGACACGAGCGGGGACTCCTCTCCTGGCTCTGCTCCCTCCACATCTCATTTTCATCCTCAAGCCCCCAACTCCCCCAGTGCTGCCCACACGCTGCTGCCAGCCTGCCCATCCCAGGGGTCCAGGGGCAGGAGATTTTGGGAATCAAAACAACAGCTGGGATTTTGGGAAGCACTTGATGGGGACCTTCACAGAATTAGTGCTGCAAACAGAGAATTGCACTTGCAGCAAAGTCACTGACAAAAACAAATCAGGGGTGCCTGCATGGGACTGACTGGGAACATCTTGTGCCAGCCCAACACATTGGAAGATACCCAGAGACAAGTCAGGAAGATCCAGCCCCTCTGAGCAGAATTCCCAGCTCCGTGGGTGAGATGGGAGCTATGGAAAGAGCAGAGTGGAGCGGGCACAGCTGGAGGAGGCAGCGACCTGGCAGTGCCCAGCCACGGCTCTGGTGGTGAGCGTGCCCACAGGAGGGGCTCTGTGCTTTCTAGAAAGGTGCCAGCAGGTGCCAGGGAGCAAACCCCTGCTTAGCAAAGCCCTGATGTGAGCAAAGCCCTCCTGGCAAAGCCCCTCTGCCCTCCCTGGGCTCTGCCAGCCCTGCTCTCCACCAGGCACATCCCCACGGGTGCCAAAACCACAAACCCAGCTACAACTTCTGTTCCACCTGTAAACAGGGTCAGTTATAAAATCCTACAAACCACGGCTGGATTTCCCACAGCAAGGATGCCTTGGGCCTGGCTGGGTTATTGGTGCAGTTTCTTTTCCGCTGCAAAACGCTTTTGATGGTGTCTCAGAGTCTGTCACTGGGGGTCACTGGGGATCAGTCCTGTTTTCTGTATGCTTTACCAACCCATATTTCCCATTTATGACACATAAAGCTTTGGATATCACCAGAGGAAATACTATAGTAAACCTCTAATAAATTACTACAGGCATAAGCAAACTCCAGTAATTTATGGAGGGTTTTGACTTTAATAATGTTTTGTCTTAGATTTGGCCCTAATTATAAATCATTTGCAAGGACAGTTTAAAATATAAGCAAATCTTATATGGCATTCTTATTATCTACTTAATATCTCAGCCCCAAAGATTTACTGGATTGCATTCTGGGAATTAAGCAAACTAGGAAACTAAGTAAGAAAGAAACACAGGAAAATTATAGTTTTGTCATAAAACTTTGATTGATCAATGATTATTGTAAAACTCTGGTAACTATGCAGATGCCAACATAAATCTGTAACAGAGCAGGATTTATTAGGGAAAATACTATATTTTCCACTATTTTGACTATAGTGTTAATATGGGTCTGGCAGATTTACTATGGTTTTAGCTTAATTAACTCTATTTGACTGTATATACCCTTATAATGCATGTATCCCAAGGTGCAGCTGCTGCAGACCCAGTTTTTCCCTTCAGCTGTAGTTTAAGGAATATTTAAGCCTTGTCAGTGCTCTCAGGCTCAGTCAGGCTCAGCAGCACAGGGCACATCCTTGTGTTTTTCCTCTCTGAGAAAGCAGCGATGCGATGGCATCTCCCTGATGGGCAGGAGCACCGTGTTCCCTGGGAATACCTTTCTCCTTGGAGTTTGCTGCAGGTGCCCGTCCCTGCCACTCCAGGTAACCAAAGCTGCCAAAACTCGGGTAAAAAATCTTAAAAAATCCATGTATCCACCGATTAGTGCAGTGTCCTGGGTAGGGACCTGTATCCATCACTGGCGTGGGGTGAAAAAGGGCAACAGCTCCTGAGCACAGAGCGGTGGCAGTGGGGGACATTTGGGACTGGGCTCCAAAGGGAGCTGGGGACCCCAAATCAGGGCGTTGCAAAAGGTTTCCATCAGCAATGTAGAAACACCTTTTTCCTTAGGTTTTGTCCCTTTGCAAGCCCCCAAGCCCCTCCCCGTGAAATCGGGGTTTGTTCCGTCCCTGCCGCTTCTCCCGGTGCCGGTGCCTGTTTTGCCTCACCATGAAATTACCAGACTGCCCTTAAATACACTCCTGCAAATGAGGACACCGGAAAAAATGCAATAATTGTGACAGTAACTCACTAGGCCAAGCCTGACATGTCTCTAATTGCCTGCTAAAATTGTCTCTGTCTCCTAAAGTGCAAATTATCACCCGAAATGACAAGAATAATGAATGAGTAACTCTGATGTAATGCAACAATTAGCCCTTAAAGACACTGTCTAATATGCTAATTCTGAACACCCACTCCTTGTTATTAAGTGGCTGATAATTATTTAATTATCTATCTGCCAGGATGATTTACTTGGTTTATTTAGCTGCAGATGCAGGGCAGGAGCTCTCAGGTTTGGGGTCAGGAGGATGAGCCCCAGCGCCGGCCGGAGCTCGGGCTCATCCTCCTGCCCGCCTGTCTGCTCTAATCAGCGGTGTCAGCCCCGGCAGCAGCAAACAACCGGGCTGTGCCGAGAGTCCCTGCTGCTCACAGGTCAGGGAGGTGTCAGCCCAGCTCTTCAGTGAGAAATTGCTATTTCTGCTTTTATTCCGTGCTGTCAGAGCCGTCCCGCTGACGGCTGAGCCTCCGCGGCCGCCCCGCGTTGTTTTCTGGCAATTTCGTGATGATCCCTTTGAAGGTGAGGGAGCCTCTCTGTGCTGGAGGTGTCTGCCAGCCCTAAAGAGCCTTTGCTGCTGCTCGGCAAGGCACGGGAGCGGCCAGCATCTTCCTGCAGCGCTCCCACATCCCTGAGAAAAATCCATGTGGGAGAGCAGGCTGAGCTGGGAGACCCTGCCCACACCGCCCTGGCACCGGCCAGAGGAACGAGATGGGCTTCAAGGTCCCTCCCTACCCAAAACATGTAGGATTCTATGGGAATTTATTGACCTGGTCCAAGCAGTCTGACCCGGAGCTCAGGAGTGCACACAGGAATGGTTTGGTGGCAGAGGAATGTTTTGGGCTGTGTGACACCTGGGGAAGAAATGGAAGTTACTGTGGGCTGTGACTGTGGAGAGATGCTCCAGCCTTAACTAAAGGCAAACAGGGTGAGGAAAGCCAGAGACTTTCCATCAGGGATTCAATTCCTTCTTTGTTCAACAAATTCTTCGGAAAAATTCCTATGAAGCACAACCTTTGCAAAAAGAACAACTTCTGTGAGGTGTAAATAAATCCTTTCGTGCCCCGAGCTCTGCCCGGGGGGGACCACTCTGTCTGTGAATTAACACTCTCTAGCAGTCAGAAACTTCATTAATTAGCAGATATCCCGAATCCTGCCCAGATATATGTCCCGCATCCCCGTTGGTGTATGACTAACGCCAGAGACACGCCACACCTTTGTTTATGGCAGCTCTTCTCTCTCCTGGCCTGGCCTTTCTTTGTCCTGGGGGTTTAAAGAGCAGGGTTTATACCTGAGCGGCCTGTCCCTGGTCAGTGACATCCTGGGGACACAAGGCAAGGGAGCACATCCCGGATTTTCCTCCGGAGCTGCCACATCCGAGCGCGGAGCAGCTCCGCGCACCCCCGGTGCTTTGGAGCGTGCATTTTTGATGGGCACCGGGAGGATTTTCCTACAGAACAAATCCCTCTCCGACCTCCGCAGAGGAGTGATGGACGCGGGGGGAGAGGGGGGAGCTCCGGGGCTGCTTCCTGACCCCCCGGCAAAGCCCCCCGTGCTCCCGCCCAGCTGCAATTAGCGCAGCGTTATTGCCGATGCTGGATGCTCCGCCCTGCCGGGATGAAGAGGAATTCTGCTCCGCCGTGTCTGTGGTGAATTTAGTTGACTTTGGAGATTTTTTAATGCAGTAATAACTCCACACTCCCTCTTCCAGCGCGAAGCCGGGGAGCTGTTCATTATCCGGATTCTGTCTAGAAAGGACTTTTTATCATCAGATTCCCAGGACAGGAGCAGAATTTAATCTTCTGACTGCAGCTGAGCCAAAGAGCAAAGCCACCTCAAGGTCACCGGGCCCGAGGGGCGGCTGGGAGGCGCCGAGGGGACCCGGTGAGGTGACAAGGAAGGTGCCAGCCCTGACACGGGACAGCCCTTGGTGCCCGCCCTGCTGCCATCGACGTAATTGTCACCCAAAAATGGCACGAGGCTGGGGAAGGGCAGGAGGGGTCAGCTTGTGCCGGGCTCAGAGCGAGGCAGGGCCCAGCTGGGGGGTCTGGGGAAGGGGAGAAGGACACAGCCCCCTCCTCCTCCTCCTCCCTCTCCCTCCCTCTCACTGCGGCTGCAGCAGCATCCTGCCAGGGGCCGGGCAGGGCGAGCAGATGCCATGCACCGGTGCCAGCTGTGTGCAGATGTGCCATGCACCGGTGCCAGCTGTGTGCAGATGTGCCATGCACAGGTGCCAGCTGTGTGCAGATGTGCCATACACAGGTGCCAGCTGTGTGCAGATGTGCCATGCACCGGTGCCAGCTGTGTGCAGATGTGCCATGCACAGGTGCCAGCTGTGTGCAGATGTGCCAGCTGTGAGCAGGGCTGCCATCTGCCATGCACGGGTGCCAGCTGCTGAGCAGGGGTGGCAGCCACTGCAGCCCCAGCCTTGGCTCCAGAGCTGTCAGCAGCAGGGGAGAGGCTCCCAACAAATCCAGGGATTCCCTCCGTTGTGGTGTGAGCCCCAGGAGCCAGCGGCTGCAGCCTCCCCAAAGGGCAATGGGCTGCACGTCCCTGCTCCCTGCATACCTGCAGGGAAAAGGAAATCCTAATTCCTAAAATCTCTCTGTTAAGGAACAGGAGGGAACCTGGGCTCTGCCGCTGCCTTGGCCAATTCTTGATTGTTCCCCACAATGATTTTTCTTTCTCCTTTCAAGAAGACTTCTCCTCCCACTTTTCCTGTGAGCCCCCTGATGAGATGAGTTAAATATTAACTAAGAGAAGTCCAAAAATTCTGGCACACCCCAGAGGCCCCGCACTCAGCACAGGCTCTGCTCAGCAATTAAGACCTGGACAGTTTGTTTTTTCCTTCTAAACAAAGAATTAATGATGCATGAGGACCTGGGGGGGAAATTGCTCATAATTTATGACGGCACTTTTAGGTGAGGGTGGGAAGTTATGTAAAGCAAGGGAAGGGTTGGGAAGGTAAACACTGTGAGCAGCCGCCTGCGTGGCTGCACTGACAATTTCAAATCTACTCCATCCCATTAACCCACCTAAAATAACTGTGATGGTAATAACCCTTCAGACACAAACGCTTGTGCAGACAAAGGTGTTATTAAGTTAAATTACCCTAAAAGTGTCGGATTGACAGAAAGGTTCACTCAGTGGTTTGGCATCTGAGGGCTTCAGTGACGTGAGTAAACAGTCGCTCAGGCTTTGTTCCCGCTTTGCGAGGCTCGGAACTGGGATTTGAGGCTTCTGCTGCCGCTGTTGAGCACGGCGTCTGCTGGAACATGTGTCTGTGCCTTTTGGAGAGGGCTGGAGCCCTGGGATGGTGTCCTGGGATGTTCCCAGGGAGTTCTGATGGGCTCCAGCAGGTTCTAAACCCCCCAGCCCATATCCTGGGGTCACACAGCCCCTTGCACACGCAGAGCAGATCCTTGGCATCCCTGAGGAGCGGGATGCTGGGGCATCCCAGCCTGACTTTTGGATGTGCCTCCTTTTAGAATCTAATCCATAACCCAGGGGCTGGGACTGAACAAAGAGCTGGTTGGAGCACTGGCAGTTCCATGGGAGTGCCCTCCACATCCCCACAGCCCTGCAGGGTGAGCAGGACCCCCGGTGGCTGCGGCCAGGGCGAGTCCCTCTGTCCCTCTGGGGGTGCAGGATGGTTCTCTCCCCCCAGTGCCTCCACACAGCTCCTTCCCCAGCAGCCCTGGCCAGGAAACTCTGAGCTGCAGCCCCCCATCCCCTCAGCAGCATCTGCCTGAGGAGCCTTAATTAAAGTTCTTCCCTTGCTTTTATTATCCAACACGCTCAGCTGGGCTGCGCGGCTCCGCTGAGAGCCCTCGGCTCCGGTGTCGAGCTGAGGTGGGAGCATATTTTAAGAGAGCAGCCAGAGCATTCCTGTTCCCGAGATGTCCCGTCCTCCCTGATGCAGGTTCTGACTCCTGTTCCACACTCTGCAGCAAGATAAGCCATAATTAATAATTAATACCATTATTTAATCCCTCACATTCTTAGAGCTCGGCTTGTCCTGAGGATCCCCCGGCTCGAGCCATTCCCGGGGATGGGCAGGGAGGGCAGAGGCTCCTCCATGTCCTTGGCAGGGGCTCTAAGGACCCTGGATGGGAGTTAGGTCAAAAAATTGGGAGTGATGCTCATGTCCCAGGCCCCAGCCACACGGGACAGAAAAGGAAGGGACATTCCAAGCTCCTGCCACTGCCAAAAGCTGTTGGTGTTGAACCACCACCAAAATTCATGGCGGGGACTGAAATGAGATTGACAAGAATGGGTGGAAAAGTGGCTTTTTTAGGGATGTGGAGGGGGTATTCCCATGGGCCTGTGTCACCCAGTGATGGATTGTGACCCTCCCTGTGACAAGTCCACCTCTGTGCTGGGACTGCCTGTGGAATGTCAGACCCCAGTGGGAACTTTTCCAGCCTCAGCTCCCTTCTCCACCACATTTTCCTGGGAAAAAACATCTCAGTGGTTACAGACTATGGTAATCCTAGGGAATTTTAAAGCCTTCCCCCATCCCTCCAGTTTTTAAGGGGGAGCATTCCTGGAGCAGAACCCAGTGCAGGGGCTGCTGGCCCTGGAGCGTGCGGGCATTCCCATCCCTTCCCAGAGCCACAGGGAATTCTCCTCTCAGGAACAACTCCAACAGGTGATCCCACAGCATTTCCTCCCACTCTCTCTCATTTTTCTCTTTTTTTGGATGTTTTTTCCATCCTGGAGGTACCTTTGAAATCTCCCAACGTCAACTGGAATCAGCTCTGGCTTCTGCCTGGGCTAATAAATTCGAAATGCCACATTCTCCCAAACTGCATTATTACCGTTTATAATTTTGATTGTTCATTTGCATAAGAAAATGAGTCCTGTGACATGCGAGAATTTTATTTTATTCTTGGACTAATTATAAACAAGAATGCCACATTATTTACATAACTAATTATTGTTCCTTCTGTTCTCCCATTTTGAAATCACAGGCCCATTCTCTGCCGGTTAACGATGCAAATGAACAATCAGAGAACATTTCCAAACTTTCTGAATTTGTCCTATTTGCATCAAATACAAATTCCTTTGAATGGGAGATAATACGCTTTTCCATTTTAATGGACGTAAATTAGGCTGATCTTAATTTATAGTTAATTTGAATGACTAATTTCTGTCTACCTGAGTGTATTTTTTCAGAGGCCAGTCGTAGATGTTTATTAACCCATAAATCTGCTTTTTTTTGCTAGAAACAAAGGGAAATTTTGTCTCAGAAAGTGGCTTTATGCCTTTGTTTTGGAGCAGATACTCTCCTTTTGCTGGCGACCTGCCCACCAGACCTGCTGCTCACCTGGGAGGGGGACGAGGTGACACCAACACTGCACTGCCCAACCTGGCCTTGGACACTTCCAGGCATGTGGCTTCTCTGGGCAACCTTTTCCAGGGCCTCCCCACCCTCCCAGGAAAGGATTTCTTCCATCTATGTGGATATTTTTCCCTCCAGGATCTCCTGGGGTGAGAGGGCAGCCTGAGGGCGGTGTCCTGGGACAGCTGGGCCACCTCCTCAAAGCAGCCTCTAAATAAATGTGTTCCTCCAAAAACAACTCCACAAAAAGTGGCTGAATCGGCTCCCGAGGAGCTGTTATGTTCTATGTGGTAGAAAATATGAATTTTTAAACTGGATCCTAAATACAGCTTTTATGGGACGCGGCGTCACAGCTCACAAAGAGCCGTCACAGTCCAGCGGGTGGATAATGCACAGCTGGAAAAACTCTCTCCATTCTCCCACACTTCCACAAGTGATAAATCCCAGGCAGGCTCCGGCAGCAGCCCCTGCTCTGAGCTGGCAGCAGGGCAGGAGGCCAGGCCTGGTGTCCCCAGCATCCTGCAGGATGGAGATGGTGCTCCTGTGAGGCTGCACCACAGGGAGGGAGAGAACGGGGCTGAAACCTTCCCATGGTGCCAGGACAGCACCAAGGAAAATGTGCCAGGGCTTAAAACTCTACAGAGGGATCCCTGAGCTGCACAGTGGCTTTTACTCCTGCATGGACAGGGCTGTGTTTATAATTTATGTGTTGGTTTCAATATTAATGTCAATAACAGCAGAAAAACTCCTGTGGGGATGTGGGAAACTCTGCTTAAAAGTTCCTCCTTATTGCAGAAAATTGTCAATTCCACATCAGAACTTTCTGCAAAGTCCAACTTTTATTCTATGGAGCTTGATTTTTTTAATTGCCTCGAGTACAGCATCACATCAGAACAGGCCAGAGGGGAGGAACCTCTGTGTGAGGTCCTGGCACAGGGTGCCCAGAGATCTGTGGCTGCCCCATGCCAGGAATTGTTCAAGGCCAGGCTGGACAGGGCTTGGAGCAACCCGGGCTAGTGGAAGGGGATGGAACTGGATGAGTTTTGAAGTCCCTTCTAACTCAAACCATTCTGGGATTCCATGAACCCCTGGGGTGTCCCTGGGCTGAGATCTGCCACAGCTCCCATCCCTGGGCTGAGAAGAAAACCAAACACATCAGCCCAAGTTTTTATTCAGCTTTTCTCCAGCTCTGATCTCTGCACGACAAGGGAAGGGAGCTGTCCTGTCGCTCTTGTTTAATGTAAAGGGAACCCAGAATAATTGTTTCTGGATTCTTCAGGCCAGATTCAGCTCCTATTAAAGTCAATAATTAGATTTTGATCACCCATAATTGGAAGTGCTGCCCAGCCAGCTGAGCTGTCTCTGCACGCTGTGCACACGGCTGGAGCCCAGGGCCTGCTCTGCTGCACCGCCAACAATTCAAACATTCTCTGACTCTTTCATGCAAAAAACCAAAAATCTGGGGAGCCTCTCTTCTTCCCAGTGCTCACAAGGCCATCAGCAGCGTCTCCACCTGTCCAGAGGGGACACTGCTCTCCCAGAGCAGCAGCAGGACACGGGGCTGTGCTGGGCTCCCAGGGATGGGCTGTAAACAGGATGAGAAGGGTCTCACACCCTGGGCATGGTCCTAGGGCTGCCAGCCCCTGCCACAGAGCCAGGGAGCAGCTGGAGGGATGTCACCTGTGTTGGCACTGCCCTGTGTTGGTCCTTGTGGCCCAGATCCTTCCCATAGCCCACACTCCCAGAGGGGAGAGAAGGACTGGAGCTTATTTAGCTGGAAATTTCAATCAAATTAGTGACCTGGAGGTAGCTTTTTGGTTTTACTAATGCAATTAAAGAATCTAATTGTATTAATCAAAATCATATTATATTGCCAATAATTAAATTCCCTTTGACACCATTGTTTACACTTCCATTGCTTATTAATTAGCCTGACATCGTTAGTCCCTTATGGAATGGGGAAGGACTCCTTGGTGTGGTTGGGCAGGAGCTGCCAGGGATGGGCAGGGACAGGGACAGGGGGATGAATAGGGGCAGGATCCCGGGATTTCAGAGCTCCTGTTCTCTGCAGGGTTCCCAGAGCCCGCAGAGCCCGTGGCCAGTCCCCATCGTGGGGAGCCCAGGGGCTCGGAGCCACCGCTGGAGGTCAGCGGCAAACAGGGATTGAGCCTTTCCCGACAGCTGCTTGTCCTTCCTGGCCTGAAAAGCCTCTTTATCCTGCACACAAAGCCCAAATTCCCTTTCTTCCCCGCAGGAGCCAGCAGTGCGTGACTTTCTTCTTCAGCTGCCTTTTGCATTTCCAAGTCCGTCCTCTCCTCTCCCCTCGGACTTTTCTTTGGCCAAACAAAAGCTGCTTCCCCTGTCTCTCCTTTCACCCCTCCCATTCCAGGTTATTTCACGGGGCTCTGCCGAATTCCTCCGCACCAAACCATTTGTAAGTGTAGCTATAAATACAAATGGAGAGGAAACTCTTCTGGATCTGGTGCTAATCAGCAGAGGAATGAGTTGGGAATGTGAAGGCAGCAGGCTGGGAATGGCTGTGAGAGAATGAAATTCATAATTCCTCGGAGGAAAAAAAGGAAGAAAAGCCAAGTGAAAAGAGTAGACTTTTAGAAAGAGAAAATTCAGACAAAGAGCAGGAATAGCCTCCCTGGAAACAAAACTGACAGAAATAGCCAGGTTTTTAAATAAATTACTGGAATATGCACAAACAAGGTATCACAAAACACAGGGATCACGAGGGGCCATCACGGGATGAGGGCCAGAATTCCCAGCAGCAGGGAGCAGACTGTCCCTGGGAGGGGACCTCACTTGGGAATTTGGGGAGGGGAGAGGCTTTCCCAGCAGAAGCCGGTGCCTGGGTGAGGGGTGTTTGCTCCGTGCTTGCAGCACCGTTAATTCCTAATTGGATCTGCCGTTCCTTCTGATAAGCCCTGCCAAGTTATATCACCGCTGCTGGGGTGAATTCAGCTGCTCACCGAGTTGCCATTATTGTAATTATAATTATGGATTTCATGTGCTCCTTCAGAACCCCTCGTGTGCCCCCGCTCGGACCACGCTCCCCCGTCTCACCAGTGCTCCCCAGTTCAGGGGTGAGAGGCTCACTGGGGTGTGGACATGATGGGAGGGGGTGACTTGGAGCCCTCAGTCCCATCCTGGGATTTGAGTCCTTACCCTGAGTTTACAGGGAGCTCAGTAAACTTGAATTAATTTCTCCATGAACCCCATCCCACCTCCCTGTCCGCTGCCATGGACCCCTGAGCAGGGAGTGTTGATGTTCCTGGGGGCTTTGTGCCCCCCCGAGCCTGGGCACAGCAGGCTCCGACCCTGCCTGCATTCCCCACCTCTGCCTGGCCCCAGCTCCGGCTCCGCCTGCCTTGGATCCCACCTGTGATTAGAAATGGCAATTCCAGACTGGGAACTTTTAATAATGGTGCGCAGAGGAATGCCTGCAAGGCTAAATTGCTTCATTTGCATTGTCTTGGAATATTTTTGCATATCATAAAAATCCGTATTTTTGCTTTGCCCTTTTCCCCTTGCTCCCCTCCCCTCCGCTTCACTGGGAGCAGGGAGAGGAGCTGCAGGGAGCCAGGAGCTTTCCTTGATCCCATGGCAGGTTTCTGGAGGAGGTGGTGGTCCCCAAAAGCTGCCAGCTTAGTTGATGGGTGCTTCTGCAGCTCTCCCCCCTCCTCATCCCACGGAATCCGTGTCCTGTTGGTTTGGGACAGCAGGATCCAAATCTTCCTTTGCTCCTTTGCTTTCCTGAAGGTCAGCTCTGTTTTCAGAGGGTACACAGCCACTGCCAGGAGAGAGGGGACAGCCCCCAGCCCTTCACCTTCTCCCTTCCCACCTCCCTTCCCCAGGACCTGACAGCGCTGGGAATGCACCTGGGAGATGCCACCTCCCTCCTGGGCCACCAAGGACAGGGTGGGAGTTGTGGGGTGGCTCTAGGACACGTCATTTCTCTAACAACAGCTTCAGCTTCTCCAGACTAGCCCAAAAGGCTGCATCCTCCCTGCCCAGGCTTCCCCTGCTCCCTGCCTGGCCTTGCCGCACTCCCAGGCTGGAATTACCGGCAGGAAAGGCGGCCAAGCCCGGCTCAGTGTGCAGTAATGAGCACGGGGCTGATGGATGCTGCTGCACCGTCCTTCCCCAGAACAGAGGCCACAGGGAAAACAGAGCAAAGTAGGAGGAAAATCGGCTGGAATCTAATTGTGGAGGCGGGGGAGATGCAGAGGGAGAGGCGAGGATTGATAGCTGTCTGCTCTGCTGCACCTTGGAGGAATCATTAACATCTGATTAATTAGTTAAGGGCTGCTTTGCAAGTGTAAAGCTCTGCACAAGAGCAAAGGATAAATGGGACGATCTGGAGTGGCTGGAGATGGCACTCGAGGTGATGGAGGCACTTAGAGAGGAGGGGGAAGAGAAAGGCAGTGACAGCACCAGCCATGGAGAGGGGACTGGGATAATCTGCTCCGG
The DNA here is from genome assembly GCF_001522545.3 of Parus major. NCBI lineage: Eukaryota > Metazoa > Chordata > Aves > Passeriformes > Paridae > Parus > Parus major. Next base: position 4,750,791 of record NC_031784.1, on the reverse strand, counting down.
TCTGGGCAGCACCAGGGGGCTCAGGAAGGACTTGAGTGCTGGTACCAGCCCTGTCCTCCTCTTCCTTCCCCTTCTTGTCCTTCCCTGGATCCTGCCCTCACGGTGCTGCCCACCAGAATTTGGGATAGGGGACAACTAGAAAGCTTTTTGCCAATTCCGTAACCAATATCTCTCCTATTAAATAGTTAATACACTTAGATGCATTTTAATAAACTCCATTTAATGGCCATGCATTAATTGTCTGATTAATTCTAATAAATCCTTATTTGAGATGCTTAATTTAGAGTGTGACTGATTGTCCTGTCACGGTTGGATTATAGAATTGTTGTCTGGAATGAGATACTTTGGAAGATACTGGACAAAGGCAGAAATCTGGGAACTTCTCCGGTAATTGAAAATCGCATCAGCAGGAGGAGCGCTGCCAGCAGCAGGCAGGGATGAGCGTGTCCCAGGGGATGTGGGGGCAGGGATCTCACTTCCCCTGTGTCCCTGTGTCCTTTAGCAGAGGGACCCCTGCCCTGCCTGAGCCCTGACCCCGTTACCGTGGGGTGTGGGCAGTGGTGGCACTGTGGGGACACCCTGGGGATGGGAGGGGTTGTGGAGGTGTCTGAAACAGCCTGGAGGGCAGAGGTGCCTCGTGTGACGGCCACCAAAGGCAGCAGGCCAGGTGGATTTGATAGTAATTTACTTAAAAGGGGAGGTGACATCGTTTAGGAGCCGCTGGCTGCGTTATTGAATTTGCCGGCGGCTCCCCGGGGAGCCGGGGGAGCAGCAAAGGTCACCCCGTGTTTACACTCGGTGACATTTCTATGAAGAGCTGTCAAAGACCAATTTTCTCCCTGGCTCCTGGTGGCAGAAATGCCACCTGAGCTGTGCACAGAGACACACCCTGCCCCACCCTCTGTGACCGGCTGGGCCAGGGATCTCCTGGATCCCCCTGGAGCCCCTCTGGCCGAGCCTGCCCCCCTCCCTTGGGGGTCTCTGGGGGCTGGAGGGCTGCAGCAGCTCAGGGACCCCTGGATCTAATGGCTATAAATTAATCAATTATCAATATGGGCCTTTTCTAGCAAAATCCCAAGTGCTGTGTTAAAAGCCCAGCCCCAGGCGCTGTGGGTTGATGTTCCACAGGTTCCTTTTCAGGAAAAATGAAAAACTCAAAGCCAACCCCTTCCCAGGAGCGTGGGCATCAAATACACTCAGAGAAGCTCAGTCAGGAATTCCTGAACCCTTTTCCTTTCATGGCTGCTTCTCCCCCTGGTCAGTTCTGGTGTTTCACATCCCTTCCAGAGCTCCAAACCCCAGAGCCAGCCCCTGCCCCACCCCAGAGGGACCAGCACCCTCCTGGCACAGCTCACACTGCACACAATTCCTGAAGCATTTTCCCACCCTGAGGAAGGAGCAGGAAACCAAACACACCCCTCTTCCATTTTATTTCCCCCTACAAATTCCAGATTTCACCTCAGCGCAAGCTCCAACTCCTCAGTCGATCACGGCCCGTGTGAATTTGTAATCACACAATTAGAAGTGAATTTGTAATCATACAATTATCCTCCCGCTAAATTAATATATTAAAATGTTCAAACAATTGTTCCAGTAATTAAACAGACAGATATTAGAGAAAATGAAGGCATTTTAGTCCCGCTCTCTGGAATGTGCTGACCTTTCCCCTTTCCTAGCTGCTTCTTGGGTGGTGTAGAAATGATTGGATAATTGGATGGTTCATGTTCTCCTGAAGTCACCAAAGCAGAAGAAAGACAGAATTGCCCCAAAGTTCCCATGGAGCCGTGACTGTGCTAATTAGAAAGTGCTTTTTTTCCCCCTCTATCTATGTTTAAAATTTAGAAATTATTGTCTGGGACAATTGTCACTGTCACCCCTAACCCTGGGGTGATGAATGTGTCTGCTCTTACCTCTGCCTTGCAGGGACACTGAGCCACAGTGGACATTGGTGCTGCCTGGCCACCATTTCCAAAATCACTGCAAATCAGGAACTGTAAGGGAAATGGGAATTCTGTGAGGGCACAAGAAGGTGGAAGGGAAAACAGAAATCTTCTCATGTGGCTCTATAATGTGCGTTCACACACACTCTGTACACCTATTTATCTACCCAGCTATTTATCCATCTATCTATCCAGCTCTCTCCATTTAATTACCCATTTTTCTCTCTGTCTACCTGTATATCTGGGGTTTTTCAGAATACTCTTTTTTTTTGCCCCCTTTCCACTTCCTTCTACTGTATTTTGTCTGCTCCCATCAAGCTTACAGAGGGATTTGGGACCTTTCCCAGGGATGCTGCATTCCATGCGTGTTCCCATCTGCAGGTGTTGCCCACCCATGCTGCCAGCACCCCAATTTCCTTTGCAATTGCCTTGGTGAGGAACCTGTGTGGGATCCTTCCCTCACCTGGGAGGATTCCTGCTGCCTCCTGCAGCGTGAGAGCCGCCTGAGCCTGGAAGCCTCCAGTTCAAATGCGATGTGACACAACCTAATGGAGTAAATACAGGTACAACAGGCACTTCAGGTGCTCATAAACTGTGCATTGTTGCTTTTTGGATGGTGCTGATGTTATTGCAGATGCCGTGTGAAGTCTGAAATAGGATGGTGGTGACTCTGCTGCTCCCGTTCCCAGCTCCTTTCACTGAGGGGAAATGGCTCAGCTGACACTCTGCATCCCCGGCTTTAAAACGTATTTATTGTCTCTAACATTCCATATTCCTTCAGGGACGCAATCCAATATCTCTGGCGCTAGTGAAAGCAGCCAGCACACCGAGGGAAGGCAGGACAAGCCCCGTGGAGCTGCAGAAGTTGGTGATTCCGTGGGTAGGGTCCCCTCTGCAGCCACCTCCTCGTCCCCAAGGTCCCAGCCTGGTGCTCGGGGCCCCAGGGGCTGCGGTTGGAGGGACCTCCTGGTGCCAGTGGGACAGTGGGAGACCCTGAGGGTGCTGATAATGGCATTAGTTTCTAATTAATAGTCCTTTTTTTTGGCTCTGTGAGGTGCAGGACGCAGCACTCAGCCCTGCTCTGTCCCCAGTAAAATTCACTGACAAGACAGAGACAGCTTCAAAGTATTGACAGAGGAATTGCTGATTTAATGCTAAAATGTTTCAATAAAATAAACCTGTAAGAGCTCCCATTACTTCACAATTGCCCTGCAAATCCTTGTTAACTTTCTATAAATAATCGCGGGGAGCTCCCGGCCAGCAGCCGGAGCGCCGGGGACTCTCACCGGGGATGAGAGGGACCGCACACAACGAGTGGCTGCTGCCAGCCAAAACCTGGGCTCCTGGAGTCTCCTGGGGCACGGTGGCACCTCTCTGCAGTCCCTGTGGCTGGGAACGAGCACAAGACATCATCCTCCTCCTCCTCCTCACGCCCTGACCCCGGCACAGCAAACCCTTCTCCACACATCCCGACCCCGAGGCTCTTCACCAGCTCCAGTTTCCCCAATAAAGCATCTCCCAGGGATGAGGAGGATGATGCTGGTGCTTTGGGGGCCCAGCCTTGGGGGTTCTCGTGGCTTAGCCAGAGGAGAGGGATGCCCAGCATCTCTGCTAAGCCAAATCATCCCACAGGGGGACGAGAAACGTTTCGGAAGGATCCCAAGGCTGCAGCCAGGACGAGCAGAGTGGTTCCGCACAGCCTCCTGCTGTCATTAGCATATGAATGGCTTCGTTATGCGCTTCCCATTCCTGTTCCCATCCTGGCACCAGAGCCGGGAATGAGAGTTTTGATTACTCATCTGCTCCTCGCAGGCAGCAGCCGGCGCTGCTCTGCTCCCACCGTCCTGAGCCGGGGGCTCCTCGGAGGGGACACGGGCTGCCAGCCGGTGCCATGTGCCATGTGCCATGTGCCATCCCTCCTGCCCTCGGCTGGCCCCTGCCCCGGCTCCCCGTGCTGGCTGTGGGCAGGAGCATCCCGGGATGTCCCCGCACAGCCTCGGCCGGGATCCCGACACCCGCACGGGGCAGTGTGCGCTCTGATGTGCGCTCTGATGTGCGCTCTGATGTGCGCTCTGATGTGCGCTCTGATGTGCGCTCCCACGCGGGTTTTTTGGCACGGCTGGGAAGCTGGAGGCAGCCCCTGCCTCAGACACCGACTGAAGCCCACTAAATACACGGTGTCAGGTGTAATTGCACGGTACCAGCAGCGCCGGGAGGAAGGGGCGAACACATTGGCATGGTTACGGAACACTCGGGGGAGTCTCAAATACAGGTTTGTTGGTATGGGATCGGAGGGAAAGAAGCCAAGTCTGACTGTTGAGGAAAACAAGTGGATGTGCTGTAGACTCGTTATTCATCTCTGCTCCTGTAGCTCTTGGATCAAATAACAGGCTCCTCTCCCGTTGTAACGGAGCCTGTTATCTCCTGGAGCCTTCCCTCTCCCCGCAGCCTCGCCGGGGCTGCGGGAACGGTGGGAGCAGCAAAGCGGAGCCAGGAGCAGGGAGATGCCATCCCCGGGCTGAGCGGCCCTGCCTGTCCTGTCTCCTCTCTCCTGCTCCACTCCTCAGCTCTGCTCTCACTCAGGGAAGCAGCCACAGGTGGGTGTGGACCCATCGAGCTGTAATCCTTGGGAGGGATCCGTGCAAAACTTGGGATGGGTGCCACCCCTGGGGGCTCAGACTGGTCTCTGGTGCTTTTTTCCCATGACTGGGTGATTGGCAGAGCCAGGAGCAAAGCCAGGAGCACCCACCTCACCATGAGCATCCTGCAGTCTCACCAGTCTCACCGGGGCTGCTGGCTGGGGCTGGGGACACTGAGGCAGAGGGAATCTGCTCTGCCCATCCATGCATCCAGTCCCAGCTCCAACAGGTGCCACGGCATTCCTGGCTGCCAGCTGGCTGGTACGAGGCTCCCATTAAAATGGAGCTGTGGCTTTCTAAGTGAAATATTGATGAAGAAGGCCTGAAGCAAGGAATGGAGTCGCCTGACTGTATTTCCTTCCCATTTTTTAATAGCTCACCACTTCATGCCAGGAAGACTACAGTGTGTTATTTGGCTCTGAATTAAAATTATTCCAATTGGGGAGGGAGCCTGTCATTTGCATCTTGAATAAATAGCTTCTAACAAGAAGAGATCTGTTTAATGGAGAGATTTGGGGAATTCAGCCTGAATCCTGCCTGACTTGAGGTCCTGAGACAATAATTGGGATGAGCAGACTAAAGCCGAGAGCTCTTCATGGGACCAGACAGCGTATGAGGGCTTCAGTAGAAATTGAACTATACAACTCTGTCAGTGCAGCTAGAATGGGAAATGGGATGTTTATAGGCCTGGGAATTGGCGCTCCCTGCACAAATTGTGTATTGTGTATAATTATCTGGCCTGCCTTGGAATGAGGGTGGCTGGAAATTAAGAGACATGATCAGAGTGAGCAGGGATTGCCCTGCCCAGCGCAGCACGGGCTCAGCTCCTGCCCAGTTACCGGGCAGAGGCAGAGCCAGGGGTGTCCTCACGGGAAGGCACCACTTGTGGGGGCTCCACTCTGTCCCTTGTGTCCCTGTCTGGTGATGGGGACCCTCCTGGGAGCAATTCCAGTGCTCCCCAGGGAGCCTCTGCTCCCACAGGAGAGCCCTGTGCCATCACCCTGTGACATGACCCTGTGCCATCACCCTGTGCCATCTCTCTGTGCCATCACCCAGTGCCCCCTGGACATGTTGGGGCCCCTGAAAGATGGTGCTGGTGAAGGTCCTTGTCCTTCCTCTTCCCTCATGGCCTGGGCCAAGGAGCTGGAAGCAGAGTGGGAGCAAACAGGACAAAGAGCTGGAAAAGAGCTCTTGTTCCTGGGCCAAGGGAAGAGTGGGAGCTCACACTGGAGCGTGGGGGACTGGGTGGTGCCGTGTCCCAGGGCTGAGCCACGCTGTGCTGGGAACACAGCTGAGGGACTACAGCTCCCACAAGTCTCCCTGGCAGCACAGCCCCTGCAGAACGCTTCCATTTTTGGCTGTAATATTTTGGCTTTGGGAGAAAAAGAAAGAAAAAAAAAAAAAAAAAAAAAGAAAAGCGTTTTTTGATTCAGAGTGAAGAATTTGAAGCACAAACTGCTGCTATTTGCAAATAAAAGAGTAAAAAAACCCTCTGTTAGAAAACAGTGGGTGCAGTGATTGTCAGCGCCTCCAAAACAGATCATATTCCTGCTCAAATTGCTGCAGGTTGACGAGGAAGGATGGGGATGTGTGGGATGAGGAGATTAATGAGAATTTAATTTTTAAGGCTGTTTTAAAGCGGGGTGGAGGGATGGTGGAGCTGTGGGATCCTGGCAGAGGAAGGCTGGGTGCTGAGCAGGGCTGGGTGCTGCCCTGGCTCCCTGCTGCTGTTCTCCACAGCTGAGTGAGGCAGTGCAGGAGCAGCTCCAGAGATGTTCCGCTCCCCCTGTCAATGTGTACTTGGGGAGTCCTTAATCCACGGGTCGCTGACGTGATAAACAATAATGTCTCTTTTGGAGCTGTTACGACTTATCATGTTAATGGGCACTTAGGGAGCCTTTAATTGGTGATTTGTGCATGCACTGTCACAAAATTTTAAAACACATTTACCATCATTTCCGGGGTGTTTTAGAAGCACCAGTTCAGTACTCTGAGAGATGAACAAGCAAACCTACCTCGAGTCCCCTGCCCCGCCTGCGGAGCAGGGTTTGATGTCTCAGGAAAGCGCTCTTGTGCAGTTCTAGAACCAAAGGCAGTGGCACCAAGAAGCTCCTCTTGCCAAGCTGCTCTGGCAGTGAGCCCAGGGGGTCCTGGGGGGTCACTCACTGCGGTTTGCCTCTCCAGCAGCAAACTGGTCCTGCAAGGGATTCCCTGCGGTGTCGGGAGCCCAGACTGAAAAGCCATGATGCCAAGAGCCCTACAAACATCCATCCCAAAGATCTCATCCCTCATGTTTGGGGTTGGATAGCAAGCTAAATAAACATTCCTTGCTACCAGGAGCTCTGTCTGCTCTTCCCACCCTGAGGCTAAAGGGTGACCTGGGGAGCAGCTCCTGCTCTCACACTGGGGTCACTGGTGAGCTGAGCCACCTGCAGCAGGGCAGATCCCAGAGCTGTGGGTTCACCCCCAGGAGCAGCTCACCCTCATGGAGATGTTCACCCCATGGACACCAGATCCCACTCCAAGGTCCCCAGGGGGGTTTGCCATGGGACCCCCAGCACCTGCCAGGACTGCGGGTGCCGCTCCCAGGCTGGGGAGCACCGGGGCTGGGAGAAGCCGTAATTAACGGCAGCTGTCACGGCTGTCAAGTTCTTCATCATTAGGAATAAAGCATGTCAATGCCTAATTAAAATTCTGCTGATTTTTGAAGCGGTGCTTCCTAACGAGAGCTCCCGTCTGCAGGCACGGATCCGCTCAGCCCGGTGCCCTCGCTGTCTCCAGGTGAGCTCATGTCTCACTCTTCCCAGCTCTGTTTTTTCCCTACCTCTCCTCCCAGCCCCATTGGTTCCAGGAGAGGATTGAGCCAGAGGACTGTAACTGATGGAGTTTCCATAGCAATGCTCTTCGTCACCGCTGTGCCATTTCCAGCTCTGCCTCCAGCACATCAAACTCCGCTTTCTGTTGATCCAAGGAGCTGACTGGGAGCAGCCCAGAGAGCTCCTGGCACCCAGAACCAGGGAGAGCTGGGATGGGAACCCAGGAATTCATCCTGGTTCTCTCTAACCCTGCTGCCACATGTCCTCAACCTGCAAGGAAGCACCCAGAACTAAAGAATGGAATCCATCACCTGGGGCTCAGCACTGACCCCTGCTGCAATCCCTGCGGGGAGCTGGGTCTGGGGGTCACCCCTTCATCCCCATTCCCCCTGGCAGGTGGGGAGGGGGCATCAGGAGCAGCCCTGAGGGGTCCCTTGCACGTGTTGCATGTCACACGTGCTCAGCTGAACGAGCTGGAATGAGAGGGGGCTTCCAGGGAATGCTGAGTGCTGGATGTTGTCCTGCCAGCACAAGCTCGTTTCACTGAGCATCATTTGGCAGCTGGGGAGGGAAAGAGCCTGATCGAGTCTGAAAAATTCATTGAAACGTTGGGTTCCAGCCAGAGAGAAAACATCGCTGAATGGCAACATAAAAGGAAATTGTCCCATAACATTCCGAGAGCACTTCAGTATTTGTCCTCTTTATTTTAAAGTGTCGAGGATCTTTGGGAAACACTCTGGAATGGGACTTTTATAGATGGTCTAAATTAAACTTCACTTAATATTATAAGCAATAAATCCTCATTGTCAGGTTTTGTTTAGCGGGTATAAAAATGATTGGTGGGAGCTGTAGCTTTTCCTGAGACTGGAAGATCAGTGTTCTCACTGTGCAGTCTGTCCCCAGCTGCCAGACGTGTCCCCAGCGGCTGAGACGTGTCCCCAGCCCCGGGTGCAGCTCCACAGGCACCTGTCCCCCGTGCAGGTCATCTCCACACTCCAATCCTGCAGAAAGATGGCACAGGGGGCTCCCAAACTTCTGGGACAGATGCTTGTTTTCATGTGATTCCAGGAGCTGGAGCTTTGAGGAAGCCAAGAGGAGGACCCCAGGCAGCCACAGGTTTTGGAGACTCTGAGGGGTACAGGAGGCTGGGAGCTGTTATGTGGGGTCTGTCACACAGGTGGGTGCTGAGAGTAGCAGGGAAATTCCCCAGACACCACAGCCCAAGGTCACCCCAGGCTCTGTTTTCTGCTGGTGGGAGACAAGTAAAACAAGTGAGAGCATTGAAATGGGAGATACCTTTCCTTGCTTGAGATTTCTGCCCTCTGTGGCTTGACTGGAGTTAAGGAAATGCATTTGGTTGTTTTATAATGTGGGGTTTTTTTAAAACTCTCTCAGCATCTCTAGGTTTGGCCACCACGCCCCTCGAGTCCAAAAACCCGAGTCCCTTTGCGTGGGGATTGAGCTGGTTGCTGTGGCTGTGTCACTGCTGTCCCCAGCTGCCTTTCTATGGAAAGGAATTGCCAGGAATTTCTTCCTAGAAAAGGTTGTCAGGCATTGGAAGGATCTGCCCTTCCAATGGTGGAGTCACCAGGTCTGGAGGTGTCCAAGGAATGACTGAACCTGGCACTCAGTGCCCTGGTCCGGGAGATCAAGTGGGGACTGGGCACAGGTTCAACTCCATGGTCTTGGAGGGCCTTTCCAACTTGGATTATTTCAGGATTCTGGAATTCTGATTCTGAGCAAGTGCAGTGCTGACACCCTGCCGAGAGGAGGGGGCTTCATTTTTCTGCAGCCTGCCCAGCAGCATCTGCCAGCAGCCTTTAAAATGATAAAACCCAATTTAGCGCCGTTTATGACGGAGGAATAAGAGAAATCATGTAACAATTACAGGAGATTTACCCCCTCCTATATATTTGGGCTGAAGGTGGCATTTCCAGTGACATCCCAGCTGTGCTGCCGGGCCACGCCACGGCAGAGGGGATGCAATTTCAGGAGAGATCTTTAGGTGCAAATTGATTTTGCCATGAATATTTATGCAGCGTTCGAGGCTGCGCGTGCGGCGGGGCGGGCTGGGCTGGGGGAAATGTGGGGCTCGGCGTGGGATGCCGGAGCAGCCGCTCGCCCTCCTTTCTCCTGGAATAATAATTGGAATATTTATAATCTCCCCGTGGCCGCGGGGCTGGCGGGGAGGGGTGTTCCTGGTGCCGGGAGGGCCGTGGGGCGGTGGCAGGACCGGCCCTGTGGCTGATTTGGAATGCGCAGAGCATCCCTGCGCCGCGCGGGCCCCGGCAAGAAACCCGGGAAAGACAAGAAAAATGAAGGCAGGCGCAATCTCATTTTCTGAGGGCTGCAAGTCAGCCAGGAAATGGCTATTATTCCATCGACACTGTCGGTATTAAGTTATTTCCTTCACTAAATACGAGAATGTTCATGAATATCTATTGAGTTCCAGGTACTGGCGGCTCCCAGCACTGCGGCTCGCTGATTGTGGCTTTATATTCCTCCGACAACACACCTCAATCTCACATTGAAGTGAAAGACAATAGTATTTTAAATTGGTTAATAAATCTCTAGATTGATGCTCCTGGAAGGCCCAGGAACTTCATCTCTATTACACGAATAAAAGTGATAACATTTTAACCACTGAAGTGCTAGGAATTTGGGAAGCTCCTTCCCAATGCCCTTCAGGGCGGCCGCGTCCCCGCAAAGGGAACGCGAGTCAGGAGCGCTGCCTTTGGGAGCTGGCTTTGGATTCATGAATCCCGTCCAGGCAGGACGAGGTGATCACCCTGGCTTGGCTCCTTCTGCCTTCCTCCAACCTCTCCTGTGGCCCATATAAGGAGTGGAAAATTCCCCTTTTAACAGCAAAATGGAAGCTCGCCCGTGGCCCTGCTGGGAGCCTTATTTGGCTCTGGGGATTCCTGCGCGCCCCGTCCTGCCCGTGGCAGAGCTTCCCAGCTGGAAACGCACATGGACAGGCCAGGCTGGCCACAGGCACAGGGGACACACGTGCCACACTGTCTGTGCCTGGCTGTCACTCACACACACGGTGTCACCGTGGCTGTGACACATACACACACACACTCACACACACGGTGTCACCGTGGCTGTGACACACAGACAGTGTCACCATGGCTGTGACACACAAACACACACACACACACACTCACACACACGGTGTCACCATGGCTGTGACACACAGAGTGTCACCATGGCTGTGACACACACACACACACACAGACACACACACACACACACAGACAGTGTCACCATGGCTGTGACACACACACACACACGGTGTCACCATGGCTGTCACACACACACACACGGTGTCACCATGGCTGTGACACACAGACAGTGTCACCATGGCTGTGACACACACACATACACATGGTGTCACCATGGCTGTGACACACAGAGTGTCACTGTGGCTGTGACACACACACACACACAGACACAGACAGTGTCACCATGGCTGTGACACACACACACACACACGGTGTCACCACAGCCGTGACCCCACCACAGAGTCCCAGATGGATGCCCTGGCCCTGCCCCACTCCCCCGGGGCTCCCGTGTCCCCCACCCCGTGCCGGCCGGGGCTGAGCGGTGCCAGAGCTGCCGGTGAAATGTCAGTGGGCAATTTTCCGCTCCTCTCCTCCTCCACATCTCCTTTTGTTCGTGTGCTGGGAAGCAGAGCGTGATGCCTGCCTGGTCCTGCCTGGGCTGGGAGGTGTGGGATGTGAGCCAGGCACACACTGACCCCTGCCCTGTGCCTGGCACCACTGCTGCCACCCCTAAACAGAATCTGGAGCAAATAGAGTCCTCTTACTTCTGTGAGTTCTTACAAATTATAGGGAGATGAGAATATTTTAATATCAACCAGAGTATTTCAAGTACAAAGAGCTGTTCTGAAAATGTATTGAATATTTTTCCACTGATGTTTAGTGTCTGTAAGATTCCTCGGGGAGTTTACAACAAGTGGAATACTTAAGGATATAGTGCCATAGGTTCTTTCAGTATTTTCTTTTCAAGGAAAGTAACCTCTGAATTATCTAGGAAGTACATGAACAACATGAAAGGAAGATTATGCACAGAAAGAAAAAAATATGCAGAGAATTCAATTATGCAAAAAAAGTGATGTGCTTTGCTTAATTCCCCAAACACATCCCACGCAGCAGTCAAGACAGCAGCCCTCGGTGCATGCAGACGAGGTTTCCAGGTCACCCTCCCTGGCTCTTTCTGATCATTCCTTGTTCCCACTGCTCTGTGTTGCAGGGCTGACAGGATCAGTGTTCATTTCTCTCCTTCTCCTGTGCTGTGCTGGGGCAGGGCACCCAGCAGCATCCAATTCTGGAGAGACTCCACAGGGAAAATCCACCCATTTCTGGAGCTCTGGCTCTGGGGATGCAGGGCAGATGGGTCACAAGCCCCTGGATGGGAAGGGAGGTGCTGGGAGTTCCCTGTCCAGCTACCCCATCATTATTTCCAGCACTGAGGTGCTTCCCAAACCTGCCATGGCCAATTTGGAAGGTTTATTTTCCAGCAGACAGCGCAGTGCCAGCTCCCAGCCTGCAGCACATCCCTGAGTGGTGCAGCTGAGGAGCTGCTCTGGCTTTTGGGGACCCTGGTACCCCCAGCTGCACAGCACCACTGAGCACCCCTGGGCTTACTCTGTGAGGGTGCTGATGCCCTGAGAAGCTGTGGATCCCTGAAATGCCCAAGGCCTGGTTGGACAGGGTTTGGAGCAGCCTGGGGTAGTGGAAGGTGGCCCTGCCATGACCGTGGGTGGAATGAGATGAGCTTTAAGCTCCCTCCCTACCAAATCCAGCCTGTGATTCCATGATTCCATGATTTTCCAATGGAGAGACCCTGCGGGTCCCACCTCCCCAGGCAGGCTGAGCCCAAGGGCTCCTCCTGCCCCTCTGGCACTCCCCACAGCATCGAGGAATTCCCTCCTGGCAGTGCTGGGGCCGCCTTGCCCTGGGTTCATTACTCTGCAGACACTGTCCCTCGCAGCCCTGCGGTGGCACAGCCACTGCTCCTCCAGCCAGGTGACCCGGCGGTGGCACTGGGGACACGGGAGTGTCCCTACCCCTGGCCAGGGCTGCAGCCTCTCACTGCTGCTCACAGCAGGGCACAAAATTCTGGGTCCATCCCCAAAAAGATGGGCTCAGTCCTGGAAAAGGGAAGAACCAACCCCTCTGCTGCAATTCCCAGCCACCACTGCCAGGGCCGGGCTGACCTGGCACAGGGACATGTTTGTTTGTTTGTTTGTTTGTTTGTTTGTTTGTAGGCCCATTTGTTGATAAATTTGCATGGAGTCTTGGAAAAAAAATAAAGTATCTTCTCCAAATTGAATGACATGAATTATTCCAACCGAACTCACTAATTAAGACCTCATTAGCAGCCCAAATTTGTGATAGATCAGCAGTGGACTTGGCGCAGTGGTTTAATTTAATGATTTCTTGCATTACTTTGTTAATCATCTTTAGTCTGATTTAATTTATGCCAGTGTGACTATCCTAATTTCTAATTAAGGCATTGATGGCAGGGGCAGCACCACCACCCCCCAGAAGAATTCCAGTCATGGAATAGTGCAGAAGCAATCCGGGTGTGGGTGGGGGGCTCCTCCTCGCTGCCAGCCTGGCCCACAGCCCCACGTTGGACACCTCTGCTCCAGCTGGGATTTTTCCTGGTGTTCCCATGGCTGAGCTGATCCCACACAAAGCTCAGGACTGGAAGGTGCCACCACTCTGGGACCGCTGTTCTGTCGGGAAGCGTCAGCACGCAGCAAACCCGAGAGTTTGCAGGGGAGAACATCTGCTAATGCAAAACATTTATGCCAGTCGATATAAATTTATTTAGTGCAATAAATGACATAATTGAATTTTTATCTCCTTAATATATTTCCCTAAAATAACGAAGATTTGGAGTGTCCCTGGCCCACAGATGTCTTTCATGGGGACGTATTTCCTGTACTATTACACTTGTATAAATCTGACATTTAAACAGTTTAATAAATGAGCAGTTGTTTGACTTGTTTCACTTTCAATACATTCTGGTGGATTAATAAAATGTATTTCAAAAGGAAGCTCGATAGAACACGCTATAAAAATTCGTGATTTATTAGCAATACATTTGCTATTAGTTGGGACAGATACTCAAAATGTCATTAAGGTTAAAATAATAATCAATCAAACTAATTAGACCCTATTTTTCATATGCAAATATAATTAAGCATCCATTTCTCAATAACTTTAAAGAGAATTATTGAAGCTGCAGAAAGTGTGCTGAGTCCTTACTTGAGCTAATGAAATGGCAGCGCCCTCCCTGCATATGCAAACAAAATTGATTAACTGCTCTGAGCTTGGCTTAATAACCCAGGAGGGGCTGGGGGAGCAGGGCTGAGGCCTGGGGGTGTCACTGCCATGCTCACCCCCCAAATTCCTGCTTTCTCAGGAGCTGGGCTCAGCTGGGGTGTGGGATCATGGCACGGATCCCACAGGTACCACCATCTGCAGCCCTGCCTCACCCATGTTTGCTAATGTTTCTTCACTCTGACTGCTTTTTTTTTTTTTTTCCAGGGAAAAAACACCATTTTGTTATGAGAAGGGTTAATAAGAGATGTTTATTTATGAACTCGGCATATTACTGTTGCATAATTTGAATACAGTGCTATGAGCTTTTTTTATTGCCTGCTATAATTTCATTTTTAAAGCTTCCCCTATGCCATACTTTACAAATGATATCGCAAACAAGAAATAAATTCTGTTTTGCAGCTGTGCTAACTATATTTACCCATGGGATACACTATTTTGTCCTTGACATAAATCCCCCGGGATTTCACTGGGAATTACTTTGGCACGCCACATTCCCTGCATCAGGGTATTGTGCACCGAGTCTATCACCGGGCTCCGCCGGAGCCGCCGGATCGCTGCGAAGAGAAAGAGGCACTTGTTTAGCATATTACCATGAAAATCAGTCAACTCGCACATTAACGATTGTCAGGGAACCCGGGAGAGGGAAATAAGGGAAATAACTGCGGATTAAACCAGCAAGGATCCCCCAAGCAGCAGCGGGAGGGAGCGGGGGGTGATGCCCTCCAGCCCAGCACACCCCGAGCATCACCTGCTGCTCTTCCTCCCCTCATCCATCCCCCAGCTCTTGTGTCCCCCAAATATCCCCATCCCTCCGCAGAGCAGGGGGTTCTCTAGCTGTGTGTGAGCCCGTTTTTAGGGTTTTTTCTGGAATTTGCAGCCCCTCGGGGTTTTTCCTGCAAACAGGCAGGTCCTGCCCAGCTCCTGCACAGCCTCAAGGTGCTCGAACCACCTCTGGATACGGGTCCTGCTGCTAATTGGGGCCTCATTTTCTGCAGGTGTCAGGCTCCAGGACATCAGGTTTAATGGAATTCAGCTCCAGAGCTGGCAGGGAAGGGGGTCTGTGCCTGGCACGGGGCGGGAGCGTGCCGGAGCTGACAGTGTCAGCGGCTCTCCGGGGACAGGCGTATTTTTGTCGATCATGTAGCATCAGGTTCTTGTGTCACCGCGTTACGGAGCTTGATGGCACTTAATACACCATGACAAGGTGTAACATCAGAAATGGAACACAAAATGAGATCAAACGGCATCCTGGTCCCCAGAGGGCCCGATCAAATCCGAGGGATGGAGATTTGAAGGGGGAAAAATAATGCAAACTCTCCCCTCCATAGAAACCTTCAGAATCCCATTAGCCCGGGCAGCCACAGCCGGGCTGGGCCCCCATGGGGAGGAGGATGTGGGGTGAAGGTCTCACCCCATCCCTGCCAGCCACAGGGCCTGAAGGCCCCCCAAGCACCGGTCTTGCAGTGGGGAGCAGCTCCAGGCTCCTGCTGGAGTGGGGACACCTTCAGCTCCTGGGGCTGGGAGTCAAACCACAACCGTGTCCCCTCCCAGGGACGAGGACAGTGACCCCCAGAACAAAGTCCTGCCCCACTTTTCTGGGGGTCTGCAGGCAGACATGCAATGGGCACTGTCCAGGGAAGGTGTTGCTTGGGAGGGACCCTAACCTAGGCAGGTTCTGACCCTACAGACAGGTTCCTTCAGGAAAGCAGGTTAAGGACAGAACACCTCGGGGAAGCTGAAAAAAGGACAATTTTTCACCTATCTCAGCAATTCTGAGAAGAGGAAAGAAGTCATTTTTCAGCAAAGAAGAGCTCTTTTCATTTGGAAAATGATAACCAGATGTTCCCCCCAAAAAAATACGTCATGGAAAGAGTGACTGAGGTCCCTGGTTGGGGCTAGCCCCAGCCCCAGGGAGCTGTGGGGCTGAGCTGTGGGGCTGCAAACAAAGGCAGATGAGCTTGGGAAGGCACCAATTCCCAGTGCCCCAGGCCTGGGATGGAGGGTGGGATTGCAAACACCTGAGATTCAAGGCAGGGCATGATTCTTTCCCTGCAAATGGCCATTGCCACCACAGCAGCAGACACCTGCAGAGGAGTGTGTGTGTCCCACGTTCCTGCAGAGCCTGTGGTGCTTTGGGAGTGGGGCAGCAGCACCACAGACCCTTGGTGCAAATTAGGAGTAAAAACCCAGGGGATCTGTGCTCTGAAACTCTGTCCTTTGGATGTTTTCCTAGTGGCAAAACCCAAATCTAATCAGGGCACAAGGCCGGGGCAGCATCTAAACGAGAGGCTCATCAGTGCTCAGGGTTGTGGAGCTGGGAAATGAGGAGTTTTCAGCCTCTGGCTGCACCCAGGGCCATGAGAATCAGCAAATCCTTAATAGGCCTGAACCCCCTGCCAGCAGCCCAAGGGAGAAACCTGCCAGAGGGGTCTCCTGAGCTGAGCCTGGCCTCTGCCACGTCCCTGTGGTGGCCACCAGGCCCCCTGACCCCTGCCCGCCCCCAGGGACAGCAGCACTGACCAGGAGGGGATGTTGGGGATGAGCTGAGGCACAGACCAGGCCGAGGGGCTGCCAGGTTAATACTGCAATTAAGAGATTTTGTCTATTTATCATGAATAATTATCAGAGTGGTTTTTCCTTTGGGTGCCTCAGTCTGTCCATCTCCCCACCCGTCCACATTTGCACCATCTCTCTTCTTGTCCTCAGAGATTCTGGCACCCAGAGAAGCCGTGGCTGCCCCATCCCTGGACGTGTCCAAGGCCAGGTTGGACAGGGCAGGCTCTGCTCCCAACAGCCCCCCCAGGACCCTCCCAGCAGCATTTCTGGGGCCCATTTGCAGAAGCTTTAGGAGCAGCAACACCCACCTTGCTCCAGGACTGGGGAGGGCAGTGGGGTGACCCCAGGGACCAACTGGATCCCTCAGCAGATGGTGCAGAGCTCTGGGAGAGGGTCTGGGAGATGCCTGGGAGATGGATGCCTGCTGGGGCGGGCTCTCACAGTCATGTGTCTCCATTTCATCACTAATATACACAATTAATAAACTTAATTACACGTAAAATTGCAGCAGCTGAAAAATGAGTGCAATTCCTTCTCCTCCAGCTTCACAGCAAGTGTTCAGAGAGGACGAGGGGAGCAAAGGTGTCCCTGCAGCCCCCTTTGTCTTCAGCAAACCTCTCCCACAGGTCCCTGTCTGGGTCTCCTGGGAAGGGACATTTCTTTGTGTCTGTGATGGGCTGCTCCTGCACAGTGATCAATTCTTGTGTGCTGGAGGATTAAACAAGTCCATGA
>NC_031784.1:4728310-4733069 GCF_001522545.3 Parus major | reverse complement strand
TGCCTTGATGTTTGTCCTGGAGAGGGATGGGCACATGCAGGAACATGGGGCTCTGCAGGGCTCTCTCTCCAGGTGTGGCTGTGGTGGGAAGGCAAGAGAGGCACCCGGCTGTGTCACTGTCACCTCGCACAGGTGAGAACAGCCAGCAGCAGGATGCTGGGAGGATCCAGAGCTCATCATGGACCAGCTTCTCCAGCCACCTCGTGCAGAGGAGAAGGGGTTAATGGCTCCCCTCAATGCCACAGCACTGAAATTCATTACTTTTGCTAATTGCTGTGGAGTCAGTGGTTCAGC
Source organism: Parus major (assembly GCF_001522545.3). NCBI lineage: Eukaryota > Metazoa > Chordata > Aves > Passeriformes > Paridae > Parus > Parus major. The sequence continues at coordinate 4,732,775 of NC_031784.1, read as the reverse complement.
AGCTCGTGGAATAGCTGTCTCCGTGTCAGGGGTTCAGCTGTCACCCGTTTGTGTCGGGGTGCCGGGGAAGGGGCTGCACCCCACACTGGCTGGGGCTCAGACACCAGCACCTGCCACCACCGGTGTCCCTGTGCCTGGCCAGGGCCACAGGGGGCTGGTCCCAAGCCCAGGGCCTGCAGGGCCCTGCTGTGGGTCTGCAGCTGCCACGAGGGGTAAAGCGGCTCAGGAGGCAGAGACACAGCACGTGTGTCACGGGTGAAAGTTTCCACTCCTGCCTTGTGACAAACTCTGATCTTCAGAGCACAAACATGGGTGCTGGAGGATCAATTAGACACATCCTGCTAATGCCAGTGCCGGTGACACCAGAGGAGCTTCACTTGCCCAAGTAACGGATGTAGTTAGTACTTTGCAACCATATGGTGATTATGTTTAATAAAGGACACTTTCTGTAATTAAAGAGTTTTATTAAGGCATTATTAGCCCTTTAAGTTGAAAAATAGCTGAACAGAGGTGTAATAGAAGTGCCAGCATCTGTATTGGGTGAGCAGATGGAGGGGAAGCTCCACCCTTGTGCCGAGAGCCGCCGGGCTTGGCTGGCAGCGGTGACATGTAGCACCTCGTGTGTGTCACTGCCGGGCAGCCCTGGGCACAGCAGGTCCTGCTCACTGCCAGCACCAGGGCTCAGGACATGATTCCAGTCCCCCTGATGTGTGAGGACACTGAGTGTGGCACCCTGCAGGCACCCACAGCACCCGGAGTGCAGCCGGGACCCTTCCCATGCGGATTGCAATAATTCAGCGTGGCCTCCTCTCGGGCACTGCTGTCTCCAGCACAGGCACATCAGCCTGGGCAGCCTGTTAGGAGGGCCCTGGGCTGCTGCCTGTGCCTGTAAATCAGGATTAATGAGGCTCCAAGCTCAGCACAGCTCTGCTGGCAGCTCGTGCCAGGCTGGACGTGGGGGCTGCCTCAGTGTCCCCGGGCAGTGGCGGTGCCAGCACTGTGCCAGCACCCTGTCCTCACCCTCCACATCCTCTGCTGAGGTGTCAGGGCTGTCCCACAGCCTGTGCCAGCACAGCCCTGGCAGTGCCACATGGCACACACCGCAGCTGGGGCACGGCTGAGCCCAGGGGGGGATCCTGGGGCAGCCAGGCCCGGGCAGCCAGAGCTGGAGCATCCTCTCTGGAAAAGGGCTTTGGCTTTGGCAAATGCCATGGCAAAAGTCTCCCTCCAGCTGTCCCTGCCCCTCTCTCTGGCACTCATCGTCCTCCCAGCCCGAGGCTGCCCTGGGAGCAGGCTGAGGTGGGGAGGAAGCTCTGGGGAGAGCTGCCCGTGCCACGCCGTGCCCTCGCTCCGCAGGAGGAGGCTGAGGGAGGCTGGAGGGATCCTGAGCACCAGCATCACGCCTGGAACAGCCCTGCAGCCACCAGGAGGTGCAGGGTTTGTGTCAGACCCCCCAGCTCTGGGAAAAAAGAGCCGTGGGCACTGCCAGGGGCTCGTGCCAGCGCTGACCAGAGGGGAGGGAGCCGTGACATTGCCGGGAATGGTTTTTTCTCCATCTGAATTTGTGCGGCCTGTCCTCCAGTCATTTGTACGTTATCCATCATCCCCTGCCTCCCGTCCCTGCCGTCGCACAGCTCCAGGCAATCCATCTTACAGTTAAAAAATTGTCTCTCTTACACAGGGGCTTTCAAACAAGACAAATAGAAAGAATAAGATCTGGTATTGAGATGCTGTGTACAGGGTGAGATACATAAAGCGGCAGGTAAAAGATCCCATCTGATTGTCGGGAGCAGATCTACGGCGCTGTCAGCGTGGCGTGGTCCCTCCGTGGGGGACAGGCAGGATTCAGACTCCTCCCTGTCACAGTCCCAGCGATCCCAGCAGGGTTTGGACCCGGCTGAATGGCACCATCTCCTCTCTGGCACAGCCCCAGGGATCCAAGCAGTCCCAGCAGTTCTGGCACGGGCACCACTCAGCCACTCAGCCATCCTCAGGGGTTTCCCAGGATCTGAGGGCCAAGTCTGGCAGCCTGGCACAGAGCCTGGCACTGAGTCCTCCTGTCTGACCTCCCAGTCCTCTGGGACTGAGCCCATTGCTGCTGCTGCTGTGCCTGTGACACCCCTCAGGGATGTGGGATAGGTTATGGCTGGTGCAGGTGCTGCTGGCAGGAGAGGCAGGAGGGCAGGGCTCAGAGCTGTGCCAGAGCCAGGGGGGAACTGAGGCACAGGGAGCAGCACAGACCTGGCTGCTGGGGTACCTGTTCCTGGTACCTGTGGAGGTGCCCTGTGCTAAGCTGTTCCTGCAGAGGCTGAGTGCTGCTTTCAGAAAGTCACTCTGATTCCCGAGCTCTGCCTCTTCCCCGGGCAGAACCCTCCTGGCCGCCCAATGCCACGGGCAGCGGTGCCCTTGGTGCAGCAGCTGTGCCAAGCCGTGTGTGCCAGGCTGATGGGGATCTGTGCCTGGTGTGACTCCATCCATTACCCCATAATTAAAATGCTGATGAGCCCACGATCACCCCAGGGAAGAAAAGGGGGGGAGATGGTGCCCGTCAAGCACCCCCAAGATCCAAAGGCTTTGTGCTCAAACACTCCTGCTTTAGGCAGGGTGGATAAATCCCAGCTCAGAGCCTCCCAGTGCCCTTTCACACCCAGGATGCCGAAGGATCAGGATGAAACACCCGACCTTCCCCTCCTGGCTGGCTCCTGGGGGTGTGGGTGCCCAAAGCACCGCGGTGGGAGCTGGTGCTGTGCCGGTGCCAGGGGAGCGGTGACGCTGCAGCTCCGTGGCGGTGCAGAACTCGCTTCTTCCTTGCTCCCTAATGAGACAAAATAAATTTACGTGGTGCTGTATCCCCCCCTCTCCCTCCCCTTGCTGAGGCAAAGGCATCTGACGGTGGTTTAGACAACCCCAGCTCTCGCCTGAGCCGCCACGCTCCGAGCTGCCTGCATTTTTATGAGCTGACTTGTTATATGGGGTGGAAGTATGCAAAATATGTCAAGCCCAAGCAGAGATTTGAATCAAAATGACTCTAATTACTTGTAATAATTTTTTGTATTCCAACATAAAACAATGTTAAAAAAAAAATAAATCCATTACAATAGTTAAAAGACAAATCATTTAGTGAGTCCCTCACTTTATCGCTTTATTAGACAATTTCCTTTGCCACATTTGGAACATGTGGCTGGGTGATTGCCCAGGGCTATTCCAGTGCAGGCAGCTTCGACAGAGAGTTCATCCTGTCATTAGTCAAACACCATCACTGCAGGACCAACGGCCTTGTCAAATTAGACACCATCTCCAGGCATCAGCGTGGCACCAAATTGGGAGGAAAATTGGGTTCTCTCCCTTCTCTCCTTCCTTTCTTCATCTTTAAAATAAGCCAGTTTGATTCCTCCTTTGGGTGAGCCCCAGCGTGGGACGTGTGAGCAGGGATGGACCCAATTTACTGTCACTGGTGTGATCCCCGGGGATTCTGTGGAGCTGGGAGCTGACGTGGGTGAGAGGAAGAAATTCTCCACTAAGAGGAAGAAATTCTTCACCTTGCACTAGATCAATTTACTCCGAGCCTTGTCCAGCCTGGCCTCGAGCACTTCCAGGGATGAGGCAGCTTCTCTGGGCCACCTGTGCCAGCTCCTCACTGCCCTCTGAACTTCTTCCCAACATCAAACCGAAATCTCTCCTCTTTTAGCTTAAAACCTTTCCCCCTGCCCATGCCACTCTCCATCTCTTCTATTCACTCTTTCAAGCCCTGGAACGCCTGGAAAACCACCGGGGCTGTGTTTGTGCTGGGGCAGGACCCGGCTGCCCGCAGCCAGAGCATCAGCACCTTCCTGGGGCTGCCGGGGGGATGCGACCCCGCTGGGAGGGAGCGGGCAGGGGACAGGGGACAGGGTGGTGACCGTGTGTCAGCGCTGCCACCCCGGCCGCGGCTTTGGGCAGATGGAGCGAGCTGCTCATTGCCCGTGACATAATTTAGATGAATGGGGTGGGTAATCCATCAGGCAGCCGGGGGGGATCCCATTACCTTACACGTGTTAACAGCCCCAACTCCTTTGTACGAACAACAAAGTGGCGCTCCTGAAAAGGCCGCTGTTCCCTCATTGTCTGCGGGAGGAGCCGCGGTGATGGATGGCGGCGCTGGAGGGGCCGTGCCGCGGGGGAAGAGGGACACCGTGTGGGGACACTGTGAGGGGACACCGTGTGGGGACACCGTGTGGGGACACCGTGTGGGGACAGGTGTGGGGACACCGTGTGGGGACACCGTGAGGGGACAGGTGTGGGGACACCGTGTGGGGACACTGTGAGGGGACACCGTGAGGGGACACCGTGAGGGGACACCGTGTGGGGACACCGTGTGGGGACACCGTGTGGGGACACTGTGAGGGGACACCGTGTGGGGACACCGTGAGGGGACAGGTGTGGGGACACCGTGTGGGGACACGTGTGGGGACACGTGTGGGGACAC
>NC_031784.1:4723060-4727472 GCF_001522545.3 Parus major | reverse complement strand
GTGAGGGGACACCGTGAAGGGACACACCGCCACACCTGGGCAAGGCAGGGCAGCCGGGAGCGCTGTGGGTGCCTGGAACCCCGAGAGCCACGGAGCCAGCCCAGGATTGCTGGGAGAAAAGAGGGGATGCGGCTGGGGAAGGAGCCGCAGGGAGGGAGGTGTCACCATCAGCAATTCGTGATTTGGTTCTTTTATTCGATCTTGGAGTACAAAAGATTATCAGCAAAGCAGGGACTTAGCAAAACACACTTTATTGAGTGCTCATCAGCACTAATATGGGGTAGAGGGAAGAGAAAGCAAACATAAGAAAAGTGAATAAGGGAATTAAAGCTACCAACGTCAAAGTCCACTCAGCCGTCCAGCAATGAAGAATCTTCGGTCCATTGGGGAGATCTCAAAGGAAAGTTAGTTTTGGGGTGTATTTTATAGTCTTTTACAAAGAAAGGAGCACAAGGCCAGAACCAGAGGAGATTGATGATCATTGTGATGAATTCCATTGCGCAGGGGGCAGGGGTAGGGTACAGAGCAATCCACGGCTTGCAAGCGTTTGTTCACCAGCAGAAATAAAAGCAGTGTACCTGCAAACAATCACTTGGCAAACATCCACCTCAGCTCGGCCCAAACCCCCAAACCAAGACCCTTGTGATATTCAGGGTCTCAGTCTCTGTCCTTCAGACGGTTGTGAGACAGATGAGAGAATCTTTGGACCGTCTCTTACAGGAGGACAGCACTTTCTGGGACAAACATCTTTGTTCTGGCACAGGAGAAGGAGCTGGGTCGAGAAGCAGCACAGACTGGAGGGAGGAGACCTTTTTGCTCCCCTGGAAGGGGGCTGGAGGCATGTGGGGGGTCATCAGGCTCTTCTCCCAAGCAACAAATGACAGGAGAAGAGAAAACAGTCTGAGGAAGAATTTCCTCATGGAAAAGGTGGTCAGGCACTGCAAGGGGGTGGTGATGTCCCCGTCCCTGGAGGTGTTCAGAACACGTGTAGGATGTGGCCCTTGGGGACACGGCTTAGGGGTGAGCAGGCTGGTGGGCTGGGCTGATGGTTGGATTTGGTGATCTTGATGACCTTTCCCGGGCACCCCAGCTCACAGGGACCCCCAGACTGGCACCCCTGGGCACCCCTGCTCGTGGAAACACCCCCAGACCTCCCAGCACAAACCATCTCCAAGAGATGAGGCCTCTCTGGGGTCTCGGGGCAGTGTTATCCCTGTGCCAACGAGGATGCCATCCCCATGCCAAGCTTCATCCTGTGAAAGGTCATCTCCATCAGGAGAGCCCTTAAAACCAGCCTGAAAAGCCATTTCTTGCTCCTCAACTCCCCAACAGGAGCATTATCCCTTAATTGCAGCATTTATCCAGACTTATTCTGTATATCTCCCAATAATGAGTATTTTAGAGATGTAATTATTGCTGTCATAAACGTAATAGTGACAAAACAAGAATTGAAATAGTGGCAATGAGAATAATTCACCATTGCAATTAATACTGCCCCGCTTAGTTAATATGTCACCGCTTCCAATAAATGCTGTCATTATCCCATTACTAATTCCGTGGTATAATAATTATTGAGGTCATAATTAAGTGTCTATAGTCATTGTGGGGTTGGGATGGGTGTGAGGATGCAGGGAATTCACAGGATCTTTGCTTTCCTGGGATATCCAGGGGGCAGCTGGGCATTCCAGGAAAACATGAACCATGGGATAGGATTGGGAATTTCTGGGTGAGGCTGGATTAATTCTCAGCTTGACTGGTTGCTCCCAATGAATCTTTAAAGCACCTGGTGCTGCCAACATCATCAGTTCTTCCATTTTTTTACTTTTTTTGTCATGGAAACATTGCTATGATCCCTGTTGCTGCTCCACCCCCTTTCCCAGCCTTTCCTTTCATCCCTCAGCCAAGTGCATTTCCTACCCAATGCAGGTACTTCACGTTAACTTTTACTGGAGTTCAACTCAATTTTCCTCAGATTAAATAAAATTTCCAAGTGTCACTCAGCAGCAAACGATCAGTGGGAAGGGGGTGGATTTTTCTAACCCTATCTCTGGTCCAATTACAATTTTTAATCTATATGTAGATAATGGTGAAGAAAACCCCTGTAGAAATGTCAGGAGTGAGGAGGTTATTAGCTGAGTTTTAATTACTGTCTATCATTCGGAGAAAACCACGGTGCCCTGAGAAATTGGGTGACAGCTCTGGCTGTAGGAATTTAGGTGGGTTTCAAAGGCAGGTGGGTTTCAGCAGAGGTGTTTGGGGGGGTTTTGTCTTTCCAAGTGGGCAGCACCAATGCCAGCAGGTGTTTTTAGTTCTGCTGTCACCTCCCCACCCCTGGAGCATGCACCAGTGCCACACACAGCCCTGATGGAATCCTGGAATGGCCTGGGTTGGAAAGGAGCGTAAAGCTCATCCAGTTCCTCCCCTGGCCATGGGCAGGGACACCTTCCACCATCCCAGGTCATTCCAAGCCCTGTCCAGCCTGGCCTGGGACACTTCCAGGGATCCAGGGGCAGCCGCAGCTTCTCTGGGCACCCTGTGCCAGGGCTTCACCACCCTCACAGGGAAGGAGTTTTTCCCAATATCTGGAGTTGGAAGGAACCCACAAGGATCATCAGGGCAGCTGCTGGCCCTGCTCAGGACACTCTCAAGAATCCCACCAGCAGCACAAGTAGAGCAGAGCCAACACAGAGCACACAGCACCGGAGGGGAAAACCCCACTGGACCCCAAACACCTTCCAGGTTTAATTCATCAAATTAAGGGCTAGATGCAGCTCTGGGGATGCAGAGATCTGTGTGAGGCAGGAGCCCAATTCCAGGAGCACACGGGAGCTGTGCCCAGACCTGTCACCGTGACTCCCCATACCCCATCCCTGGGTGTCCCCTCGGAGCACAGGCTGAGTGTGGCCATCCCTGCAGCTCCAGACCCTGCTCCTCCACCTCCCAGGAGCTCTGGTGTAAATAACCAGGAGTTCTGGGCTGTGGGCTGCCACCAGCTCTGCTCAGTGCCTCCTGCTGGGAATAATGTCTGTGTCAGAGCCAGCCCCAATGCCAGCCAGGATAATTCCACCCTGCAATGAGCTGGTTAGTGGCTGATGGACACAGCCCTGTCAGGAAGGGTGATCCCCACAGCCCTGCCAGCCCCTGCCTGGGGACAGGAACATAAGGGATGCTGGCTGGGGCTGGAGCATCCCCTGGTATCCCTCAGCAGCACAGGCAGCCTGGCCCCAGGCAAGGAATGGAATGAGATGGGCTGCAAGATCCCTTCCCACACAAGCCAGTCTGGAATTCCGTGGTTCTGTGATTCATGGAAAGCTTCCCAGTGGCCAAGCACCCACTGGCACCTCGGGCAGCCAGCACAGGTGGCTCAGCTGGTGCTCAGGAAGTCAAGAGCCCTCCAGGCATTGTCCAGCCACAGCCTCCGTGGCATTAAGTCCCATTTTTCTCTAAATCCAACACAAATGACCACGTGCACGCTGCCCTGCCGATCCCCTGGAGCCCCATGGGACAGCAAGTGCCCAGAGGGGTCAGGAACCTTCTGCCACCCGGCCACCTGCCATTGTCATGGAAATCCTGACGCCCTTCTGCTCTTCCTGAAATTAAAATGTGCCTCCGCTATAAGTTGTTATCAAAAATAGAAGCATTTTATCTATCTTTAGTGCAGAACACAGATTGCATGGAGACATTCAATTTGGAGTCAATTTAAATTTCAATTGTCTGTGAAATCTAAATCAATAGGCTATAGTTCAATGGTGCTTTAATAAAACAGGACATAACGGAGGAATCATTAGGGATTACATATGATAAGAGATGGAAAACAGTGTCTGTGTAATGGTGGAGGAGCCATTAGAGAATTACCTCAAGCATTTGCAAGTAAACCAACAGCCTCCTTCTCCTCCTGAGACTAACGAGAAGACTTAATTGTGCTGCAGCAGCTAAAAATACATCTCTGTCAGCCCTGGGATTGGTGGGTGGCTTACAGAGGAGTACAAACACCAGGATGTTCCATGGCTCCTCGGTGTGGGTTGGACACCTCCAGCCACTTGCTGTCCCCATTGCCACCCCTGGTTCCCCTGCCCACCTGCGCTGTCCCCAGGCTGGGTCAGAGCTGTGACTCCCCTCCACATCCCCCAGTGTCATCACTGTCCCTGTTAACAGGGAGGTAATGAGGGGCTGGGTAGCTCTGCACACCTGAGCAGGCGTTCCAGTGGTGCATTTCCCCCTGATTGATGTGGATGGTCCATCACAGAGCAGCTCCCAAGCAGCTTTATTCAACTTTTATTTGCATTTAATAATAATTCCCCTTTGCTTCGCTCATTGTGAATTATCCTGGTCAGACCGAAGAGGAGACTGGACTTCAGCCTCAGCTTCCTGGATGAGGAAATCACCTGTATAGAAATGACATTCAGGGGTGT
>NC_031784.1:4716736-4722391 GCF_001522545.3 Parus major | reverse complement strand
TCCATGGCCTTGGGAAGGCTCCAAGCTCCAGGGGCAGAATGCTCTGCAGAGTAGGGAAAGGCCAGATTTCCCTTTTTCCCCCTAATCTGATAAGGAAAACCCCTCAATCCAAGATGAATAATCTCAATAACAAACCACGCAGAGTTAAGGGTGTTAAAAAGTGTTTTTACAACCTTTGGTTAACCTGCAGTAACAGCTGGTGGAGTGTGGATAAATAAAACTATTCTGTGGAGGAGACAGGAAAAATTGGTTTGATTTTAAAGGACACTGCCTGGCTCCTGCAGTGCTGTGGCATCCCAGGAAATATTGCGTGGTGGCGGCTGCGCCTCGTGTTTAATACTCAGGGATGCAGCCGTGAGAGCAATCCATCTGCTGGCTCCTGACAGCTGCAAAGCTGGGCTGGGTTTTAACAGCAGCTTTTCTCTTGGAAGGAAAATTCTGGGAGGGATGCAGATGAGGGAAAAAAAACCCCTTTGGAATAGGCAGGATGTTTGCTGGGATGAAGGGGTTTGGGTTCTTAGGGGAACAGAGGGGCCATCCCATTCTTCCCCCACCCACATCAGCCCCAGGAAATGCATCCCCTGGAAAAAACACGTAAAACACAAATAATCCCCATCACCCCTTTTGTAAAAAAAGCTCCTGGCCCGGCTTGGAGCCAGAGAAATTCTTTTCTCCACCTGAAAATCCAAGTGTCTTGCTACTCAGCACTTCCAGCCTGCTGGGGAGGACCCAGGAGCTCGCTAAAGAGGAGGCTTTAAGCCTTGCCATTAAGAATTCCAAGAGATCCGCTGGGCAGCATGGAAATCCAAGAAATACTACAATGCCAGCTCTAAAACCTAATGAGAAATGGAACAAGCTGAGACAGAAGCTTAACAAGAAATACTGGACAAGTCCCCTAAGAAAAACTACAGGCAGCAGCAGCAAGGAGCTGCCAGTCGGCTCTGCAGCTGTATTGATCCAGGCCGGAGAAATAGGGGGAGGCCTTTGGAAAGTAGATAAACAGGGAGATATACAGCAGGAGAGAGCCAGAACTGATGAAAACAGGAGAAAATGCAGCTTAAATCAAAGGGCAAATACACGGAAGGAGAAAAGGCAATAGGATTTGTGTTCATGGCTAAAGAGGAGAGTTGTGGGGCGGTGATCCGCCCTGGGTAATCGAAAAGAAATGGAAAATGGAGCTCAGGATAAATATTTTCTTCAGAGAAAGTGGGCTGAATGCTTGAAATAAGCCATTATTAATATCAGCCTGAATCTGGGGAGAATATGCAGGGAGGGGATTGTGGGTGAGGGATGTGGTGTGAAAGTGAGGGATCAGGGAGTGCCCCAAGGTGCCCCATCTCTGAGCTGGGCTGGGACCAGGTGGGAAGGTCTCCTCTGGCTGGGCAGAAGGCTGAGGATCTCCTTCCTCACCTGCTCAACAGCAGTGGCCTGGTGGCCCTGCCCCAGCCTGTGTGCACAGCTCCCTGCCTGCCCTGCAGCTCGGGGGATCCTCCACAGCAGCTCCTGGGGCAGGAATGGTGTGGGAAGGGATGGTGTGGGAAGGGATGGTGTGGGAAGGGATGGTGTGGGAAGGGATGGTGTGGGAAGGGGTGGTGTGGGAAGGGATGGCGTAGGGCTGGGATTTTGTGCAGCAGGGCCACAGAATCCTCTGCTCACCCTGGGGCAGGAGATGGGCACACAGCCTGCTCCCTGACCCCTCTAACCATGCAGGGGGACACTGCTGGCTCCCATGACCGGACCCCAAGGTTGGTTCCAGGGCTCAGGACTGACTGGAGGTTCCCTGTTGCTCATTCAGGGACACGTGGGGCCAGGGGACACCGTGCCAGCAGCTGCCTCCTCCAGCTCCCAGCCCCTGGGGGCACCAAGCAGGGAGCCAGGACACAAATTCTCCACCTCCAGCCTGCAAATCTCCCCTGTCTGTGCCTGCTGCAGGATGCTCTCTCCAGCAGGCAGGAAATACGGGCTGGATGCAGGAATTTGCAGCCACCCAGCTCTCCTCATCAGCACCAGGCAGGGCAGGGGGCTCTGTGCAGGGGGGTGAGGGGGCACGGCACAGGGGCTGGGGGCTCAGCCTGGCACCTTGCACACCTTTCCCAGGAAAAAGGGATGCAGCCAGCCCTGCCTGCTGTCCCAAGGGATATCCCAAGGGTGGATCTCCCATCCCACCTGGCTGAACCTGGGGGGTTCTCAGCCCCTGCTGGGCTGGATCTGGCTGGTGGAGGCCCTTGACATCCCAGAGGGTGCAGCCCATCCATCCTTATCCCAGAAGGGGTTTTGGGGGTGTCTCAGCAGCCACCCCTGCCGGGGGTCTGTGTACCAGGAGGGATGCATCCCCCCAGGCCCCTCGGCTCTCCATCCCTGTGCACGGTTGCCATGGCAATGAGGGATGAAGTCTCCCTGGCGTTCCCTGGCCACGGCCGCTGCTGAAATACCCATCAGAGTTAATTGCCAGGGAGCCACCCCCGTGCTCTGTGCCAAGTGTTGTTCCCAGCCCGTGGCACTGTCCCCAGCACTGTGGTGTGTCCCCAAACCTGGCCCAGACCAGAGCCAGCATCACCAGGCTGGTCCCATCACTCCTAAAGATCCCCAGACCTCCCCACACCCGCTGCCAGAGAGCCGAGGCATTTCCCACATCCCAAAAAAAAATTAAAAAAAGTAATTAAACGGAAAGGTCGTTCTTATTTATTCTTTTGTTACACAACCCCCGAGCTACCAAATAGTGAAATTAAGTCTTGGAGTGTTTAATGAAGGATCAGGGAAAACAGCTCATCAGTTCAAACAGCCGTTCCCAGTGCAAAGGCACCACACGGAGCGGGGCTGCTCTGCTGGGCACTGCGGGGACACCGGGCATCTGCCCCGGGCACCGCTGGGCACAGCCCGGTGCCTTCCCTCTTATACTCACAGGGGAAGGATTTTTTTTAATAGGGCCCCATGGAGACATCAGAGCAATTTTCAAGGAGGTTTGAAGCCACCGGGAAGCTTATTAGATCCGTTCTGCAGAGTTAATTTGATGCTGGTAATCAGCGAGCAAGTTAAGCAGTTAAGGAGACGGTGGCTGCTGAAGGGTTGGGCTGTTTAGCCGCCTTGTAAGCAGTGGTTACTAATGAGAGGCTCATGAATATGGATGAGGGATGATTACAGCGTGGAAAGGGCAGTCGGCAAACCATAAACCTAATTTTAATCTTTTTATTATCAAAGTCACGTTATTAATAATTGTCTTTACCTTGAGACCGAGCTGCATCAGGCAATTCCTGTGCTCAGCCTAGCACCAGGCTCCAGGAGGGGACAAGGATGGGACACATCCCGGTGTGATGAACCCCCAGGATCTCTTGTGTCAGCACAGGATGGACCACCAGGGACCCTCACCCACCCCCTCCCCGGACTGGTCCTTGGAGAGGGGCACAAGGAGCCGGACACTGGGACCTCCCTGTCCCTCTCCTTGCCCCAAGCACAGCAGCCCTGTCCCACCAGCCATGAGCTCCTGATCACTGCCACCACGGGGGTGGCACATCACAGTTGGGCACTGTCCCTTATTCCTGGAAAAGGACAGTCCTAATGGTCTCCGTGTCTAATTAGTTGTAATTATTTTCTTATGGCACCACTGATACGGGCACTCGTGTAACGAGGCAGCAGCTCCTGTGTGAAATGCTGAAGCAAGGGATGTAGAACATGTTAAAAGATATTAATCTACAAATGAAAATGATTTTAATTGGATTCTGCTTTTGGGGTCGGGTCACTGCTCCATTTTCAATCAGAGTTGTCCAGTCAGCAAAGCAGCAGCACAGCCCTTTCATAGGGAAACGACGAGTGCCTCGCAGAGGTTAATAGGAATGTTGGAAAATAAATAGGTTATTGATTGATAATAACAATAAGCTGACTCCAGTCCTACCTTGGTGACCTTCCCTCACCCAACTTAGAGAAAACTCAGTTAGCATCTAATTATGGTTTGCCTCACAATCCCACATATTAATGAGAGTGTGGCTGCACAGGCCTGGAGCTGCTCCCAGCGGAGGGAAGGGCCCAAACATGGTTGATCCAGGAGAAATCAGGATCCTTGGCATGACATGGAATCATGGAATGATTTGGGTTGGAAAGGACCTTAAAGCACACCCATTGCCATCCCTGCCATGGGCAGGGACACCTTCCACTATCCCAGGCTTCTCCAAGCCCCATCCAGCCTGGCCTTGGACACTTCCAGGGATACGGCAGCCACAGACAGGGCCTCATCACCCTCACATGGAAGAATTTTCCTCTGATTCTCAATCAAAACCTGCTCTCTGTCATCTGAAAACTTTATCCTGGTGCCCAACCAAGCCACAGCCCCTGCCTTGTTCTGCAGGGTGGAAGAGGGAAGGACAGCAGAGCTCAGAGCTCTGTAACTGATACTTTAATTGCTTCAAGACCTGCCAGGATGTCCAGCCTTCAGCTCCAGCTTCACTCAGTATTCCACATGTGACTCCTGGCTCTGTGTGCTGCAAGATCTGGAACAGACAGAGCTAGCTGGGATAAAAGGGGGCTGCAGATGATGGGCACGGATTTTCCTTGCCCAAGGTGAGCAGCCATGCTGAGTGCCCAGGGCACCTGCTGGCTGCTATGTGTGTGTGAGGCCGGGGGTGATGCCCTCAGCTAATGAGTTTTCCCACTTAAGATGGACCAAACACCCGCTGTGTCCCTGTGAGGTGCTGGGGACATCAAACACGTGATGCTTTTACCCGGGATAAAACTCCAGGAGCTGAGAAAAACCCGGGTAAATGGAGCGAGGGAGGGGGGGGTGGAAGGTCTGGGCAGGTTTGTAGTGTCCTATTTGCAGAAGTGGGAACAGAGGCACTGAACCTCCCGGGCAGTGGATTTGGGCAGAGCTGCGGGCATGGACCTGCTCCCTGGGCTGGCTCCCTGCCTGATTCCCCGGCTCCCTCGGCAGCCCCATGGCCAGCGCTGGGGCATTTGGGAAAGGTACTCGGGGCATTCACAACCCCTCTGGCAAAGCCCTTTCCTCCTCCCTCTGCGGCAGAGAACCCCGCTCTCGCAGCCGCTCCCCAAAACGCCCCGGCTCCGTTCCACAGAACCGCGGCGCAATCTGATGTAAATGAGCATCATTTCTCCTCCCGTACGCATTCCCTGTCAGCACGGGCCGTGTCAGAACGCTGGGAAAATAAACACGGCAGTTTGGCTGTTGCCTCCTCCGGGAGGGTACGGAGCCGGGACCCCTCCTCACAGCCGGGGGTGTCCAGCCTCCCCCTGCGGAGAGAGGCAGGAGCTCGCTGTGACCATCCTGTGCCAGGCTGGACTCGCAGAATCGTGGGATGGTTTGTGGTGGGAGGCTTTTAAAGCTCATTCCTTCCATTTCCCGGCCGTGGGCAGGGACACCCCCGAGCGCCGTCCAGCCTGGCCTTGGACACTTCCAGGGATCCAGGGACAGCCTCGGGATTTCCTGGAGCGCGAGCTCCACCTGCCGCCGCCCTCCCAGCCCGGCCCGGTACCGGGGAGTGCCCCCGCAGGACCCACATCCCCCGCAGGACCCACAGCCCCTGCAGGACCCACATCCCCCGCAGGACCCACATCCCCCGCAGGACCCGCATCCCCTGTAGGACCCACATCCCCCGCAGGACCCACATCCCCTGCAGGACCCACATCCCCTGCAGGACCCACATCCCC
>NC_031784.1:4671938-4716296 GCF_001522545.3 Parus major | reverse complement strand
ACAGCCGGTGGGTGACCCCCCTACAGCCGGTGGGCGACCCCCCTACAGCCGGTGGGTGACCTCCCCAAGCCGGTGGGTGACCCCCCTCCCGCACCCCTTCCTGCCCTGCCCGAAGCCCCTTCTCCCCACCACCCACTGCCACACCCCCGGTGACCCCGGTCCCTCAGCAGGATGCCGAGGTGGCCGCGGTGAGAACGGCCTGTCCTGCCCCCTCCAAGCCCCCATGGGAGCTGGGGCACCCCCAGCCCAGCCTCACACAGCTCCCCCAGCCCCTCACACTGCACAAAGACAGAAGACAGCCAGGTGGTTGCACACTTGCCATGTTCACAGTAGACATTACAGGCAGTGGGGACATCCTCGGAGCTGTGGGGACATTCTCAGGGCTGTGGGGACATCCTGGGGCTGTGGTGACTTATGGGGCTCCTGGCCAGCCCAGCCCCACCGTGGCTGTGCCTGCAGAGCTGGGGCAGCCCTGACCAGCTTGGGCTGGAGCACCCTGGGCAGGACAGAGCACCCAGGGCTGGACCTCTGGCCGTGGCACTGCTGGGGTGCCCTGGCCCCACATCCACCACCCCAGCCGAAAGGGGGGTCTGCACATCGTGCCCCTCTCCAGGCAGCTCTGGGGAAAGCAGCAAAGAGGGATGGACAGACAGACAGATCAACTCCTGCCAGCCATGGGAAGTGGGGAGCAGGGACAGGGAGCCCTGAGGTGCAGGAGCAGAGCAAAGGAGCAACCTGGGTGTTTGGTGGAGCCTCTGTGCCCTCCTGCCCTGCTCTGAGTGGGGAGCAGCCACCCACGGGCACTGGTGGCCCGTCCCCACCGAGGGGCCTGTGCAGGGTGACACTTGCCAGCTCCATCCTCTGGGCCACCGAGGTGACTCGTGGTCCCCTGGCTCCCCTGGGTGACCAGCCTGGGGAGGTCCCCCTGTGTGCAGGGGGGCTTCTCTGGGGCAGAAAAAGGGGTCTGCAGGGCAGGGAGGAGAGTCCCTCATTGTGGTGGGCTCTGACAACTCCAGCCCAGTGTTTGTGGTGCTCCTGTCCTCTGCAGGAGCCCTGAACCCACCCATCCTGGGCCCGACCTGGCTTGTCCTCCCGTCCCATTCCCGCCCCTGTGCTCCCCACTCTGCCCACAGCAGGGCCCCGTCTCCCCCTGCCATCAAACCCAGGAGCATCAGCCCAAAAACCCATCCTGGTGCCAGCTGTGTGGAGGAAAGGCAGTGGGGGATAAGGTGGAGGTTGGACACGGAGCTGGGTGGGGAGGGGACCCCCCACCTGAGAGAGACCCCCTGGCTAAAGGAGCAGCTGGGTGGGGTTTGTGCACAGCAGGGATGCCCAGGGGAGCAGGCAGTGTCCTGGGGCCACACCTGGACTGTCACTGTGGGGTGACAGTGACATCAGCAGGTGGCCTGGGGAAGCCCTCGACATGGGAGCAGCGAGCACAAGGCAAAGCCAAGAGAGAGCTGGGTCCGGTCTGGATCTGCCCCCCCTGACAGAGCTGCCAGGACCCTTGGCTGAGGGGTGCTGTGTCCCCCCAACAGCCACAGTCTGGGATGTCCTCAGGAGCCAGCCTGTCCCTGCCAGCAGCACAGGGCCACCATCCCCTGCTGGCACACAGGGCTTGGCTGTGTCCCACTGGTCATGGCTGCTGGTACCTTGCCATGTGCCAAAACCACACCAGAGAGCCAGGGCCTGGATCCTTCACCCTGGCAGGATCCCTGCAGAGGCTGGCACATTCATCTGGCTGACAGACAGACAGAAAGCAAAGCCCAGGCTGTGTCCCCACCAGCTGGTGGCAGAGCCCCCTGTGACACCCACTGCCCACCCCTGCCCTTGGCTGGGGCCGGGGGACCCTGCAGGTACCAACCAGAGCTGAGTTAGTCAGGGCCACGCTGCCAGCAGCGGCTTCCACATGCACCAGGCACCAGATAAACTGTGGAGAGACAAAGGGGGTGAAGAGAGGAGCCCAGGAGCACCAATGCTGGGAGCAGCACGAGAACATTCCCCATGACAGGTGACCCAGGGCCTCAGGAGAGCCCCAAGCTCAGGCTCATGGCAATAGCTTTGCTCTGTGGCTGAATCTCCTTGCAAACTGGGTTTGCTGGGCCTTTACAGCCATAACTGGTCATTATTAATGGGTTTGTACTGTCCTATTGCCACTCAGCCTCTTTTCCTCATTGTGCCAAGTGAAATTTGTTGGAAAATGGGCCAAGAGTGAAATATTCAAAGTTCCCCAGCCTGAGCATCTTCTTTCCCATAGTAGCAAACGTGAGCCAGGGATGTTCAGCAGCACAGAAAAGCGGGTGCTGCAGGTGAGTAAATCCAGGAGGAGCCACTGTCACTTGTCATGGCAAACAGCACCCGAGAGGCAAAGAGCAGAGAGAGTTGTTAGTAGCAAGAGAGAAACAGTCAGGGAGGATTAGTACAGTGGGAACAGAAGTAGAGGTTAGTAACAGAAGCAGGGCACTGGTCTGCCTTAGAGGGCACACACACTGGAAGAGAAATGAAGAGAAAAGCAGCAATGGTTAGTTTGTTTAATTCAGTTCAGGAATGTGTTAGTAACAGAGATCTACTGGCTTAAAAAGGAACTGAAAAGCTTCTGCTGATAAAACCGTTTTAGGTTCCTAGTCAGCAGCAGGCTCCACAGGCAGGGCTGGGCAGGGCGTGTGGGGAGAAACCCTCACCTCGTGCTGCCCAGGGCTGGGGCTGCTGGTCCCCTCTGCTGCCCAGGGCAGGGGATGCTGGTCCCCTCTGCTGCCCAGGGCTGGGGCTGCTGGTCCCCTCTGCTGCCCAGGGCAGGGGATGCTGGTCCCCTCTGCTGCCCAGGGCTGGGGCTGCTGGTCCCCTCTGCTGCCCAGGGCAGGGGCTGCTGGTCCCCTCTGCTGCCCAGGGCTGGGGATGCCCCCATCTGTCCCTGCCTGTGCAGCCTGGCACCGACACCTGGCACTCCCAAAGGCCTTTTCCAGCTTTTCTGTTCCCCTTTCAAGGCAGTGCTGCTGCCGTGGTTAGTGGGCGCGAGGCAGGGCCGCTGTGGGTTAGTAGGGCATGCGCTGGGCTGGTTAGTGGGTTAGTCCGTGTGCCAGGGGCTGTGGCAGCCCTGGGGAGGGCACAGGGGTCCCAGCAGGTTAGTAGGTTAATACTGGCAGCATGCAGAGCTGGGCCCATCAGCAGCAGGGCTCTGGCTCACAAGAGCAGGAGGCGTTTTTGGGCTTTGGCGTTGGGGAAGGTGTTAGTGGAGGGTTCAGCCAGGGTAACAGAACCTGTCTCTGAATGAAATTCTCAGCAGGCATCTGCCCCTCTGATCCTGGCCAGGGAGGCACCAAAGGGCCCAGCAGTGAGTGTCCCCTCACAACAGGAACTTCCCACCCCTGAGCCTGGGAAAGGTGAGAGGCAGGATGTGTGGAGGACAGTCCCAGCAGTGCCTGAAGGTCTCTAAAGGAGCTGGAAGAAGCAGAGAAGGAGGGAGTGAAGGAATCACTGGCAGTGTCTGGGATAAGGCTCCAGGCAGCTCTGCAAGAGCAGGGCTCCAGCAGAGACCACAACAGCTGCTCCAGGTCTGCCCCAAGCTCCCACTGCATGTGCAGGTGTAGGTCCAGCAGGGAAAACCACCATGGAGCAGAGGAAAGGTGGCCCACAGCTTACCCCCTCCCATCGGGAGCTGCCTCTCCATGGGGCTGAGCAGTGCTCTGAGGGCTGCAGGAACACTGTGCCCCAAGAAACAGGGCTGGGACGGGGCACCCAGAAAGCCTCTGCCCCGTGTCCCTTTGGGTCACCTCCTCCCACAGCACGAGCTCCTCTGGTCCCCATGAGGATGCTTTTCCAGTCTGGACTTCAAGGCTGTAACACCTGCCATGAGCTGTGTTTGTCCACAGCCCCCAGCTCACGGCACCCCCCGCCCTTCTGCCTGTGTGGGGACACAGGCCCAAGTGTGTCCCTTGGCAAGGACAAGGTCCCAGCTGCTTATGGGGCCACTGCAGAGGCCACAGGAGGAGGATTCACTGCCCACATTCCTCCAGGGTGCTCCACAAACCAGGTGTTTCTCCAAGGGGAGCAGAAGCAGGGTCTTGCCAAGACTTGGCACCTCCAGAGCAGAGAGCACCAGGACATCACCAACAGCCAGAGGGAAGGGCAGGATCAGTGGGGACAGAGTCCCTTTGGGCTCTGGCCATTGTGTCACCATGAGGAGCTGGCACAGCTCTGCCCCCACTCCCTTTTTCTTCTCCCTCCTCCTGCACTGCCTCAGGGAAGGGGACAGGCCTGGGGGGAGCAGAGGGAGGCAAGGACACCCCAGCACCTTGCAGGAGAACCGCGTGCATGCGCAGCCCCGTGTCCTCAGGTGTCACCACCGCAGTCTCCTGGGCTGTGTCCCCCGCTGTGGCCGGGCTCGTGGCTCCACGCCCTGGCAGTGGGTACCGGGGTGCTCTGCTGGGGCCAGCCTGGCTCTGGCATCATGTGCTGGTCGTGATGGCAGCTCCTGAGCCCGGCTCCCCTCTGGACATGGTCAGTGTGGCCAGGCAGGAGCTGGGGCCATGCCCCTGGGGTGGTGGCACTGAGGAGCAGAGATGCTGTGAGACCCTGGGCTGTGGCAGCCACCCCCTCCCCACTGCTGGGCACACGTGGGGGACACATCCTCTCATGCAGGTGGTCCTGGGGATGCTGTGAACCCCTGCACCCCGCTGGGGCCTGGGGAGAACCCTCCAGGGAATGGGGCTCTGAGGAGGAAGGCTGGTCCGGACTGCCCAGCACCCTCCCTGCTCATGAGGGATGGAAGAGCAGGGGGTGGCACTACCTGTGTCCCCTCCCCAGAGTCCTACCTGTGGTCGCCAGCTAGGGGAGTGCTGTGCAATGTCCCCTGTTCCATGTGACTCTGTGCAGTGGAGGCAGCGAGGGGACTGTGTGAACAGACCTCAGGTCAGTCATTAGCAGCTGCAAAAGAAACAACCAACGCAGCAAGGGGGAGAAACAGGGCGCCGGCCTCAGGCACAGCCCAGCCAAGCTGGCAGGAGCCTGGCAGGAGGGCTGGGCACGGACATTCCTGTCCCTGTCCCCTTGCAGAGAGCAGGAGCTGAACCGGGCACAGGGGGGGCATCAGAACCACCCCAGCAGAAATGGTGGCAGTGCCCCAAACTGTCCCTGCCTGCTGCTGGAACCCCCTCACTGGAGGCAGGGACTGATTGGCACTGCCGCTTCTGCTGCCCTCACTGCGTGCCCAGGCTGAGTCACTGGGACCCTGCGGCTCCACTGGTTAAACTGGGGCGGCTGGCGGTCACAGTGCGTGCTGCTCCATGTCCCCGGGGATTTGGGGACACGTGGCCGGTGCCAGCAGCCAGCCCGTGTCTGTGCCCTGCCCTGCCCTGCCCTGCCCGCCTGGGCAAACCAGGACGGCAGCAGGTCCCGGGGGAACGGGGCAGTGATGACTCTGCAGCTGAGCTGCGGAGCCACTCCTGCTTCCCACGGCTCATTGTCACCGCACGCCGGCAGGACAGTCCCTCCCGTGGGGACAGCGCGTCCAGGCAGCGTTTGCAGCCCAGCTGCGGTGGGGCTGAGCAGCGGGAATGAGAGCGGAGGTGCCACTGAACATCTGGCAGTGGATGCCCTGCCTGGATCCGAGCGGGAGGTGCCTGTGGTGAGGCAGGATTGCCTCTCTGGCCTGGGAAGGAAGCACAGCCCAGGAGACAGGCTGGAGGGGAAAACAATTTTGTGCAGACAGGACTCACCAAAACCCTCGTCTTGAGTGCGAGCTTGAGCTGCCCTTGCCACACGCGTGGGTGGCCATGGGGGGCTGGACACCCGAATTAAATGGGGGCCAAACCCCCTTCTCGAGTGAGGAGGGAGGGAGAGAGAGGAGCAGAAGCTCCACTGCAGGCAGGAGCAGGGAGATGAGGGCCCAGCAGGCACGGCACTGCCGCGAGAGATGCCATCTCTGGGATGTGGCATCCGAGCATCCTGAGCCCCCAGATCCCAGCGGGGTGGCCGGACACCCCGGCCCTGTGTCCTGCCAGCGCTGCCCGACCCTCGCTGCCATCCAGCAGAGCCCAGGCTCTGGCACAGCCCAGGCTCCGGTGCTGCTGCAGTGGTGCCAGGCGCTGCTGCCTTTGTCTGCAGCTCTGGGGCTGGGTAGCCCGGCAGAAGGGGATGTGAGGGTGTGAAAGGGTCCTTGCAAGCCCACAGAGCTTGGAAATCTGATTATTTCTGGGCTCCTCCTGGCTCCCCGGGCAGGACCTACCCGCACACACAAAAGGCTGCGAGACAATGAGGGAGAGAAAATGGCTCCGCAAGAAGAGCATCTGCCAGGTTAACTGTGAGAAGGAAGGGCTGTGCTGTGCCCTGGGGCTGCTGGCTCCAGCCTCGCCTCTAACCCCCGCCTAGGATCATCAGCTTGCGGAGAAAATGGGGGCTTCGAGACAAAGCAATAAAACAGTATTTTGGCTGCAAATCCTCCCAGGAGCATTGAATCAGGCAAGAATCCATTTACCTGGCAGGAGCCCTATTCTTGATGAGGATTCTGGAATAAAAAAAAAAAAAATACAAAAAAAAAAATAAAATACAAACAAGCAGTGCAGCAGTTAGTTCTGATTTGGGCCGGGGGCTGCAGGCGGTGTCCGAGGGGGGGCCAGGCTGCCCGGCGCTGCCTCCGGGATCACCGGGATCGCCCGCCGGGCCGGGATGTGGCCAGGAACGCGCTGCGGGATGCGCGACTGCTCCTGCCCTAACAAAGGGAGGGGGCCCGGGCTGCCCCGGCCTCTGGCACCCCCGGGGAAGGGGGGTTCCTGCCGGGGGGACCTCTCGTGGGATTATTTATAATGAGGGAATAATATATTGAGAAGTGGGGTATTTTTAGGCACGGAGAGGAGGGAGCGGCCGCCGGCTCCGCACCTCCCGGAGCGATGCCCGCAGGATCCCCCGAGTCCCGGGGCGACATCACCCCCCGCTCCAGCCCTGAGCAGCCCCCGGGCTCCCCGCGCCCCCAGACCCCGCCGGCGCCCCATCCCCGTCCGCAGGGAGCGGAGCCATGTCCGCTGTGCGTTACCTGCTCCCGGGGGGCCGGGCTGGGCCTGGGGGGCGCCGGTTCCGCTCCCTCCTGCTCGCCGCGCCGCTCCTTTGTGCTGGAGCTTTCCCACAGCATCCCTGAGGAAGAGGCAGCCAAGCAAACTCCTCCTCCAGCAGCCCCCGGCCCCCCCGGCCCTACCTACGGCGCAGGAGGATGCTGCAACTCGCATTAAATTTTAATGCTGGAAATGCGGCCGAGTCACCTTTTCTCCGCACCGCTCCCGCACCGCTCCCGCATCGTTCCAAGCATCGCTCCCGCATCATTCCCATCACCGCTCCCGCATCATTCCCATCACCGCTCCCGCATCGTTCCCATCACCGCTCCCATCACCGCTCCCGCACCCCTCCCGCACCATTCCTATCGCCGCTCCCTCATCGCTCCCCGCGCCACTCCCGCACCGCTCCCGCTGCGGGACACCCTGGGGACCCCTTTGCCACGACAGCCGCCGCAATGGCCACTGTCACTGTCCCCTGCCAGGACATGGCTGGCCGTGGTGTCAGGGGCTCCCCACAGCCGAGGCTGTGACCCAGGGGACGCGGGACAAGGGGCGCTGTGCAGGGCGCACCCCTGGGACATGGTGGGCAGGATGCGGCTGTGCTCGGTGGGATCGGGTGGCAGACAGCCCAGCCCGGCTTGGGGACAGGGGTCCGAGAACAGCCCCTCCCCATGCCGGGGACAGCTCCCCTCCCGTCCGGGGGTTGAGACAGCCCCTCCGCAGCGCTGTGCAGCTGCTGGGCTCCTGCATTGTTCTCCAAGTCCCCGCCGGGTCCCCGGAGACCCCTGGTCTCGCCGCCAGCTGCCCACCGTGCCTGGCCATGTGCTGGCCCCGCTCCCGGACCCCGCGTCCCCCCAGGGCTCTGGAGCTGAGCAGGGACAGGGGGGTACCCAGGAGCTCCTCGGGTCTCCCTGGCTGGCGGCCCCGGACGGGTTTGCCCTAGGGCGCAGGAGGGTTTCACTCAGCCCATCCCAAAACTTTTTGTTTCTTCTTCTATTTTGCCTATTTAATTGTGATTTCCTGCGGAGAGAATCCTTTGCTGGGCAGCATTCCTTCCGCTGTTGGCCTTGCTGCTGCAAATGTCATGGATGGGACATTTTCACCACATCAAACCTTTGCTCCAGAGCTCTTCTGAAATGAGGAAATTTTCCAGACCAGCCTTTCCCTGCTGCGTTTCCAGCTTTGGCCGCACATTGGGTGTGCTGGAGTGAGGGATGGGTGCCGGGATGGGTGCAGGGGTGTGTACAGGTATGTGAGAGTGCTGGGATGGGTACAGAGAGTGCATGGATGCGGGGATAGGCGCACACTTGCTTGATCCTGCAGCTCCTTTCAGCCCCTGGCAGGTGCTGGAAGAGCAGATGGTGTCTGTGGGGTGGTGGGATGTGGGGGTCCAGCAGAACCCCTGCACCTGCAGCCGGGCAGAAGAATTCCCCTCCAGCCCATCCCTGTCCCTGCAGAGCCGCGTTCTGCCCCCGGGAGCGGCGACACTCCCGGCCACGCACCCATCCCCTCCCATCCCCAACTTCCAGCGCCGCCTTGGACAACCGAGCCTTTATTGAGCTTTGTCGCCGCCGCCCCGAGGGACAGACGGTGCCCGGGGGCTCCGGCACCGCGGTCACTGCTGGACCCTGCGGATGGACTGGACCTGGCCCGTCTGAGCGTGGGACCCCCACTCCCGCACGTGCTTGTACTCGCCCGCGGGGCTGTCGCTCTCCAGCAGGTACTGGAAGCCCCGGTACCCCGGGTACTGCGAGCAGACCCACCTGCGACAGAGCAGAGAGCGGCGGTGGCTCGGGGCTGGGGGCAGGGGTCCCGGCAGCTGCCAGAGCATCCTCGGCTCTGCTGCGTGCCCCGGCGGCCCCGGCAGGCTGCAAGCCCTGAGTACTCACGCTCCGGAGCGGACGAGGAAGGAGCCCACGGTGCTGCTGCCCCAGCCCAGGGCGGGCAGCGAGGGGCAGTCGTCGTTCATCTCTGCCCGCTTGCCCTGGAAGTTCTCCTGCTCAAAGAGCATCAGCCTGCTCCGTCCGTGGTCCTGCGGCCGAGACGGGCACGGCTTTGGCACTGCCACCCTGTCCGTGGCCGGGGGTGGGCTCCGGGGGCCGCCCCGCGGGGGGAGCCGGGGCGGGGGCACTCACGGCGCAGGCGATGGGGCGGAAGGAGCACATCCTCTCCACGTGGTAGGCGTTGCTGCCGCTCCACGCCTCCCAGCACGGGTACTCGCCTCGCTCCAGCACGAACTGCTGACCCTGGAAGCCGCAGTGCTCGAAGCCTGCCCACCTGCCGGGGCGGGAGGGGTGAGACCCCCGGGGTGCCCACCGCCCCGCTCACAGCCGGGCTGTGCCCGCTGCACCCAGCGGTGCCCAGGAGAGGCAGCTCGGGGAGAAAAAGGCACTGGAGGCCTCCATCCTCCACCCCCGCTGCTATCCGTGGGGTCCCGCAGCACGGCGGGGTGGCAGTGCCCCGGGACCCCCACTCACGCCCCGCTCTCGATCTTGCAGGAGCGGACGGTGCTGAAGCCGTGCTCTGGGGTGCTGTAGCAGTCCGTGGTGAACTCGTGCTTCTTGCCCTGGAAGAAAGGCTCGTCCCACACCACGATCTGGGGGGAATAGAGGGAGTCAGGGGGTTCTGGCGGTGCCAAGGCCCCGAGCAGATACTGCAGCCCCATTCCCGGGTGTTCTCAGGGCACGGTGCTGATCCTGCCCAGGCTCCCGTACCTTCCAGAGACCGGAGGATTTCTTGCAGCGGTGCGTCATGGTGGCTCTGCCAGAGCACAGGAGAAGGAGACGGTTAAAGCTCCCTCTGCCTGGATGAAAATGACCTCAGGAGCCCACGCACATCCCTTCACCGGCAGTGTGGGGAACAACAAGTGGTTGCTCCATGCTGGAGCGGATGAAGAGCTCTGTGGCTCTCCCTGCCCAGCTGCCACCAGGGCCATGTGGAGCAGCGGGCACCTGGCCCACTGGGCACCTGGCCCTGGCACACATCCCTGCCCGTGCCCAGGGAAACTCCTCCTCCCACTGGCAGCTCCCTGAGCCAAAGCCCCGGTGCTGGCAGGCGGTGCAGGCAGGGCAGCGCTGAGCCGGGAGCACTGCGGCGATGGCTGCGTGCCCGCACTGAGCATCAACACCCTGCCACTGCCACAGCCACACACAGCCCCCAACTCCCCACTCCCAACCCCCACCACAGCTCCCGGTGCCGAGGAGGGGTCTAACCCCGCATCTTGGATGCTCCTCCAGCTCTTCCTGCAGCTGCTCGCTCCCAGCCATGGGCACAGGGCAGCTGCCCCAGGCTGCAGCGCTTACCTGGGGTGAGGCACTGGTGCCCAGGGAGGTGACATGTCCAGCAGCCTCCGGCTGGGTTTTTATAGCCTCCAGATAGAGACAGAGCCCAGGGGAGCATTACTGAAACCCCTAACTCAGCACATGGCGGGGAGGAGGGACCGGACAGAACAAAGGCGCCGTGTCAGAGACGCTGATGAGCCGGGACATCGAGCTGGCCCACCGGGCTCTGACCCCCGCCCCACAGCTCCAGAGCCGGGGCATCGCCCCCAGGCTCTGCCAGCGCTCCTGCCATGTGCCCTTAGTGGCTTGGGACTGGGCTGGGGCCGTGTCCCAGCTCTGGCAGCGCTCCCCTTGCCCGCAGGCAGTGCTGCCTGCACTGGGGGTGCGAGGAGGTTTCCTCATCCCTTTCTGGGAAGTGGGAGGAAATACAAGTGTTCACTTGCTCTCCCTGCTAGGGCAGAGCAGCTCTCCCCGAAATCCGGGGCAGCTCGTTGCACAACAGCCACGGACACCATAAGAAGTGGGGACCAGGGGCATGGAAAGTGGTGGTGGGGGGTTGAAAAGGCACGGGAGAGACTGGAGGTGCAGGTCATGACTTGGGAAGAGCTGCAGCAGCCTCCTGCCTCTGTGTGTTGGAAAGGGTCTGCTGCCACCACATTTTGGGGACCTGAACACCTTCCAGCTTTGCTCACCGTGACCAACACACCTCACAAACCATCCCAGGGTGGTACCAGGGCTCCAAAAGCTGGGCACCCACCCAGCCTATTCCTCAGAGCAGGCAGCAAACAAGGGAGGCTTTTGAGCCCAATGGAAAACCCGTGGTCCCAGGGAGTGCTGTGTTTTGGGACAGAATTTGCCAGAAAACTGCCAGGAGGCTGAGCCAGAGTGCCCCTCATGCAGCTACAGCAGCCCTGTGAGCCCTGGGCACCCTGGGGGAGGCAGAGCAGGGCAGCTGGGGAGGCTCAGCAGAACCAGCTGCCCCAGGGCACAGCAGGGCTGCACGGTTGTCCCTGCCACCTGCAACCCCAGCAAAAGCCCTCTTGGCACTGGCACAATTTGTCCTCAGCCTCTCACTGTGGCCTGAGCTAAACCCAGCCTGCGCTGGCCACCAGCACAGTGACCATCGCTTGCTCGCTGTCCACGCCGTGTCCTGGCAGTGGGACACGGTCATCAGAGCCCGAGCTGTGCCCCCACAGTGCCACTCCATGCCAGGCAGGGATGCAGCAGCAGGAGATCCGTGGGCAGCGGGACTCACCAGGGCAGAACAAACCCTCGTGCCCATGCCCTCAGTGGCCACGCTGTGCCAGCTCTGCCCGTCTGCTGCTGGGGCGGCTGTTTGCTGGAGCTGTGCATCCCACAGGCTCACCCGTGCCAGGGAGGGATGGTGAGGGGCTTTACAGGACACAGGGTCCATGGCAGGGCAGCGATTTTGTGTCTAGGGAGCTCAGGAATGGCCAAAGATCGATCCCTGCTGTCAGCCCAGCCGCAGCACTGGCTCAGGGAAACCCGCGGGGATGCTGAGTGCTCAGTAACGAGCACAGCAGCCATCAGGAGCAGATCTCGGCCCCTCGAGCTGGTTTCCCAATTCCCACGTTCAGAGGTGCTAGGGATAGGGAGGGGAAGCAGAGTCAGGCGCAGGGGGTGAGGGAGACCTGCTGATTAATGCCCAGGAGGCACAGGGGAGGCAGCACAGAGAGATCACCCACGCTGGCTCTGGGAGGAGGAGAGGGCAGGTTAATTTAGAAGTCTGGAAAGAACCATGGAAAGGAGTGCAAATTGAAATCGTGAATCATAAAACACCGCCCGACATCAGGGTGAGAACCAGACTGGGCCAGTGCCCAGGGTAACGGGGCAGCAGACCCTGCACCCAGCCATGTCACAGGCACAGCACACCTCCTGAAAAACCTCGGGAAAAGAAGGGATCAATACATTCCTTTTGTTCAGGATTTTGCGCAATAGCCCAGAGGGTGCAGCTGGATCCCACCACCGCTGGGTGACACATGGGAGGGACAAAAGAGGAGGGCAGCACACGGGGCTCTCAGCCCTCCGCCCGCACACCCCGGCTAAGGCACTGCCGGTGCTGGATGCTGCGGGAAGCTGGGGGTGTTGGACAGGGCTGTGGAGGTGCAGAAGAGCTGATCAGAAGCTCAGAAAGACTCAGGGGAAAGTCCCCCCCGAGGTGCCATGAGATGGGGGAGATGTGGCACCAGAGGCTGAGCTGGTGCCAGTGCGTCCCCAGCCAGCCACCCCCTGACCCTCCTGCGCCAGTCAGACAGAGCTGGTGCCCCAAAACCATGAATGTGGTGGTGGCAGAACCAGGGGTGGTTCAGGGTGACTGCAGCACGGGGAAAATGGGCTAAAAAGCAAAGGAAGAGCCCTGCCAGTGAGCAGGGACGTTCCCAAGGGAGAACAAACAGTGCTTCCAGGCACTCAGGTGCTTCGGAAAGTGTCAGCTTCGATTACACATCGTTTGGAAAAAACCTAACTCCAGCAACACTTCAGAACACTCAGGTCTCGCTTCCTGGCACCGCCAGGGCAGCGCTGCCGGCGCTTGCGGGCACGGAGTGATGCTCAGAGCGAGAGGTTCGGTGTTTGGAGGGGAGGAACGGGCACGGCGGGGCTGCCGCTCCCTGCGCGGTGGCAGCGGCACGGGAGCGGTGTCACCGCGGGCTCGGGGCGCTGGGCAGGGGAGGTGTTCCTGTTCCTGTGCCGGTGCCGGAGCCGGCCGGGCCGTGCCAGGGCTATATATGCCCTGGCGGGGCGGCCGCACGAGGGGCAGCGGGTGCCGGGCGCGCTGCAAAGTGGCACGGTCAGGTCTTCTGTTGTGCCGCGGGCACAAAGGAAAGTGCTGGGTTCAGCGGCTGGGCACGGGGCCGGGGAGAGGCTTCCAGCTCGCCCAGCGCTTTGCAGGATGTGATGACTGGGCGGCCGCGCAGACACTGATGAGCTGGCAGTTCCTTTGTGCGCCCGCCCGGGGGTCTGCCCTTGCCAGGCTATAAAGTGGGGGCCTCGCGGCGCCCCGAAACACAAGCCCGCTCACTCCAACAAGAAGCAGCAGCTGCCCAGGTAAGAGGACGAAGTCCCCGGGCACCGGGCTGCAGCCGGACCCGAGGTGGGGAGAGGGAAACTCAGGGTCTAAGCCGCGGCCACCGCTGTGGTGGTCACATTCGGGAGGACCTTTGTGCTCAGCATCCCACCGCCCTCCACTCCCCGGGGAGCTGCTGGTGACACTCAACTGCCGGGCCTCAGCAGGGTGCCAGCTGCAGGGCCTCAGCAGACCAGGGCTGTCCCCTTCCCACCCCTCACATGCTGCCCCAGTGCCCCCTGGGCTCCCAGGCGCACCCCGTGTGGGATGGCCCCGGTGCCTGGCACAGCATCAGACCCCATCCGTGGGCACCCCTCCAGTGCTGGGACCATGCTCCGGGCTCTCCTGACCACAGAAGGAGATTGTGGACTCCAGGACCTCCTGTGAACCCCCTGGTGAAGGCAGGGCCCCCACCTGTGCCTGCTGGAGAACCTTCCAGCAGCTCCTCTCCTGGCCCTGGCCACCCACCCCATTGAGAGTCCTCATCCAGATGTTACCGTTCCTGTGACGGGTTGTGGGTGGCCATCCATGCCTCCCTTTAACCTACTGCTGGTGCCCTGTCACAGACTTGAGCCCACCACCGTGATGTCTGAGACCACAAAACCCGCTGCTCCCGGCCAGGCTGTGGATGAGAAGGAGAAGGCGGCTCCTGCACCAACCCCATCCCTCGACCCTGCTCCTGTCGCAAACAGCAAGGGCGAGGAGCCCTCCCCAGAAGCCTTCAGGGTAAGCCTTGTGGCTCCCCACGCGCAGGGACACGCTCTGGGCTAAGGGACAGGGGCAGCATCCTTGGGGCAGGAGGAGATTGCCCCAGGGGGAAGGAGGGTGGAAGTGTGGGTGATGCCATCCCTGCTCTGTCCCTGTGACAGCCGGCGCAGGATTTGGGCACCTGCTGCAGGACAAACAGTCTGAAGGTCCCTTGGCCAGGACCAAGGGATTGTTGGGGACCACAGGCTTTGGAAGTGCTCTCCCCTGGGTTGTGGTGTCAGGGCTGGCTGCTGCCACCTGCTTCCCTTGGTCACCCCCTGCCTGCAGGGGGCCTGTGGGGAGGTGGAGGGGACACTGGTGACAGGCCCAGCACTGAATTGCCACAGTGATGCCAGGTCAGCATGCCAATGAGGCATGGGGCAAGTAATGCGAGGGCTCCGGTGACACTGTGCCAGAGTGCAGACAGGGCACAGGAGAAGCAGCTCCTTTCCACCAGTGTGGGCACCAGCAGCAGCAAAACCAGGGGCAGGATGAGACCATCTTGGAGCAGGAACAGCTGTTGGGGGGAACCTTCCTGTGCTCAGAGCCCAGCACAGCATGGACAGGCTCCAGATCCAAGAAGCTGCAGGAGAAGGCTTGGGGAGCCGAGGGGGACAGGTGGAGCAGTGGGCTCGGGTATGCAGGGTCACACAGCACCAGCCTGCCCTCCCTGAGCACACCTGTCCTCATCCAACCCTTTCCTTGCACCCCCAGATCGTTGTCTTCGACCAGGAGAACTTCCAGGGCAGGCAGATGGAGTTCACCGCCGAGTGCCTGAACCTGGCTGACCGTGGCTTCGACCGGGTGCGCAGCGTCATTGTCACCTCTGGACCGTAAGTGACCCCAGCCACGGAGGGGGCCGTGTCCCTGGGGCTGGGTGGGGACATGGCCTTGGGGGGCACCCTGGGCACAGTGTGACGTGCAGGGGCATTTCCCCGCTGCCTGGGCAGAGCGCAGCAGGGCCGGCACAGGAGCAGAGCGGCCATCCCAGATCTCCTTCGAGGAGGACGGGAGGGCCAGGATGGGTGGGAAGGATGCCAGGGCCACATGCAAAGCAAAGGGCACCAGAGACAAAGCCAAGGGCTGAGGAAATGTGTCCATCATTTCAGCCGCCTGGAGCTGTCCATGGAATACAAGGGACCTGCAGATTTTAGAGAAGTCAAGATGAAATGAAGTGGGATCCTTGGAGCAAGCTGGAGCAGGCAGGGACAGGCAGGGACGGGCACACGCCTGCACCCAGACAGCTGAGCAGCAACAGGGGGGCTGGGCAGGTCTCAAAGCCGTGGGAACAGTTGACACAGGCAGGGACAAAAACGATCCCCAAAGCAGATAACTGAGCAGACAGATGATCTCCATGTTGAAAGAGCATCCCACTGCACTGTGCCCGGCTGGAAACGGCGTGCCCAGGAATGCAGGGGGGCTGGAAGTGCTGTGGGGAGGATGCACAGGACATGGCTTGTCCTGACAGCATCCCTGGGGGGCCAGGAGGGTGACCTGGAATGACACCACGCAGCACAGATGACTTTTTTATTAGGAACCCAGAATATCCAACTGCTCTTGAAACAAATTGGGGATGAAGCAGCCTGGAAGGAGCTCGGATGTGATACCTGGGAAACTGCTCTAGACATAGAAAGAGTGAAACTGGGAGGACAGAGAACTTGGGTGTCATTGGGGTCCTTAGAACCGATGGGACTCTGCACCCAAAAATGTGCTTAGGGAAAGATGAAAGCAGAACAACCAAGCTGAGCTTTAGCAGTCAGCTTGAGGCTGTGCAGCCTGGGGTACCTGAACACCTCTCCTGCCAGCAGGAAAACCCCTGCCAGCATCTTCCCTGCTGGAAGAGCTGTTTTGCAGGGAAAGTGGAAGAAACAAATGCAGGAGTGTTGAGGTGCCGGGGGCTTCTGAAGCCCCACACCCATGACATTCCCAGCCCCACAGCACCTCGTGGCTCTGCTGAAGAGGTGACATTGCAGCTGAGTGAGCCCCACACCCGGCAGTGGGACGGCTGCCAGCGCTGGCTGGCGCTGGAGCAGTGAGGCGTGCCAGGATTACACAGCCTAGGCAGGAGGGACAACAGAGTCCTGAGCTGACTCTGTGGGGTCACCAGCTGTGCAGGGGTCCTGCTGCTCCCCAGCCGAGGAAGAGGAACACTGTGAGTGCTGGTGCCTGCTGCAGGTTTGGACATTCAAACATCAGTGAGCTTCCAGCCAGCAGCTCATGGATCAGCGCTGGCTCTGCACAGGCCACAGTACCTGGGCTGGGATAAAGGTGGGAGCAGGGTGGTGGGGCCTTTTTGGAGACCCCCTCCATTGTCCTGCAAGCAGGCTGAGCAGGAGAGGAACTGCTGGGTGGCACCTGACCCGCTCTTTGCCCACCTCTCTCCCCAGCTGGGTGGCCTACGAGCAGGCCAACATGCGCGGGGAGATGTTCATCCTGGAGAAGGGCGAGTACCCTCGCTGGGACACCTGGTCCAGCAGCTACCGGAGCGACTGCTTCATGTCCATGCGTCCCATCAAAATGGTGAGTGCTCGGGAGCAGAGAGCCCTGCTGGGGTCTGCCCAGGGCTGGGCTGTGCTCAGCCTCGCTGGATGCCTCGCTGCAGCAAATCCAGGGCTTTGACCACACTGCCCAGCACCCTCCCTCTGTCTTCCCCAGGAGGCTGAGGACCACAAAATCTCCCTCTACGAGTCTGCTGACTTCAAGGGCAACAAGATGGAAATCCAGGAGGACGACGTGCCCAGCCTCTGGGCTTATGGCTTCTGCGACCGCGTGGGCAGCGTGCAGGTGCCCAGTGGAACGTAAGCTGGGCTGCAGTGGTGACTGCTTCATGCCAGGCTCCTTGTCCTCCCCAGCCGGCTGCTTTTGGTGGCATGGATGTTTTGGTGGCATGGCTGTTTTGGTGGCATGGCTGGTTTTGGTGGCATGGCTGTTTGGGTGGCATGGCTGGTTTTGGTGGCATGGCTGTTTTGGTGGCATGGCTGTTTTGGGTGGCTGTTTCTGGTGACGTGGCCCATCCTCCAGAGGCTGGTGCCCAGTGCAGTGAGGCCCTGCTGGCCCCTGAGCACACGCCAGCTGTGTGGCTGCTGCCTGGAGTGGCTGACCCCGCTCAGGTGCCCTGTGTCTGCTTTTCCTGCAGTTGGGTCGGGTACCAGTACCCTGGCTACAGAGGCTACCAGTACCTCTTTGAGACCGGAGACTTCCGACACTGGAACGAGTGGTCTGCCTTCCAGCCCCAGATCCAGTCCATCCGCCGCATCCGGGACATGCAGTGGGACCAGAAGGGCACCTTTGTCACCCCCGACGCGCCCTCCGACTGAGCGTGCCGCCTGCTAGCTACGAGTCCCGGGCCCCGTGGGGCACCCCCGCCTCCCCTCGCGCTCGCCTGCCCAGCACTTTCCTTGTACATTGCACATTCCCTGGATGTACTCTACCTTGTGAGGCAAATTAAAAAAAAACCAGAAGATTAGAACTGCTCGGGGGTCGGTGGTGCATGAATGCGGCTCCGTTTGCCTGGGATGCGCCAGCCTTGCGCTGGAGCCGGGTGGGACACGATGGGGAGGGGGGTTTTGCCAGGGAATTGGTCTCGTGCTGGG
This sequence comes from Parus major, assembly GCF_001522545.3. NCBI lineage: Eukaryota > Metazoa > Chordata > Aves > Passeriformes > Paridae > Parus > Parus major. Next base: position 4,698,547 of record NC_031784.1, on the reverse strand, counting down.
ATAGAGGAGACCCTCGGTGTGGGAGAAGGGGGTGGCAGAGGCCCTGCAGCCCGACCCCACCAGCCCCCGTGGGAACTCTCTCAGTTTGGGGGCTCAGGGTGTCCCGGGAGCGGCGGAATCAGGGAGGGCTCCTGGCTCTGCCCACGCCTGCAGGATCGGGGGGCTGCGAGGGGTCCCTGCCAGTGGGATCCACTAATTAACAGCCGAAATTGCAGTCAATCAAATACCAATTCACTTTCAAGGAGCTGCCTTTTTTCCCCTGGGATGCTGCCCCTCCCCACCGGGAACGCTGCCGCCTCATTCCCCCGTCCCATCCCGTTGCCTCCCGGTGGGGCACCTCGGGTGTCATTTCCCCGCGCTCCCACGCCGCTAATTAGCGATGGCGGTGATTAATTACAGCGATAGCAGTGACGGCAGCGCTGCCGGGCTCTGCACATAGGCAACACCGGGACGGAGGCGGGGAGCGGGGATAACGGTGAGGCCGCGGGCAGAGCGGTGCGGAGCGCTCCTGGCAACTCTTGGGGACGGCTGCTCGGCCACGGCCGGTACCGGCACGGACACGGTCAGGGACAGGGACAGGGACACGGGCTCGGTGCCGGGATCGGTTCCCCGGTGCCGCCCGGTGCCCCCCGGTGCCCCCCGGTGCCGCCCGGTGCCCCCCGGTGCCCCCCGGTGCCGCCCGGTGCCCCCCGGTGCCCCCCGGTGCCGCCCGGTGCGCGGCGCGCGCGGCGCAGGCGCGGAGCGGCGGGCGGAGATCCCGGCCCCGCGTGCGCGTGACGTCGCCGCGTCTCGCGCCGCTCCGGGCCGGCGGCGGCCCCGGTGAGTGCGGGGGGCACCGAGGGGAGCGGCCCGGCCCGGCCTGGGTACCGCGTGTGCCCCCGCCGTTTGTCCCCCCGGCTGGCAGGTGGCAGCGGCCGGGCTGCGCGGCGGGAGCTGCCTGCTACCGGCTCGGGGCTCGGTTGGTGGCGCGGAGCGGCGGGGGATGCTCGGTGCGCAGTGCGGGGGGGTGCGCGGTGCTGGGGGTGCCGGGCGGTGATGCGTGATCGGAACGGGGCTGGGGACACAGAGCGGTCCTCGGTGCTGGGTGCTCGGTGCGGAGCGCTCGGAGCGGTGCTGGGTGCCCAGCGCAGGATGCTCGGAGCGGTGCCGGGTGCCCAGCGCAGGATGCTCGGAGCGGTGCCGGGTGCCCAGCGCAGGATGCTCGGAGCAGGGCGCCCAGCGCAGGATGCTCGGAACGGTGCTGGGTGCCCAGCGCAGGATGCTCGGAGCAGGTCGCCCAGCGCAGGATGCTCGGAGCAGGGCGCCCAGCGCAGGATGCTCGGAGCGGTGCCGGGTGCCCAGCGCAGGATGCTCAGTGCTGGGTGCCTGGTGCTGGGTACCCAGCGCAGGATGCTCGGAGCAGTGCTGGGCGCCCAGCACAGGATGCTCGGTGTTGGGTGCCCAGCACAGGATTCTCGGAGCAGGGTGTCCAGCGCAGGATGCTCGGTGCTGGGTGCCCAGTGCAGGATGCTTGGTGCTGGGGTCACAAGTGGTGCTGGGTGCAGGGTGCTCGGTGCAGTGCAGGGTGTGCTGAGGTGGCCACAGGGTGCTTGGTGCACAGAACACAGTTTTTGGCAGGTGGGACAAGGTCTTGAGCATGGGGTGCTTCTCGTACCTTTGTCCTCCCGTTCTCCTCTTTGGCACACGGTCCCCTCTCCCTGCTCCCATGGCATCCCTCTGGCAGCCCAGCACCAAGCTATGCCTCCATAACCTGAGCACTGCCATACACAGAGGCACCCATGGGCTGGGGCTGTCTGTCTGTCCAGGTGTCCCGAGCTCAGCCAGGGCTGGGATTGCCCTCCTATACCAGGATGAGCATGGTGGCCTGGGCATGTGGCCAGTGAGAGGCTGCATCTGCGGGTCTTGGGCAGCATCAGCCTCTGCTGAGGCTCGAGAGGCGTTGGCAGCACCAAGGTCAGCTGGCTGTGAGATGTGGGTCCCTTGGCAGGGGGTGCAGACGGGCTCCTGAGCAGCTGTGTTGGCACCTTGCAGCCCACCCAGAGCACTGGAACTCTCCTGGCAGTGCCTGTTACTCGGCTGTGCCTGCATGGCAGAGATGTGACATCCGTGCTTTGTCCAGCTCATGTTCCTTGGGTCTCATGGCTGGAGTTGCTGGCACTGGGGCTGGCAGTGAGAGCTGGGCTGCTCTCCTTTGCAGGCAGGGATTGGTTTGCATCACAGAGGCCTTTGCTCTGTCCCTCGCTGTGTTTGTTTGCATGCTCGGGCTCTGTCCAAAAATCATCTCACAGCTTGAAACCCCTTCAGACGCCTCCCTCTGCCAGGCCCCGCCAGCTGCCTGGACTCGGTTTTGGGAGGCGAGTTCCCCCTTGGCGCAGCCGTGCTGCTCCTCCTGCTCAGGCACTGAGCAACGGTGAGTGGGGAGACCCGAGGAATTGGTGCTAAGGGCTTTCCAGGTTTGCCGTGTGCTTTGTGGGAATGCTGCAGGGTGCTCGAGGGGAGCTGTCAAGAGCCAACGCGGGCACCTGCAAGCGGGGTTTGCCATCGCATGCCGGTGGCAGCTGGTGCCCCGAGGCTGCTGCATGTGGCACCACAGGAGCAGCTGTGCTGCAGAGCCCAGAGGGAGCTCAGGGTCTGTGTGGAGTCACGTGAGGGAGGCAGCCCAGAATTTGGGGGACAGCAGCTGAACTGGGCACTGTGTGGGTCCTCCCCAGCATTGCCCACAGCAGCTGGCACTGCGGGCTTCGCTGTGGGGGAAAGTGGCAGGGCTTGGGGTCTCTGCAGGACACTGGTGGGCTCACCAGCATGGGCAGGCTCGTGCCACCACCATCCTCTGCCTGTAGGTTTTACAAACTGCATTAGTAATTTCTGTCACTATTTTAAGGAGATTTTTCCAAAGGCAGTTTGCATTACGGGTACACTGAGCCTTCGGGGATGTGTGGGATGGAGAAGCACTGTTAAAACACAGGGACTGTCAAGAAGATTTTTGGAGAGAGAAAACAAACCCCCAGCAGGTGGTTTTATTTGGCACCGTACAGATGTGCCATGTGATGAATTTGTGATGCCTTGAGGAACCTCAGCCTCATGCCTTGGCTGAGCACGTTTCCCTCCAGATTGCACGGGCAGCGGGCACACAGAACATGGGAGAAGCTTGCCCTGGTGTCAGCTGCCTGCTTTGGTTCACTCTCTTTTCCAAGCCTTTAGTGCCCTGTTACAGGAGCTCCTTGTCCCCTCCCAGGGACAGCAAACAGGAGCAGCAGCAGGGGTTGCTCAAAGCAGAGCGCTCGGAAGTGAAGCAAGCGGCTCTTCCCACCGCGCATTCCCAGGCAGTGACCCCAGACTGAGCTCCGAAGGGGCTGAAGCATCCAGGTGCTTCTCCACGGAGGAATGGCCACGAGCACGTTGGCTCTGGAGCCCCAGGCTGCTGTGCTGGGGCAGGGGAAGTTGTTCCAGCGCTCCTGTTCCTGCTCAGTGCTGGGAGCGATCCTGTGCTGTGAGCGGCTGTTGCTGCCACTGGCTGAGCTGCAAGGAGGGTGGGAAAGCAGCCACCCCCCAGGGCAGCTGTGGCACAGCTGGCTGCAGGCCAGCGTGGCTGGCTGGCACTCAGGCCATGGGCACAGGCCTTGGTGGGCCAGCTTTTGCAGATGCAAGTGGCAGCAGAGGAGGAGAGGGCTCCCAGCTGGGCTGGTGCAGACAGGAAGGTGCTCGGATGTGCCGCGCAGGGTGGTTTGGCTGCCGAGGCAGCAGTGGCGCAGGCTCGGAAGGACCTGGTTCTATTTCTTCCAGCGGTGGTTTCACAAGAGCTTCCCCTGTGCCAGGGCTTGGGGGTGGTCATTGCCCGTCCTCACTGGGGCTGGGAGTGGGAGGCCACGAATTCACACATTGATGGAGTGGGTGCCGGTGCTTCCCAAAGTTTCTGGTGTTGTGGAGATGCCAAATGATTGCTGTTATGGCATCTGTTGTGCCAAGCATGGCTGGGCATTGCTGGCGGTCCTGGGACTGGTCTGTGCTCAGGGCTGTGTTCCTGAGGGAGCTGCAGGAATCAGGACAAGAACGAGCAGAGGAGCTGAGAAAGATGGGAAAGTGAGGCCAGCAGTGTCCCCTCTCCCCTCCCTGCCTGTGGGGCGAGCAGCAGCACCTCCGTCCTTGCTGCCCTGCCCTGCTCTCAGACACTGCCTCCAGGGCTGCTGCTGCATGGGGAAATAAAACACTTTGATTTTGTTTCTTAAGCAAATTTGAGGTTTTGGGGTTTGTCTTGCAGAAACAACTTTTTATTTGCAGATCCTGATCTTTGTGCGTGCAAGAATGGAGGTTGTTGAGACTTAGGGTTTGGCGTGTGGATTGGGAAAATATTTTTTGAAGATACTTAGTGTTTTTTCTAGCAGTTCCTCTGACTTCTCTTTCTCCCTGTTGTATGGCAGGCTCTGACCACCCACATTCCTGCAGGGAATGTTTGTGCAGTTTTGTGAGGGAAGAGCTGTGTTTGCATCCAAGCGTGATGAGTGAACATGAGGGCTGCAACCCTCACCCTTCCCCTGTGGGAATCCCCAGGACATACCCTGGATGAGGGGTGGGAGTTGGAGGGACCTGGTCAGGGGCATGGAGATCATAGAATCATCAGAGAATCATGGAGTGGTTTGGGTTAGAAAGGATCTTAAGGGTCTTCTAGTTCCACCCGCCTTCCCTGGGCAGGGTCACCTTCCACTAGACCAGGTTGCTCAGAGCTCCATCCAGCCTGGCCTTGGACACTTCCAGGGATCCAGGGGCAGCCACAGCTTCCCTGGGTGAGAGGAGCTGGGGGAGAGCTCGGTGCTTTCTCAGAGCCCCATCCTCCAGCAGGACAGTGGAGTCAGTGGTCAGGCACAAGGGGAGCCAGCATGGGAGTGTCACCATCAGTGGCACCTGTGCTGGCTTTGCCTTTGTCCCCCTGAGGCAGCAACTGCAGATTAATTAAGGAAAGGGGAAGCTCTGTGGGTTAATTAAAAGCCAGGAGCTCCCTCTGAAGTGCAGAGCTCGTGTCCCATTTCAGCACAAGCGTGTCTGACGTGCCGGAGCCTTGCTGCGGTGTGGGGACACGGTGCCAGGTGCTGGGGAGTGGCTGGGTGCCTCCATCCCTGTGTCCTGCCAGCAGCTTTCCCTTGGGCATTCCATAATTAATCTGCCACTCTGAGCTGAGGGGCCGTGGCCATGAGAGGGTGGCAGGGTGAATGCTGAGATTTCCATCTCCAGATGATAAAATGCCATCTCCATACTTGGAACGAGGGATGGCAGAGGGGACTTACTGTAAATTGGTGGGATTTTTATTATTTGAGGAACACTGTACCATTGAGCAGGATAATAAAATGTTTTGCTAATCATAACAGCTTTGAGGCAATAAACCAACAGTCTGTTTGTGCTGTGAAATGTCTGTGGATTCTGTGCTGATGTGACTTAGAGCCTGTTGAAGCTGGCTGGCACACAGTGCCCGTATCCCTGGCTCTTCTCTGGGATGCAGGGATGCTCGGCTGGAATGGGTAGTGTGGCTCAGGGCTCTCACCTTGCAGGCTTTTCTGAGCCAGAAAGTGTTTGAAGCTGGCTGTCTTAATCCTCAGGTTCTGCTAGTTTATTTTTCTAGATACCCAGCAGTGAGAATAAATTCCCCTTTACACCCTGAGCATGCTGGGTGCTAAAATGCAGCTGGAGCAGCCTCTGTGTGGTTTGGGTGCTGAGGTGGCTGCTTGAACACTCATCCCTGAACTCTTCTGACTGTTAGTTTTCCCTGGGATGATGTGGCGGTACAAGTATAAACCACAGGGCTGTTTGGGGATTTTCCAAAAACACCCAGGTGTTTTTGCTGGGATTGGTTGTGTTTTCACTGGAATTGGCCTCTGTTCCAGTGAATGCCCTGGGTTCATGACCTGCAGTGCAGCTTCAGTTTGAATCACCAAACCCGTCCTGCTCTCGCCATGTGGTGGCTGACAGCAGCTCTTCTTTTTTTGTTGTGGGGTTTTTTTTGAGTGCTGCAGCTTCATTTTCATATCTGCTCTCCGAGGCTCAGGGCCATGGCTCACCTGCAGCAGAGGTAGGTGCAGAGCCCCTGTCCCAGCACTGGGGTGGGTGGGTTGGGCCCTGTTCCCACTGTCCTGTGGGATCGATCCCGGTCTGTGCTGGGGTGGAGGAGCATGAGGGGGTTGTGCAACAGGGCTGACACTGCACTTGGTGACCACAGCCACTCCCGTGGTGCTTCTGTGTGCTCCTGGTGGAGATTGGGGCTGGCCCCATACTCCATGCCCCATGCTCCATGCTGAATTCCAGTCCTGATAAGAGAGATACCAGGGAAATGTCTGGAAATGTGCAGTACGAGTTGCCAGCAGGAACATCCAGGAGGAGCAGAGCTGCCATCAGCAGCGCCAGCGTTGGACTGAGCTCAGGTTGGGATGAAGCAGTGGCCCTCGGGCAAGCTGTGTTTATTTTTGTAAATGAACTGGAGGCTATCAATTCAGTAATTAAATATTGCTGATTTGTAAAGATGTGAGTTGGATATGTTGGGACATTTCTTGCTGACCACAGTTTCTGCTGATGTTCCGCCACAAGGGCGCCTGCAGATCCTCATCCTTTTATTAAGCACCAACAAACTGAGCTCAAATTTTCCAGGCCACACCTACGTCTTTTGGGGAGGCTGCACTTAATGATAATCATTTCTGGGAATGGTTTAAAGGAAAATGCAGCTTTTGATTGTATGGGGCTTCTCCTAGAAACTGTTTTTGTGGTTGTTTGTAACACTTTAACAAAGGGTGTTTCCTCACTGCTGAGGGTGCTGTGCTGGCTCAGGGGCTGTTCTGGGGGTGGTTTTTACCCATTCCCAGTGCAGGTGCCAAGGTCAGGGGTTTCACTCAGGGGTTTTGACCGGGGTTTCGGTCAGAGCTGTTGTTGGAGCCCAGCTGGTGGTGACGCCCGCACAGCATCAGGAAGGAAGTGACAAACAAGTGCGTGTCCGTGTGTCTGTGCACGGGCAGGAGCTGGAGCTGTTTCCGGAGTGGGGTGAGTTGGGTGGGCTGTTAACCCCCCCTGGCCCTGCACCTCAGCGCTCGTGGCACTGCAGAAGGACATCCAGGGATGCAGCTGCTGCTCCGTGGAGCTACAGCCTGGTCTGGAGCTGGAATCCTGCTGCCCATGGAGGCCAGGCTGAGCAGGAAGCCTCGCAGGGAAGCGCCTGCTCTGCGGATAAGCCCTTGCAGAGTTCATGCTGGGTGGAGTTTCCCTCTGGTTTCTCCTTAGGCACAGGGGCTGGTGACACTCGAGGGCAGGAGAGGAGACTCGGGTGGCTGGAATAGCCATTAGTGTCACTGCTGGAAACGTTCTCAGGAACATCCTGTGAGGCCAGGACCTGCTGTGCAGCCACGGGGAGCTGACTGGGAATGTCCCAGCAGCAGTGACCCCATGATGGTCCCATGTCCATGCTGTGATCCTGGGAGCAGAGTGACATCCAGTGATCCGCCAGGTCCTGGCCCCTCGGGGTGCTCTGCTGCAGCTCCGTGTCCTGGACTGTCCCCAGGATGCTCTGTGCTTGCAGGATGGCTTCAGCAAAGACTGCTGGGCTCCCTGGCATGGAGCAGTCCTTGTGGGTGCAGGTGCTGTGTCCTTGTGGGAACCCCAGTGTCCAGGGGTTTGGTTCCCAGCCTGGAGGGATTTGCTTGCTGTGAGGGGCTGGTGCTGCTGCCTGATGCTGTGGTGAGGCTGGAGAGAGCTTTGTTCCTTGGCCTGGATCTGGGAGGCACTGCCAGGCCTGCAGGTCCTCTGGGCTCTATCTCCTTTCACAGTCACTGATCTGGGGGCTCTGGTCGTTGTCTGACTTGTGCCTGATTTCAGCATTTGCAGCAGGCGAGTGTGGAGCTGCTTCCTCTGGTCATGGCTGTTGTGTGAATCGGTGTGTGCTGGAATTGTGCCCAGCTGGATTGTCATCCCCTGGGCTTTAGACATCCCGGCTGCTCGGGTCCCCCTGAGGCCTCTCCCTTCCAGGAGGCTGCATTTCCTAAAAGAGCAGCTGCCCTGCTGCTTCCCTCTCTGTGTCCTGGCTTGGCTGTGCTGTGTGAGCAGTGCTGGTGTCTCAGGGCAGGTGTGCCAAGTCCACTGACCATGACCTGGGACCACCAGCTCTGCCAGGAATGCCTTCCCTGGGGCTCAGAGGAGGCTGTGGGCGGGAAGGGAAGGTGCTGAGGAGGAGAGCAGATGCGTGTGCTAAATAAACAAATCAACACTGTGCCTTCTCTTCCTCACCAGGTGTTTTGGTGGCCACAGGTTCAGCATGAAGCTCAACTAGCAGCACAATGACCATACAGGGGAAAGGTAAGGGTGAGCAGATGGATGTGTGCTTCCCCTGGGATGCTGCACATCTGTCTGATGATGTTGCACATCTGTCCATACCGCCCCATTGATCCTGTGTTGCTTTCACAAGCTGGCAGCACACAGTGTCAGTCTTGTTCATGCTCAAGTCCCTTCAGCATGGGAATAGGGAAGACTTGCTGCCTGTAGGACCTCTTGTCACTCTGCTGTCTCTTTCCCACTGGTTCCCATCCTCCCCCACGCTCTGGGTGCCAGCCTTGCTCTGATACTGGCCAGGGACACAGCCCCTGGCCCTGGGTCACATCCCTGTCCTGCTGTGTCCAAGCTGCACTCAGGGGCTTCAGCCCTGGATTGCTGCTGGCACTTTGATTTCTGCTCCCATGTCACTGTTCCCTAACACCTTGTGGCAAAGTAGCCTCTGAGAGCTCCCTAATTCCTGCTGGAGTGGGAAGCTTTTAAAGCCAGCTTGGGCATCTGAAAGGGTGTTGTCTCTGGAGGGGCTGTCTCTGCTCAGACAGCCTAGCACCTAATTACACTGTGATTCCAGCACAGTGTCTGCTGGGGAGGAAATGACCCATCCATATTCCCTCACAGACTAATGAGGCCCATAAATTTTAGGAAATTCTCAGTGGAGAATTGCACAAAGGAGCTGAGAACCAGCTGGGCCATTTGTGGTTGCCCCTGGCCCGTGGCCAGACACGCTCTGGATGTTGTTCAGCCCTCCCAGCACATTGGGGTGATCCCAATGGAGAGGTTTGTCCCATTCCAGCCTTTCCAGGGCCAGGGGCTGCCGTGCAGGGGCAGAGCCAGAGTCCAGAGCTCAGCAGTGGGGAGAAGCCATGCTCCTCTGGGCAGCTGCCTTTCCCACTCCCCACACGGAGTGGGAGCTTCCCCACACTGGTGGTGTTGGGTGGGAGCAGTGGGGGCTGTGTCCCTGCCTGCTGGACAGGCAGGGTGGTCCCCAGGGGCTCACAGAATCCCAGGATCATTCAGGTTGGGAAAGCCCTCCAAGATCATCAAGTCCAAGCTGTGCCCAGACCCCACCTTGTCCCCAGCCCAGAGCACTGAGTGCCATGTCCAGGCGTTCCATGGACACCTCCGGGGATGGGGACTCCACCACCTCTCTGGGCAGCTCCTTCCAAGGCCTGACCACTCTTTCCATGAGGAAATTCCTCCTGATGTCCGACCTGAGCCTCCCCTGGCACAGCTGGCAGCCCCAGCCACCCTCCCATCACACACAATATGAGAGTCCCTTTGTTCCCTCCGCAGCTTGGCCAGAGCTGCTGGAGCATCTCGGTGGGAACTGCTCCTTGTCAGCTGCTTCTCCTGGAGAACAGAGCACTTCTGTGCTCCAGCCTTCTTTCATGATGCAGCCTTTGCTGCTAATTAGCCTGTCTTGGTCTGCATCGCCCTAATTATTCCAGTTGGCCCTCAATCCTGCCTGCTCCTCTGCCATCCATTGAAATGGGTCTTGTGGCATTTGCAATTATTTTGGGGTGAACATTTGAATATATTTACATGACTGAAACAGATGAAGAGAGCAGGAAGGAACAGCACTTGTCTTGTTAATGGCTCTGACTCTGCTTGGTGCTGCAAAAATGCCAGAGCAGTTGGGTGTCCCTCTGATCTACATCCCAACAAATCCACCCACTTTATCTCATACCTGAGGATGCAGTTGAGGCTGTTTAGCTTTGGTATGTTACCCAGCAGCTGGTTGGGGTGGACCAAGGAGTAAAGAGCCACAAAAATACTTTTGGTGGTGATGTTGCTGTGTTGCTGGGTTGGGGAAGGGCATCCCTGGGCTGGCAGAGAGGCACTGCCTGGGCAGGACTGGATAAAAGCCAGAGGGTGAATGGGAGCAGTCTGGGAGGGTGGATTGGGATGTCAGGGGCTGGAAGGGGGGAGCAGAGTGAGTCGCTGAGTGCCTGGCAGAGGGGGCAGGAGGAGCAGTGAAGCTGTCCAGCTCCAGGCTCTCTCCTGCCTTCTCCCTGCTCCGCATGGGCTGCTGCACAATGTGTTCCTTCGTGGAGGGGAGAAAACGCTTTTCTGGAGCAGCTCTTTGGCCTGTCAGCCAAACAGAATCCATGGACGGCCCGTTCCTTCCACTCCATTCAGCTCCTGCCCCAGCCTCACAATCACAAAGAACTGGAAATCCCGGGGTGAGCCCAGGGGAGGATTGCAAAACCTGCACTCGCAACCGGGGCGGACGGGGGGAGGGGGTGGGAAGCGGTGCCAGCATTCCCGGGAGTCCCTCCGGGCACGCAGCGGAGCTGGGCACTCACAGAGGCTGCAGCCTTCCTGCTGGATGTCCTTCCCAGCCGTGGAAAACCCCAAAGAGTCTCGGTGCCAGATGAAGTTTCACGGATTTGTCTGTCAGGTCAGTTTGCGAGGCAGGGCAGGGTGGTGAACGCTGCGTGTGGCTGTTCACTCTCAGATGGCTGAATTTCTCAGTGCTTCATTCTAACGGTTTCTCCTGACTTAGACACATAAAACTGGCATGAGAGGCTTTTGTTTTCTCCTTATTTCAGCTTCCCCCTCCCCTGTGACCGCAGGGTTAAACTAAACAAAATGTAGGGAGGATGCAGGTGGCTGAGAGGTGAGCAGTGCTGGAGCACTGACTTGGGTTTGGAAGGAATAACCTCACCGAGGCTCTGGGCTTCATCTGAGACAGAACAGGCTCTCTCTAAAGATTTTGCTTTAAGGAGTCCCTGAGTATACAGGGCCCCTCCTCTCCAAGACGTTCCTGGAACTTTGCTCCAGCTGTAAACCTGTTGTTTCTGCGCAGAAATTCTCTCTTTGGGTGTGCACTGAGGCAGACTTTAATTACCTGCTGGGTGTAAGGCACCAAGCCTGGGAGGTGCTGATAAGCGAAGGAGGTGATGAAATCCTGGGATGGTGTCAGCATCCCATGGGAGCAGGGCTGGCCCCGCTGCTCTGACAGTGCTGTTCTCTTGCAGATGCCCGTGGGGTTGGACACTCGCTAGCGGAGAGCTGAAGCCCCCAGCCTGTGCCCAGGAGAGCAGGATGCGGGTCACCACGCGCAGGGTGCTGCTGCTGGTGGGCTCGGTGGCGGCCCTGATGGTGACCCTGCACCTGGGGCAGCAGGTCCTGGAGTGCCAGCAGGTCCTGAGCGAGAGGCGGCACAGGCTGATGAGGCCCGAGAACGAGGAGCTGGTGATGGTGGACGCCAACCACGTGGAGTACCGGTACAGCAAGGACATGCCCCTGATCTTCATCGGCGGCGTCCCCCGCAGCGGCACCACGCTGATGAGGGCCATGCTGGACGCCCACCCCGAGGTGCGCTGCGGGGAGGAGACCCGCATCATCCCCCGCGTGCTGGCCATGCGCCAGGCCTGGTCCAAGTCCGGCCGCGAGAAGATGCGGCTGGACGAGGCGGGGGTGACGGACCAGGTGCTGGACGCGGCCATGCAGGCCTTCATCCTGGAAGTGATCGCCAAGCACGGCGAGCCCGCCAGGTACCTGTGCAACAAGGACCCCTTCACGCTCAAGTCCTCCGTGTACCTGTCCCGGCTGTTCCCCAACTCCAAGTTCCTGCTGATGGTGCGGGACGGGCGCGCCTCGGTGCACTCCATGATCACGCGCAAGGTGACGATCGCCGGCTTCGACCTGAACAGCTACCGGGACTGCCTGACCAAGTGGAACAAGGCCATCGAGGTGATGTATTCCCAGTGCCTGGAGATCGGCCGTGCCCGCTGCCTGCCCGTCTACTACGAGCAGCTGGTGCTGCACCCCGAGAGGTCCATGCACAACATCATGAGGTTCCTGGACATTTCCTGGAGCGACACGGTGCTGCACCACGAGGAGCTCATCGGGAAGCCCGGTGGGGTGTCCCTTTCCAAGTGAGTCTCGGCTCCTTCCTCAGCTTTTCAAGGGGTTTTTTCATCACACAAAGCAGGCTAACACTGGGAACAGAGTTGCTGGGGTTTGTGTTTGATTTTGGGGGAGGAAGGACAGCACAGTGTACTGCAGTGGGGTTTGTGTTCCTGAGGAAGAAATGGCTTTAATGCTCCCAATATGTTGTACTCCACAGAACAGCTTGTCAAGCAAGGATTTCAGGAGCAGGTGACTGTTTAATCTCTCTTGACACTGCAGAAATTATTTCAGTCTCTAATTTGCAAGGAGCTGCTTGCTCTGAAACGTGAGCTCTTTAATGCCTCTTTCTCCACCCGTCCTCAGATGCCTCCTTGGTGTGATTAGTTGTGTTGCTAATGATGATGAGCTGCAGTTCTTGCCAGGTCTGGGGCTGGTATTGCAGAATAAAAGCAATACCTGCTCAGTGGAGGCACACCCAGCACTCCCTCCTGGCCTCTCCGTGTTCAGGGGGGGCGTTTACCTTCTCCCACTTTCTTTTCCTCTATTAATGCTGTTTCTTTTCTAAGTGAAAGCTTAAGTCAGGCTTAGCAAAATTTAATCAGCCGTGTAAGGGATTTATCCAAGTCTCCATATCAGTTACTGGTGCCCCAGTGGTGAAGGGCACAGGAGCCACGGGGCATGTGCAGCTGCTCTGGTTTTCTGGGATGCCCTGGGAATGCAGCCGGCTCTGCTTCCCTGTTTGCTCAGAGTGAATTGGTCCAGGCTGCTCAGATCAGGTTTTGAATATTCATAGGGGTCACCGGCTGTATCTGTGCTACAGCCCACACATCTTACATCGTTTTCCTCTGATAAGCAGAGGTGTCCTGGTGAAAACCCCTGTCCCAGTGCAGGATAGATCCCTCCTGTAGGAAAAGAGGAAGCAGCCTCGAGTTGTGCCAGAGGAGGTTTAGGTTGGACAAAAAGGAAAATGCCTTTCCTGAAAGGGTAGTTAAGGTAGTTAACAGAACAGTGGTAGAGTCACCATCATTGGAAGGAATTTAAAAGCTGTGTGGATGTGGCAGCTGGGGACATGGGTCAGTGGTGGCCTTAGCAGTGCTGGGGGAATGGTTGGTCTCACTGGTCTTAGAGGGTTTTTCCGACCTTATTGATTCCATGACTAATCAGGAGGACCCAGCCTCTGGGGCTGTGGAACCCCCTGCCAGAGTCTGCTTCCCCAGGGCTGTGAGGGACAGACACCCCTTCCAAGGAAGTGCCCAAGGCCAGGTGGGACAGGACTTGGAGCAACCTGGGATAGTGGAAGGTGTCCCTGCCCATGGCAGGCAGTGGGGTGGGATGGGATGTAAGGTCCCATCCTGTGGTTCTCTGTGGAGGAGGCAGTGAGCTGTGTGTGAGCCCAGCACATGTGTGAAATCCAACCACTGTGTCTTTTGTTTGTTTTTTTTCCTTTATTTTCCCCAGGATAGAAAGGTCAACAGACCAGGTGATCAAGCCGGTGAACATGGAGGCGTTATCCAAATGGATCGGGCACATCCCGGGGGATGTGCTGCAGGACATGGCCCACATCGCCCCCATGCTCGCCAGACTTGGCTACGACCCCTACGCCAACCCCCCCAACTACGGCCACCCCGACCCCCTGGTTGTCAACAACACGCACAGAGTGAGTGGCACTGCCATGGGGGGACGGGCCAGGGGCTCACGGAGCCCTCTGGAGCAAGGGAAGCTCCTGGACCGGATCAGGAAAGAGCAGGGGTGAAACAGACTCACACAGGGAAATCAGAATCACAGAATTCCTGGATCATTCAGGTTGGAAAAGGCCTCCCAGAAACATCGAGTCCAACCTATACCCGATCCTCACCTTGTCACCAGCCCAGAGCACTGAGTGCCACATGGAGCATGTTCCTTGGACACCTCCAGGGAGACTCCAAACCTCCCTGGGCAGTTCCAAGGCCTGATCATCTTTCCATGAGGAAATTCCTCCTGATGTCTAACCTGCCCCTCCCCTGGCACAGTTTGATGCTGTTCCCTCTCCTCTTGTCCCTGTTCCCTGGGAGCAGAGCCTGACCCCTTCAGTTGTCCCCTCCTGTCAGGGAGTTGTGCAGAGCCAGAAGGGCCCTCTGAGTCTCCTTTTTTCCAGGCTGAGCCCCTTTCCAGCTCCCTCAGCTGTTCCTGGTGCTCCAGCCCCTTCCCCAGCTCTGTTCCCTTCCCTGGACATGCTCCAGCCCCTCCATGTCTGTCCTAGAGAGAGGGACCCAGAGCAGGACAGAGCACTCATGGTGCAGCTGTTTCCCTGGGAAGGCTGGGAATGGCTGGCAGCAGAAACCCAGAGGTGTTTCCACTGCCCCAGAGGGTCACTCCAGCTTCTCTTTCCCACAGGTTTTAAAGGGGGATTATAAAACACCGGCCAATCTCAAAGGTCACCTGCAGGTAAGAGCTGGGCACACCCTGAGGGTTTGGGGGTTTGGGACACACCAGGGTGCCTGGTGCTTGCTCCCTTCCCTGAGGAATGCTGGCTCAGAGATGACCCTTCTCTTTTGGGGCTCTTCCAGGTGACTCAGAACACATCATCTCCTCACTAAAAAAATTAATGATTTCCAGGTAAGACTCTTTACTTAATTTTGGGATTTGGGCAAATCCGCATGGGTTGCCCCAGGACTTGGTTTGTGTGATTTCTGTGGATCAGCTGGGGTTCCAGGCCCATTCCTGGTGCCAGGCATCCTTCACAGTCGCCTCAGATCTTCCCACACAATGCTTCTGTGTGGGACCATTTGTAAGGAATTCTTTTCCTGAGCTCTGGGAACAGGATTAAAGCTGCAAAATGAAACTCAGCCGCTTGGGAGGGTTATTGCAGCCTGTCCCCGCGGGCAGCAGGGACACATGGAATGTGTGGATGAGCTGAGCTGCTCCCCAGCTGCCTCCAAAGACGTGCCATGGACCTGAGGAAGGGGATAGAAAACAAAGGAAAACATGATGGAAAACAAAGCTGCTGCCTTGGGCTTCTGCTCCAGAGACAACTGTTGATGTGTTGGATATTCTTCCTCCCCGCTAAAGCATAAAATATTCTTGGTACTAAATCTGATCCTTTAAGAGCAAGTTTCTGTGTACAAGCAGATGGTTGGGCTAGAAAAAGATCAGAAGCACTGAGGGAACATCAGGAATTGTTTGTCCCCTGTCCTGGGCTGAGAATTTATTCCTTTCTGGCCATTTTTTGTGTCACAGGGGCTTTAAACCTTTGGTTGGGCATTGCTGTGCTAGTCTGAGGGGATCCTGTTCCCAGTGGGATCCTGTCCCTGAGGGGATCCTGTTCCCAATGGGATCTTTCCCCTGAGGGAATCCTGTTCCTGAGGGGATCCTGTTCCCAATGGGATCTTTCCTCTGAGGGAATCCTGTTCCTGAGGGGATCCTGTTCCCAATGGGATCTTTCCCCTGTGGGGACCCTGCCCCTGAGGTTCTGTGTTTTGTCACTTCCAGAACGCTGCCAATGGCCTGTTGTTGCCCGAGAAGGAAGAGTGTGCAGTGGGCCCGTGGAAATCAGTTCTCCAAGCATATTGCTTGCTCCTACTGTTGCCAAATGACTGCGCTCCAGGAATGTATTTGCATTTATTTGCAAAGGCCAAACGTGCTCCGCGGCGGGAACGTCGCCGGCCTCTCCCAGCGCTCCGTGGGGAATGCAGCTGTGGAAATCCGGACTCGGGGGGCGGGAGGAGATTCCCTGTGCCGTGGCTGGAGGACTCCGTACATCGCGTTTGTGTCTCGTGATCTGTTCCCCGTTCCCGGTGTGGGGAACAGCCCTCCCATCCCTGCTGTTCCGTATTCCTGGGACCGGGAAGAGCCACCCTGGTCCTGCTGTTCCCAACTCCCAGGGTCAGGAACAGCCCCCTGGCCCCGAAGAGCCTTTGTGGTGCGTGTGCCCTCCCCACCACCTCCTCCCCGACCCTGCAGAGGCTATTGCAGAGTTAATATATGGCCCCTCCCCTCCTCCACTCCCGGTGTCGGACACCATTAAAGTGTTGATTTGATATTTAATATTTTAATTATTAATGGCGCGGGCTCCGCCCCCTCTACACCGCCGGGCCACAGCGCGGAGCTGCCGGCGCTGCCGCTCCGACTCTATGGTTTGGGGGGCGGGGGGGTGCGCGCTATGGGAGCGGCCCGGAAGTGAATGGGGCGCTTCCGGCTTGACGGCGCGGCCGGGGCCGGTCCCGGCATCCCTGAGCGAGCGGGCGGTCCCGGGTCAGGGGTTCGTGAGCGGGCCGGGGGCTCCTGAGCGGGCCGGGGAATCCCGTTGTTGCCACGATGTCGATGTCTCACCTGTACGGCACGGACGGAGACGATGGCGTGGAGATGGAGAGCTTCGAGGTGTCGGACTGGGACCTGCAGAACGAATTCAACCCGCACCGGCAGCGGCACCGCCAGACCAAGGAGGAGGCGACCTACGGCGTGTGGGCCGAGCGCGACTCGGACGAGGAGCGGCCCAGCTTCGGCGGGAAGCGGTAGGGTCGGGCTGGGACCCCAGGAGCTGCCCCGGCCTCGGAGCTTCCCCCCGTTCCCTGCAGCTTCCCCCCGTTCCCTGCAGCTTCCCCCCGTTCCCTGCAGCTTCCCTCCGTTCCCTGCAGCTTCCCTCCGTTCCCTGGGCCTTTCCCGGCTGTGAACACCCACCCAAACAGCCCATCCTGCTGCCCTCAGGACCCCCTCAGCTGTAGAGATTTTGGCTGTGCTCGCTCCCTGCAGCGCAGGGGGAGGATGGGGATTGCCTGGCAAAAGCAGGGTTAAACAGCTCCTTTGATATCCCGTTTTTGGGGGGTGTAAGGCACAGCAGCTGCCATGCTCCTGTAGAAATGTGTGCTGGAGCAGAATTCCCTCTCGTTTTGCAGCTCCAGGGATTACTCGGCCCCCGTGAGCTTTGTCAGTGCTGGGCTGAGGAAGGCGGCGGCTGAGGAGCTCTCGGATGAGGACTCGGATGATGATGAGAAGCCTGTGAAGCAGGAGGAGATTCCCAAGGAGTTTGTGCCCAAAAAGTTAAAAACAGTGAGTTCTCCAGGAAGTTTACTGTTCTCTGTTTTATATTTATGAAACTCAGGCTGTGGTCGAGGGCAGCAAAATTGTAATAGAGCTCTAAAAAAGGGAGAAATAATTAAACCAGAGACACAAATGTGTCATTAAGGGAAGTGTTTGATAAAAATACATTGATGAGACAAAAATCAGAATAGTAAATCATTGGTACAACTGTACATTGATATAAAGGTTGTGTGTCTTTGGGCATCAGTCCTTTGGTTTTTCTCAATATTCCCTTTGGTCAGTGGAGAAATTCTCTTTAAAGAAGAGAATTCGTGTGATTTCCTGCCTTTCAGAGACTTCAGTTTTGTACTTTCACAGAGTGGACAAATCCAGGCATGTTATAGATTAAAACTCAAATCTTTATTTTCAGTTAAAACCAGAAAGATTCAGCTTCAGCTAAATCTGGTTGTGGAACCTGAGAACTGTCAGGTTGTCAGCCAGAGTTTTTCAGGACTTCCCTTTCCCATTTGAGGAATTTCAGGAATCTCCATAGGTGCTTCATGGATGCACAAACAAGGTTCCAGTGAGCTGGGCAGTGTGGGGACAGTAGAATTTCTTCTGGGAAGAACCTTCTCGGGGATTATTGGTTATTTGAAGCCTCAGGGCTGCAGGTTTTTGTGTGTTTGTTTTTGACAGGGTGGAAATTTCAAGCCCAGCCAGAAAGGCTTCGTAGGGGGCTCCAAGTCCTTTGTGGATTTTGGCAGCTGGGAGAGACACACTAAAGGAATTGGACAGAAGCTTCTCCAGAAGATGGGATATGTCCCTGGAAGGGGTCTGGGGAAGAATGCTCAAGGTACTGTCAGTGTGTTTGGTGGTTTATTATTAACTGGGGATTTGGAGGAGATGTCGGATTCCTTAAAGAACTGCCAGTCCCAGGTGGCTTTAACATCTTTCTTGTTTTCCTGCCAGTGATCCGGGCCCTGTGGTGAGAGTCAGGGGTGTTCAAACTGACCTGTGGTCATTTTCTCCCCTGGGTATTTTACAAGAGAAAAATAGCAAGAAAAAAGGCAGTAAATTCCAAAGGCAGTCATCTCACGGAAAAGGAGATGCTGTTTTATGTGTCAGAATAAAAAGGGAATAAGGCTGTGCTTTGGCAGTTTGCTGTGTGCTGGGATGAAGTGATTTTATAGGGAATTGGTGATGCTGGAAGTACCACTTCACTGCTGGTGACAGTGTCAGGGAGGGTGTTGGTGCTGATCTGGTAACTTGCAGGGAAAGCCTGGCTGTTTTGCTCTCTCCCAGCACACAAACTGCTCCTCCTGACCCCATTTTCCCATCCTGCCAGGAATCATCAATCCCATCGAGGCCAAGCAGAGGAAAGGCAAAGGTGCTGTGGGCGCTTACGGCTCTGAGAGAACCCCACAGTCCTTGCAGGACTTCCCTGTGGTGGACTCAGAAGAGGAAACTGAGGAGGTATCTCTGGAGTTCTTGCTGTTTCCCTGCTGTGCTGTGTGTACAAAATTCAGTTTTCTTAATTTCTGTGTCAGAGAAAACTATTTGGACTCATTTTAGAAAAGAAGCCAAACACAGAGCACATAGATTTCATTTAGTCACATCTTTCTTGTGACTGTAATGTTCTTTTCTGGCTCACTCTTATTTCACTAGCTTTGCTAGAATCCCTCCTTTGAAGAGTCCCCCACATAAAATAGTCTTTGTCTTTTGTTTAAATAAAAAAAAAAGACCAGGAACATCCTGTTCATTAATCCATAGGGTGGGTGACTGGCCCACAGCATCTGAGCTGGTTTGGCATCAGCTTTTCCACTTGCCAGTTATTTCCTGTACAAATTCCTCATTGATCTGGTGGTTATTTTCGTGTAGAAGGGGGCAGATTTGGGGGTGACAAAGAGCAGCCACCACAACTCTGCTGTTTTTGTCCAGGAATTTCAGAAGGAGCTCAGCCAGTGGCGGAAGGACCCGAATGGAGGCAAGAAAAAGCCCAAGTACAGCTACAAGACAGTGGAAGAGCTGAAAGCCAAGGGCAGGATCAGCAAGCAGCTTGCAGCCCCTCAGAAGGAGCTGTCCCAGGTCAAGGTGAGGTTGATAGGCCAAGAGGTGACCTCTGAGGAACAGTTTGGGCTTTTTGGTGTCACCAGCACATTTCAGCCACCTCAGTACAGCCAGTCCTAGGAACTGCCTGTGCAGCCTCATGGAACTCATCCCTGAGCCATGTAATAGCTCTGTGTCACCTGGATGTGGTGACAGATTAAATGTGAGTGTGTGTAGGGGGTTAATTGCAATTTAAGTTTAATTGTTTCACATTTGTCATAATTAACACTCATTTACTTCTGAAAGTGCAGTTGTCCTTTTTGGGATTGTTTGAACCATCTGCTACCTCAAAGGGATGGTAAGGGATTTTTCTGGTGTGCACTCAAATTATGGATCTGAAATTAAAGTGTCTTTGTAAAATTAATAGAAGTTCTAAGTGCAATAACTCATAGTGTAAGTAATGGCAAGATGATTGCTTGTAGAATCATTCAGTGAAACTGGGATGAGATGAGGAGATTTCTCTCTGTTTCCAGATTGTCTCTTACTCGTTCTAACTCCTTGTGTCTGGAGAAGGCCATTGTGGAGGCAATCCCCTCGTTCAGACACAGTGTACATTAGCAGCCTAATTAAGGAGTAATAAAGGCCTTTGGAAATCTCCAGATTTCAGTTTGGAGTCAGGGATTTTCTCCTTCTTTGAGAATGAGGGTTATTTTTGTAAGAGAATTTGTTCTGTGTGCTGGCAGGTGATTGACATGACGGGCCGGGAGCAGAAGGTTTATTACAGCTACAGCCAGATCAGCCACAAGCACAACATCCCAGATGACAGCCCCCAGCAGCCCCTGGGCAAGGACTCCAAGCCCCAGGGCTTTGCCCTGCCCGAGCTGGAGCACAACCTGCAGCTGCTCATCGACATCACGGAGCAGGAGATCATCCAGAGCGACCGGCAGCTGCAGTACGAGAGGGACATGGTGGTCAACCTGAGCCACGAGATCCAGAAGATGGCTGAGGTGCTGTCCCACGAGGAGAAGGCCATCAGCAACCTCAGCAAGGTGCTGGACATGGTGGAGGAGTGTGAGAGGCGGATGCAGCCGGGCTGTGAGAACCCCCTGACCCTGGATGAGTGTGCAAAGATCTTTGAGACCCTGCAGGACAAGTACTACGAGGAGTACAGGATGTCGGACAGGGTGGACCTGGCAGTGGCCATAGTTTATCCTCTCATGAAGGAATACTTCAAGAATTGGGATCCCCTCAAGGTGTGTGTTGGTTTGAGTTACCTGCAGTCCTCACTTGATGGCTCCAGTAATCTTTGTTACCTTGTCTCAAGTGTCCTGGTCTAGTGGGAGATGTCCCTGCCCATGGTGGAATGAGATGAGCTTTAAGGTCCCTTCAAATCCAAGCCCATTTGGCATTCTGGGATTCTAAATTCCTGATCAGTCTGGAGAAAAATAGACAAAGTGAAATCCTTTACTGTCCCCATTCTCAGACATTTGCTGGGTGAAAATTTGGGAATTTGTAAGGTTAAAACCAATCCCTTTTATGAGTGTTGGGATGAAAAATTTGGTGAAAAACAAATCTCTAGCTATTTTTTAGCAAAAGCAGGAGAGATTTTTCAGTCAGGTATCAGAGATGCACAGTCTGTTCTCAGTGCCATTTAGGCTGGGATTGAGTCTGGATCTCTGTACACCTGGAAAAGTTCAGACTGTTCTCTCTCTGGAGGTGTATTAATACTGTAGGGTGGGGTTTTTCTCTGGCAGGACTTTACTAAATGTCATTTAAGAAATGACAGATGTGGCACTTGGGGCTCTGGGCTGGTGACAAGGTGGGGAGAGGTCACAGGTTGGGCTCAGTGGTCTGGGAGTTTCTTTCCAACTTCAATAATTTTGGGATTCTGGAATTAAGCTTGCAAGCTCCTGGCTTGCCCTAAGAGGAGTTGAGAAGGCTGGCTGTGCTCAGCACACCATCAGCCTGCTCTGTGCAGATCCCAGCTGGAATTAATGGGGAAGCATACAGACCATTTGTGCTTTATCATTCCCAGGACTGTACATATGGCACAGAGATCATAGCCAAGTGGAAGAGCCTTCTGGAAAACGATCAGCTGTTATCCCACAGTGGGCAGGACCTGTCAACAGATGCTTTTCACAGGTAAAGAACAAATGATTTTTACTTTGTGCAGCATCTTCCAGTGCTGCTTCCTCAGGGATGGAAAAGAGGGAGACACAAAGGAGCTTTTCCCAAGGATTCCCTTGCTGGGCCTGTTAAAATCAGTTTGCAGCTACAGAAAGGAAGCAGCTTTAACTAACAGCTCCCATTTGGTTTGTTCAGGCCCAGGTTGTAGCTTTGAGCTTCACTTTGATTTGTTTGGGGTTTCTTCCCAGACTGATGTGGGAGATCTGGATGCCCTATGTCAGAAACATCGTGGCACGGTGGCAGCCGAGGAACTGTGGATCCATGGTGGATTTCTTGGATAGCTGGGTGAATGTTGTTCCTGTGTGGATACTGGATAACATTCTGGATCAGCTCATCTTCCCCAAGCTGCAGAAGGAGGTGAGAGGAGAGGGCTGGGGAGAGCAAAGCTCTGAAGCAGTGTTTGAATTCCAACTAGAACTCCCAAACACCAGTGTGCAGCCTCTGCCGATGGATTGAGGCGTCGGGGCTTGCACCACAGCTCTTTGTGCTTAAAAAAAAACTTGCTACTGGTGGCTGGACTCAGTTAATCTTTCCTGTCGTGCCCCAAGGTGGAGAGCTGGAATCCGCTGACGGACACGGTGCCGATCCACTCGTGGATCCACCCCTGGCTGCCGCTGATGCAGGCGCGGCTGGAGCCGCTGTACTCGCCCATCCGCAACAAGCTGGCCAACGCCCTGCAGAAGTGGCACCCCAGCGACTCCTCTGCCAAGCTCATCCTTCAGCCCTGGAAGGATGTGTTCACTCCTGGCTCCTGGGAGGCTTTCATGGTCAAGAACATCGTGCCTAAACTCGGTGAGACAATAGACAGTGCTGGGTTTTGGGAATCTGCTGGTGGCACCTTCCCCCTGGCACCAAGGAAAGATCATTGCTAATGTGTGTGCCAATGTTACATCAGAGATTGTTGTTAGTGAGTTTAGACCACTTTGCCTTTGATTTTCTGCTACCAGTCCTGTGCAGAGGCAGAAAGATTAGAGAAATATGAGGAATTATTCTGGTTATTCTCTAGATTTTCTGTCTTATTTTTTATACATCATCCATCTCCAGCTGGTAGGAATATGAGAGGTGTCAGATAGGACCAAGCTGTGAGATGTCTCTGTTGTTACTCCTGATCTGGTCTGTTCTAATGTTTCACCTTGAGTTTTGTAATGCAGACTGGCTCAAAGGTTAAAAAATAGTCAAGTGTTTTTAGTTTGTCAGTTCTGGCAGCAATTTGTAATCACTGGAAGTGGAAATGCACCATTTTATAGCAGGATCAGCCAAAGATCCTTGCTGTCCCTTAGGATAACAAAAAGGTGCTGCTCAAGTTCTGTGTATTGGTAGTGAAAGAGGTCAGGGCACTGAGTGAGGCTCTTTTCTAACTGTCCTCTCCTTTCCCAGGGATGTGTCTGAATGAGCTCATCATCAACCCTCACCAGCAGCACATGGATGCCTTTTACTGGGTGATCGACTGGGAGGGGATGATTTCTGTCTCCAGCCTCGTTGGGCTGCTGGAGAAACACTTCTTCCCAAAGTGGCTGCAGGTGAGACACTGAGGGCTGAGGAAGGAGGTTTGATGAACTGTGAAGTGTTTTAGTGATTCCTGCCCAGGAATTGCAGTGCTGGTGCTGAACTGGGCTGGTTCCCACTCACAGCTCAGTAGTCACTGGAATAGTTCCTCCTTTCATTGACACTCGGTAATAAACCAAGTGGTAAATTATGCCAGGAGAGATTCAGGTAGGACATCAGGAGGAATTTCCTCATGGAAAGGGTGGTCAGGCACTGGAAGGGGCTGCCCATGGAGGTGATGGGAGTCCCCATCCTTGGAGGTGTCCAAGGAAGGCCTGGCTGTGGCACTCAGTGCTCTGGGCTGGTTGATAAGGGGCTGATTTGCCACACATTGGATTCGATACTCTTGGAGTCTTTTCCATGTTAAATGACTCTGGGATTCTGTGGCAGAGAGGCCTCTCCTGCACAAACATCCCTGTGCTGCCCTTGACCCATCCCTTGCTCTGCAGGTGCTCTGCTCTTGGCTCAGCAACAGCCCCAACTACGAAGAGATCACCAAGTGGTACCTGGGCTGGAAGTCCATGTTCTCAGACCAGGTGCTGGCACATCCCTCCATCAAAGACAAGTTCAATGAAGCCCTTG
The DNA here is from genome assembly GCF_001522545.3 of Parus major. Taxonomy (NCBI): domain Eukaryota; kingdom Metazoa; phylum Chordata; class Aves; order Passeriformes; family Paridae; genus Parus; species Parus major. Next base: position 4,675,039 of record NC_031784.1, on the reverse strand, counting down.
ATATCATGAACCGGGCTGTGTCTTCCAGCGTGGGTAGGTGGCTCATGGGGGTGGCTGTGGACTGCCAGCACAGTCAGTGTGGCTCCTGGGGGGCTGATTGGAGCATGGCCCTGCTGGCAGCACAGCAGCAGCTCCCATGAGCAGTGAAACTCAGTGGGCTCTGCCTTGCTGTGTCCTGAAAGAACACCTCTGAGGTGCTGCTCAGTAGTTCTGGACTGCACTGAAGCAGAAACAGATTTTTGCTGGCTTGCTGGGCCATCCTCTTCCAGCCTTACCCTGTCAGTCTGACATCATCCTTTAGGGCTTGACTTCTAAAGCTGTCATTATTGGGTATTTTTTTTCTTTATGGTGAGATACAGGTTCTTATCTTTACAGCAGTTCCCTTCCACATGACTCTCCCTAAGACCTAAAAGTGATTGTTGGGAATTCACTGTGAGTTACGCTGTATAAAAGAGAAGGGAGTAGCACCTGAAATTTGCCCTCTTTCCAAAACTGAGAACTCCCCTTCTGGGCCCCAACTTGAACACCACATTCCTCATGTCTTGTTTGACTTCCCAGATGGAGCTGCTTCCCTCTGGGAACATCTGAGGCCCATGTTCTCCCCATTCTCTCCCGCAGGTGGGTACATGCAGCCGGGCGCCCGGGAGAACATCGCGTACCTGACGCACACGGAGCGCCGCAAGGACTTCCAGTACGAGGCCATGCAGGAGCGGCGCGAGGCCGAGAACATGGCCCAGCGCGGCATCGGCGCCGCCGCCGGCTCCGTGCCCATGAACTTCAAGGACCTCATCCAGACCAAGGCCGAGGAGCACAACATCGTCTTCATGCCCGTCATCGGGAAGCGGCACGAGGGCAAGCAGCTCTACACCTTCGGCAGGATTGTCATCTACATCGACAGGGGCGTGGTGTTCGTGCAAGGGGAGAAGACCTGGGTGCCCACCTCGCTGCAGAGCCTTATTGACATGGCCAAGTGATGAGGTCTCTGTGCCAGGGGAGACCACCTGGGTGCCCACCTCGCTGCAGAGCATCACTGACATGGCCAAGAAGCCCTGCTGGGAACTCTGTCACCACCCAGGAACAGCCTCTGGGTAACCCTTAGAATAAATAAGTTCCAGGTTTGTAAATAGTGGCAGGAGCTGGATGCCAGGATGGTTTTTATTGGAAAAACTGTTCAGGCAGTGGCAAGAGGATGGAGGGCCAGACTTCCCGACCTGGGAACCCAGGCTAAGGGAGAACAAGCAGTGCTGACACTATAATTGCCACCTGGGACAGAGGTTTACCAGCAGGTTAGGAGGGATCACATTCTCTGCTCCAAGAGCAGAGTGAGGGCTGGCCTAGCTGAGTCCTGTGAGTCTCTAGTGACATGTCACAGCTTGTGCTGTGTGCTGTGCTGGCAGTGAGTTACTGTCCCCACAACATCCCTCACACAGTGGTATCTCTTTGCTGCACACAGCCAGGACCTGTCCCAACTCTCTGTGCTGTGGGACTGCAGTGGTTAAGAGCACAGAGGTGAGGGAAGGAATCTTAACGCTTTTTTTCCTGGAGGGAGCTGACCTGGTGGTTCTCAGGACTGATCAAGAGCTGATTTCAGCAGCAGTCAGAGCTGGGAGCTTTTTCCAAGCCTGCACTGGGAACCAGACCCCAACACCTCCCACTACAAACCACTCAGACAATTTCCCGTTCCTGATGCTTTGAAATGTGTGTAGGACACGCAAAGGCCTTGAATTGTTGTGGAAGTGGAGGGAATCAAAGAGCAGTCACTGCAGTGCTAATGGTTCTCAAGGCAGGTTTTGGTGGAATTAGTTAGCTGTAGTTCAGCAAGTGTAAGTCAAAGCTCAGCTTTACTTTTTATTAAATAACATACAAAAATGTCCCATCACCTCAGCATTCAGGTGCTGTCACTTTTGACAGAGCCTGATGCTACTTGAGCTCCATCTCAGCTGCCCAGAAGCTTCCATGGGAAGAGTTATGGATCCCAGCCCTGCCACCACAGGGATGGTCAGGACTTGGCAGTAGCTTCCTCCCCCTTCCTGATGATCTCCAGGTCCTCACAATCTTGGTACATCGGCTCCTCCACAAAATCCCAGACCTCAGAGGAGAGCTCCTGCAGTTTATCCAGGGGAAACCAGTGCACGGAGGTGTCATTGAAAGTGTCCAGGTAGCGGGGGTGACTGGGGAGTGCCACTTCCTCCACTCCTTTCAAGACCTAAAAGATCATTTGGGGAAAAATTGACAGTGCAGAAGCCCCCTCCTGCAAAGCTGAGCCAGTGAGGATCAGAATGGTGTTACATTACCCTCAGCCCCTGTGTGCAGGATGTTCTGCAGATGTTCAACAATCCTAAAGTGATTAGCTTTTATATTATAGTGCCTAGGAAAAAGGTTTTAAAAATATCCCCCTTCTTCTTTTCAGTGGCAATTCATTTCCTTTCTCATTAAAAGATGTGTTGTCAACATGAAACGATAGTGTTTGCCTCATACCTTTGCTATGTAAGAATAATCTCTCTCCAAGATTCTGGACAGCAATCTGCAATAAGAGAAGATGTTCCTGTGGATTTGGACAGGTTTTCTGCATGGGGGTGGGACAGAGAAGGGGGGAGAGGGCACACGACTGAAAACTATGGCAACAAAAATGTGCTAAACAGGGCAGTTCCTGTCGGAAACAATAAAGCAGTGGGACAGAGAAGAGGAAAGCAGGGTGGGAGGCATTAGAACGTGTCCAGACCTCTCCTCGATTCCTCGGAAGCTGTTCCCGATGATGACCAGCTTGGAGAGCGCCGCGGGGCTCCAGTTGCTCCACAGCAGGTTGTTGTACAGGGCCTTCCCGCAGTGCACCATGTAGAACAGCGTGGCCGCGCCCTGGACACCGTGCTTCCCCTCCTGCCCGGGACCCGCCGCGCCCGTCACGGCCGGGCCCCGTCCGCGGTCCCCCGCGGCTCCCGGCCGCTCTGCCCCGGGGCTCTCCTCACCTCATTCTCCGGCAGCAGGCGCAGCCCCAGCGCTCGCAGCGCCGCCGCCTCCCGCGCCGAGAAGGCCGGGTCGAACAGGGCGCAGCGGCCGGGCGGCACCTACGGGGACAGTGCGGGGTGAGCGGAGAGCGGCCC
>NC_031784.1:4668330-4671221 GCF_001522545.3 Parus major | reverse complement strand
CCCCGCTCCCGCCTCCCCGCCACGCCTGCCGCCGCCCCGGGAAACACCTCGGGCCCTTTGCCCCCAGCCCTGGGGGAGATCCGGCTCGGTCCCTGTCCGTGGGTCGCTCCAGGGCCGTGGAGGGGCGGTCCGGGAGCGGATCCAGCCTCCCGCTCCTGGCCCGGCAGCAGCGCGGGTTCCCCGGAGCCAGCTCGGTGCCAGCCCGGTGCCAGCTCGGAACCAGCTTTGCTCCCAGCTTTGCTCCCGGCTTTGCTCCCAGCTTTGCTCCCGGCTTTGCTCCCAGCTTTGCTCCCAGCTTTGCTCCCAGAGCTGGGCTGTTCCTGCCGGAGAAGTCCCGCACGGAGCTCGTTCCCAGCTTGTGGCGAGGTGCTGGCTGACAGGACAGGGTGGAAAGTGTTGCTGAACACGCGTTCAAAAATTGATGAGCAGAGTGGGATCCCGTCCTGGGAGGGACCCCGCTGTCTCCGGCTCCTCGGGAGCTCTTTGGGATGCGCATGGATAACACTTCTCGATAATTATCCCGTGTGCTGAGGGTACAATATCTCACAAATCCACTTCTCCCTCCACGTGTCTGAGAGGTGGAGTTAGAGAACCTATTTTAAACTCACAAAAGTGGTCAAATTTAGTCGGGAGGGACCTTCTTGGTGCTGCTTTTGGGTGTAAACTCAGTGTGATCGTGCAAAGGATCATGTCGTATATTTGCAGTAATATACTGTAATATTTTACAAGTAATATTTGCAATAACCTTTTGTTGCTCTTCAAAGAAATAGAAAGGCGAGGGAGAAGGGTAAGTTTTCAAACACACAATAATTTCTGCCAATGTTTTTTAGGTGGAATTACTTTTTCCTTTATGATGGCTCAAAAGTGAAGGAGGAAGGGGATCCTACAAGCGCCGGGATCTGTTATTTTTACCCTTCCCAGGTAATGTCTGCTTTATTTCAGTACCTGTAAAGGGATGCTGATAGTTCTGGATCAGGAGGGGTCGGGCTTCCAGCTGATTTGGATTAATCCTTACTTCACAAAAATTTTAAGTTTTATTTAAGTCACAAAAATTTTAAATTTTTTTTTAATAAATCCCAATTATCAGTTACCTCTGGGTGGAGCAGGGCTGGGCTCCATCAGACTTGGGGGCACAGCAGTGGGGTTACACTCTGCTCCCTCCCTGAGGAATGGGCCAGCACAGCCCAGGTCTGGCCTGGTGTTATGAATAAACACACATGAGGGATAAAAGTCCCTCTCCATAAGCCCCAGGTCCTTGTGCTGCCTGGAAAAAGGAATTCAATTATTTTTCTCCCAGGAATTTGCCTGTTCTACTGCAGTTGATTTATAGAATCCCAGAGTTGTTAAGGTTGGAATAGACCCTTAAAATCAAGTCCAGCCAGGAACCCAGCACCCTCTTCACCACTAAACCGTGTCCCCAAGTGCCACACATTTTCTAGACACTTCCAGGGATGATGTCTCCACCGCTGCCCTGAGCAGCCTGTGCCAATGCCTGACAACCCTTTCTGTAAATTGAGTTGAAATCATAATTACTTTTTTATTTATACCTGAAAACAGCAGTGATTTTGTTTTATTTTCCCTGAGTTCTTTTAATGGGAAGTTTTTGCTCCCTGGCAGACGGTCCCGGAGCAGCAGGAGCTGCTGTGTGGGCAGATGGCCGGGGTTGTTCGCTGCCTCACCGAGATCTCCGGGGCCCCTCCCAGCCTCATCCGCCTCAGGAAGCTCAAGTTCGCCGTGGTGGTGGATGGAGATTTTCTGTGGGTGAGTTCAGGAGCTCTGGAGCAGCCACAGAGTGAAAACAGCCAGGGGCTGAAGGACTGGACCCAGACAAAGAGGGTTTATTTTTCAGGGTGTGGAGAGCTGGGGAGGGTCCTTGCAGTGCACAAATTTCATTGCAAGGCAATTTAAATTCTGTGTTCTGTGGCTTGGCAGTCCCTTCAGCCTCCTGCAGAAAAATTTCAAGTACCTCATTCCTATGCCCACACCCAAAGGGATTTCTTAAGATGTTCCTGGCTGGAAACAGAATCCCAAAATCCCAGATTGATTTGGGTTAGAAGGGACCTTAAAGCTCATCCATTTCCACCTTCTGCCATGGCCAGGAACACCTTCCACTTGCCCAGGCTGCTCCAAGCCCCATCCAGCCTGGTCTTGGATGTTTCCAGGGGTAGGGCATAACAGAATTCCATGTGCTGCAGTTTGTAAGGACACAGTCACTGTTTGATAGTCTGATTGTTCTTTTCTTCTAGCCCTCAGCATCCCCAGAGCTTTGTCAGTGTCCACAGACATTTGGTATATAAAGAGCAGCATGTGGCAGTTGTGACAAAAGTGCCCCAAACCATCCCCTGGGAACTGGGCTGAGGCCAGTCAGCCTCATTTAATTGGCACTGCTGATTCTGTTTCAGCAACTCAAAAACTAAAAGGAGCATCATAATAAAAATAATGAGTTATTTTGAATATTTTCAAGTACTTCATTTCAGGAAAATGTTCTTAGCTATTAAAGCATCAAGTTAGGTCATCTAACGTGGGAAGGGAGTGTGTCTGAAGCTCTGCATTTCTGATATTTATTTATCCTGTCTGTGCCAGGGCTCTTGTGTGGGTATGTTTGTGTTCCCTTCTCCTGTGCCTGTGATTCCGAGGGCTGTTTGCCTGCACAGAGTTGCCTGTCCTTGTGTGAAAGTGATGAGAGTTGTTCTCACTTGTCATGCCCGAGTTCTGTCAAGGCAGCGTTCTCCATCCCTTGCTGTGCCTGCTGCAGGTTCTGGGCTGTGCTGTGGAGCTGCCTGACGTGAGCTGCCGGCGGCTCCTGGAGCAGCTCATCGGCCTCTTCACCTTCTACCAGGGACCTGTGCGTGGTGCATACACGGTAACGAGGGACTGGGGACATGGGGACA
>NC_031784.1:4648066-4668137 GCF_001522545.3 Parus major | reverse complement strand
ACGAGGGACTGGGGACATGGGGACACAGTAATGAGGGACCTGGTAACGAGGGACTGGGGATACGGTGACTTTTGGGGAGATTTAAACCCTTCCCGAGGTGTCCCAGCTCTGCAATGTTCCCTTGTGTTGCCTTCCTCCTGCCAAGGGTCACACATGCAAGAAGTGGGACCTGGAAAAGTGAGCAGGTCATCCCTGCCATTGCTCCGAGGTCTTGGGGGGCTCTGCTGAGCTTTTCCCAGGTGGTCACCCTAAGCAGTTTGCCCTCAGTGTTGTCTCCCACCTTTTCCTGACTTTTTCCTGACAGGCTCTGGCCCATGTGGATTGCATCTCCCATCCCAAGTGCATGGACACTTTGCAGTGACAGTGTGGGGGTTTCTGTCACCCACAGGTGTTTTCCCAGGAGGAGCTGAGCAGGGAGTGGGACAGGTACATTGAACACATCCAAAAAAACACCAGTGACCTCCACAGGATTTTCAATTCTCTCTGGCATCTGGACAAAACCAAGGTAAGAGCCTGTCCTCTGCCTCTAGACCTGCCCCAGTGCCACTGTGCTTGTTTATTTGCTGCTTCAAGGTTTGCCAGGATTCTGTGGCCTCACTGCCCTGGCTCTCCCTGTCCAGGTGGATCCCCTGCTTTTGCTGAAGGCAGCTCTCATCCTGCAGACGTGCCAGCGCTCTCCCCATGTCCTGGCAGGCTGCATCCAGTACAAAGGCTTGTAAGTAACCTCCAGGTGTTCCCTGGAGGGTAAAATCCACCCCTTTCCAGGGTTGGGTCCTGGAGTGCATCCAGGGAGCAGAGCGAGGGCTCGAGGGCTGTTCTTGGTTATCAGCAGGACCATCAGAGCTTCAGGCCAGGCAGTCCCTGTCTGTCCTGTGTCACTGAGACTGAGTGGTCTGTGCAGTCATGGGATCATGCAATGGCTTGGATTGGAAAGGATCTTAAATCCCATCCTGTTCCATCCCCTGCCATGGGCAGGGGCACCTTCCACTCGTCCAGGTTGTTCCAAACTTCATCCAACCCAGCCTTGGACACTTCCAGGGATCCAGGGGCAGCCACAGCTTCTCTGGGCACCCTGTGCCAGGGCCTCACACCCTCCCAGGGAAGAATTCCTTCTTAATATCCCATCTAACCCTGTCCTCTGGTAGTTTGGATCCATTGCCCCCTGTCCTGTCACTCCAGGCCCTTGTGAACAGTCTCTCCAATGTGCTCATCACCATGAAGGAGTTCAAGACTTGGGTTGTAGTAGAAATCTGCTGCTTTTGATACTCAGCAGGATGTGAGGACTGAATTTCTGAGGCTTTTTAGGGGGAAGTCACCAAGGAAAAGGGAGATGAGTGGATGTTGTGCTTTCCCAGCAGTGTTCCCTCTGCAGTTCAGTGCAGGTGTGTCCATCTGTCCCTGGGTTTGCCTGAGCTGCTGTCCAGGACCACTGTCTGTACTGACAGGAAGTGCACAGGGGCATGAGCCATGGTTCCCCATGATAAATTCCAGTTTCTTTCAATCAAAGATGACTGAAAGACTTCAAGGAAAGCCTCCAAGGTGGCCTTGAAAGACAGGAGGTGGGGAATTCCGAGAATTCCTTGGCAGCAGCACTCAAGTGCCATTTTTCTTTGGCATGAACTGTTCCAGTGACACCTTTTACGAGCACTGGAAATGTGCCACAGGGAGAGCATCTGCCAGGGAGTGACCTCATAGCTGCAGGCAGGACACTGGAGTGAGTCACTGCAGCACCTGAGAGTGCAGGAACCTGGACATTTGACTTGAGGAGGGACTTGGGAGCCTTGTGCTGCACCAGGGTGTGTCACCTTGTGTCTCTGGTCTGTCTGGTAGAGGTATTTTGTCACCAAACATCATCAGAGTTCTCTGTTCTAATGATCTCTAAGTTCCCTCTCAAGCCAAGCCATTCTTGTGTGACTTTGCTTTGTCCTTTCAGGATTGTGAGCACCCAGCTGCCACCTCCACTCACTGCCAAAGTCCTCCTGCAGGGCAGCCAGTCCCCAGGCCAGGTATGCTGCTGAACACCTTCCCTGCCAGCAGATCCCTGCCAGGATGTGGTGTGGGAGCTCTTGCCACACACATCTGGCACGTGTCACCATGGAGAAGGACAAATATTGGTGCTGATGCTTAAAGCTCTTATTAGTTATGATTGAAAAAGGTTCCAAGATTTCTGCACTAGGAATTACCAGTTTGGGTTTTTTTTTCAGTCTTTAACTTACTGAATATGTGAGATCTCACCTATGTGATGTTTTGACTGGCTTTTTACACAAGTTATGGTATTTACTGGGAAGTCCACCAAATGAGTGTCTGAAGGGGACAAACAGCAGTTTTCATTTGCTTTAAAGCTTGTCAAAAGTTTTATGTGATCAAGATCTTCTATAAAAAAGCTGTCAGTGTGCAGATATGAAGGCAACCTTTGCTGTTCTTCTGCTTGAATGAAGGGAGTTTCTGTGCCCTGAGCAGGTGGTGATGATAAATCTGGGCTCTGTCCTGACTTTTAGGTGTATTTTGCTTCTTGGGAAGCTCCCCTTGGCTTTGAGAGCTCCCTAAGGACCAAAACCCTTCCCAGCACCAAACAGAGCCAGCATTTGCTGGGAGGTGGTGCAGGGTCTGCTGCAGCCTTGGGGGACTGGGAGGGTGACAGAGGTGTCCTTATCCATCCACAGAGCTGATTCTTGGCTTTTGTTGCAGAGTGAGCCCAGAGCTGAGGAGCCACAGGAGTCTGGTGAGCATCCAGCTACATCTTATGGGCTGCCTTCCCTGCATGGGAGCACGAGCTGGCTCTCTGGGATTCACATCCAAGCTGTGCTGGGTGCTGGAGTTATCTCCAGACTATCCCAGAGGGTGTTGCTGCCACCAGCCAGCCTGTGCTGTGTGATCAGAACCAGCTCCTTCTGCTGGGTTTGCTCTTCTGGGTTTTATTCCAGTCCTGTAGATTCCCAACCATGCCTGCCTTAATTCCAGCTCCCCATGTGGCCACTTGGCCACTGCCAGGCCCTGACAACAGATGGCTGGTGCTTGCAGTCCAAACCTCCAGCCATCCCCTCTCAGCATCAGTGTGGAGATGATCTGCCAGGATGGAAACACTGAGGGGAAATGTGACTGTGTCAGGCATGAAGGGTATGAGCAGGATGGGAAAATGCTGGGAGAGTAGGAAAAGGCTGCCCTGATGAGGTTTGGTTTCTGTTTTTGAAGCTGGGACATGTTCACTGAAGCCTCACCCCTCCCCTGCTCTTGCAGAGTCTCTGCTGCCGCCGGGAGTCCGAATCATGCCGGTGTTCCTGACAGGAGAGGAAGTGTCCGTGCTCCGGGACTTCCCAGTGGAGTGGATGGCCAGGTGGGAAAGCAGCCTGACCCAGGGGCAGGATTTGCAGCAGGAGCTCACACGAGGCACAGTGTCCCTGTTGCCATTGTCACTGTTTTCCCTGGAACTCACTCAGGCTCTGTCACTGCCTTTGGAGCTGCCCGAGGCCCCTCAGGCTGGGCAGAATTCCCGTGTCCACATCCCTGCTGTGAGCAGCCTGGGGCAGAGCTGCTTCCCCAGACCAGCTGTGATCTGTTGTCCCTCAGCTCACAGCACTGCTCTGTGGACAAGGGAGGGGCAGTGTCAGATTCCCAGGCTTTTCACCCGTGTTAGACCTCGGCCCATCCTTTCCCAGGTCTCTTTGTCACAGGGGATGGATCAGCCACTGATCAGTGCCAGGAGCCAGTGGGGTTATCAGCTGTGGGATAGCTCCACACAGATCCTGCTCAGTGTTTAATCCATTTGTCATCTCCCACTAGGTCACCCATGTCCCCAGCAGGCCCCAGAGGAGAGGAGAGTGCTCTCTGCTCCCAGGCAGTTCCAGAATCAACAGGAGCTCATGAAAACCAAGCCCTGGATGGAATCTCTGTGCAGGAGTCCCCTGAGGATCCTTCAGGCACACCTGCCCCAGGAGATGCTGTGCAGTTGGGCAGCTCTGCAAGTCCTCTGATGGACTTCTCTGGAATGGGAGCCAGCACAAGGAATTCTCCAGCTGCAAACCTGAGTGGAGCAGGCAGTGAAAGCTCGGAACTCAGCGGGAAAACATCCTTCCCCTCAGAGAGTGACACAGAGCAGCTCCCAAGCCCTTCCTCACTCCAGACCGAATGTGCTTGGACTAGAGGTCCATACCTGGAAGGCTTTTCCTTTCCCAGCCCTTACACCTGGGAGCAGGAGAGCCAGGACAAGGGGGAATCCCCTGCGGATTCTGATGTTGGTCACCGCGCTTCCCAAAATTCCCTTTCAGTCAGCCACAGTCCAGCTGTTCCCTTTCCTGCCCGGGAGCTGAGCAGAAGAAAATCCAGTGAGCAGGACAAGCCAGGGACTGTGAGCCAGGACCGTGTGTCTGGAGGAAGTGGCAGCACAGCTGGTGGCCACGTCTGGGGCTTGGACTGTCCGGGCCCTGCTGGTCACGCACAGCTCCGGAGCAGGAGGCAGCCGCTGGTCCCAGGGGTTCAGGAGGCTCTGCCCAGTGACCCTGCAGGGGACAGGCCATGTCCCAGCAGCGGGGAGGGCAGCTGGGACAGGCTGGGTGGCAGAGGGGGTGAGCCAGCCCAGCTGTGCCTCTACGTTCACTGCATCCAGGGGCTGGTGCTGTCGCTGCTGGCCGAGGAGCAGCTGCGCAGGGACCGCAGCGCCGTGGAGGATGTGGTGAGTGGGAAAGCTCTGCCCCACTGCAGCTGCACCAGTGGGGTCACAGCTGAGGAGGGAGCATTGAACGGTGCTCCCCGTGCCTCCATCACCTGCTCCGAGCCGTGCCGGGCTCGGCAGCCGCGGCTGCGTGGGAGCTGTCGGAGCAGGGACAGCCGCGTCTCGCAGGCAGCTCCCGGTGCTGCTGGTGTCTGGCAGTGCCGGCACCGGAGCAGAGCGTGTGGGTGTGACAGACAGCCACGGGCTGCCAGGGGCCTGTGCTGGAGCTGGGATTCGCTGGGGATCCCCGTTGGTTCGGCGCTTTTGGGGAAGCGAGGTCGGTTCTGTTAAACCCCCACCCTAAGCATCGCCGCCTGTCCCTCGGGGAGCAGCGCGGACGTGGCTGGCAGCGGGGCCCAGAGAGGTTCCCTTGGCTGTGGGAGCCTCCAGGCTGCTCCCTGGGGCTGGGGAGAGGGATGCCTTGTGGGTGCTGCACCTGGGTAACACCAGAGTAATCCCACATTTCCCCGTGGTGGGATTTGGGTGCCCAGGATCCCCTGTGAGCAGAGCTAACGGGGCTGCAGGGGCAGGATGTGCCAGACCCCCATCTTTCCTGGGAAGCATCAGCTGCAGAGCTGCTGCCTGGCCTCTGCCTCCCTACCAGGAGCTGAGTCAAAGCTGCAGAGCCCTGTTTGATATGCCAGTTGCCATAGGAACAACCTAATTTCCTTACCCAGCCAGACTGGAAGGTGGAGGGAAGCTCAGACTAATGCAGAGCCTCAAGGTTGCTCCTTCCCCTCGGAGCTGTGGGACACCTGGGGCCCTGGGAGCTGGGGAATGACTGCTCTGCACAGCAGGGCTGATGTGCCTGGGTTGGGATTGCTGCCAGCTCAGCTGAACCCAGAGGTGCAGCCAGGGCCCTTTGCACCAGATGTGGCACTTTGTCCCCTTTCTGCTCGTCTGGAGCAGCAGGGGGGACACAGGCAGGTGGGAATTGTCACACTGGAGAATCCCTGTTGCACAGGGATTGCACAGCCCGTTTTCCTTGATGTCTTGCCCTGGGGCTGACAAGCTCTCAATCCATTCACGTTCCTCTTTCCCCAAACATCCTGCTTCCATCTCACGTAGCCTTGTCATGGACCTCACCAAAACTGCACTGTCACACAGCTTGGATTTCAGCTGTGACTGGGCTCTTCTGCTGCTCCCTCCCATGGGTGCAGGTTGTTATCCCTTAGGAGAGGTGCCCTGCATGTCCCATTGTCCCAGGAGGAAGAGCAGTGTCCCAGGAGGTGCAGCTGGGCTCTGCTGCTGGTGGATTTGAGGCACAACCTCGGCTTGTCTGTCCCTTTGTTTATCTATAGGTTAAAAATGACCCTCAGCTCTCAGGGATGTCCAAGCTGAGTTATAATTAATGGTTTTTTGAATGCTTTGAGGCCCCCAAATGACACCAAAGAAGGGTAAAATATGCTACTTGTGCAGCTGTGAACCTCTGGGAGGGCGGGTTCCATCCCAGACTTTCCCTGTGGAGTGGGAGGCTCTTGGCCTCGCCTCCTGCTGCTCTTTAGGTCTTATCCCTCCATTTCACTGCACAGAAGGGAAAATCTGTGGCATGACAGGGGTCAAGGGTAGGCCAGGCACTGCCGTCCTGCTGAATAAAGGCTTGATCCTCTCCCCAGTAGGGGAAAGCACACTGGCAGGATGAGGATTATGGAGTTAATCTTCCCAGGAGTGGTGGAGAACCCCTGCCTGTGCCCTGCCTGTGCCCAGGGAGCCTCAGCATGATCAGAGCCTCTGGGCTACTGCAGAACAGCAGCTTGGCATTCATTTAGTGCATTGTTGTGTGTTTGTACTGCCTGGTGTAAGCAAAGGAATGTCCCTGGCTGGGGATGTAAATCATGTGAAATGAGCCCTGGAGAGTAATGGTTGATAGTAAATTAATGGGGCCTCGCATTTTCCTGTAATTAGTGGCATCAGGTGGCTTAATGGCTGATTTTCAGGTTGAAGGGCCCTTTTCTGAGTCGTAGAATCCCAGACTGGTTTGGGTTGGGAGGGACCTTAAAGCCCATCTGGTTCCAGGCAGGGACAGCTCCCACTGGACCAGGTTTCTCAGAGCCCCATCCAGCCTGACCCTGGGAGCTCTGTGACTTGTCTGCTCCCCTCTGTGCCCAAGCTTCCCAGGCATTCTACATGGGAAGCTGCACAGCAGAGCGAGGAAGGGTCTGCTCCTTCTGTCACCTGAACTCTCTCCAGCACCTCCTTGAAGGGCCAGGTGAGGCTCTGAGCTTTGCCTTTCCCTCTGCCTGCAGTACCACAGCAGCCTGGCCTCCCTGAATGGCCTCGAGGTTCACCTGAGGGAGACTCTGCCCAAGGATTCCTCGGCCTCAGCCAGGACAAACTACACCTTCACTCACTATGACCGTGTCCAGAACGTCCTCACGGGTGAGCCTTCGTCTTCTGGGAGGGAGCAGTGAGGAGAATGGGGTTTATGGGAACATTTCTGTGTCTGTTGGGATTGAGGGTGTCCCCAGCCTGTTGTGCAGCTCCAGAGCCTTTTCCTGCTCAGTGAAAGGGGGCCCAGTGCAGAGTGGGTTTTTAACACCTCCTTTCTCCTGTCGTGCAGCCAACTTGCCCCACACCCCCGGGCCCCTGGACCGGCACTTCCTGAGGGCGGCCACACTCATCCACTCTGACTTCAGCCAGCTCCCCACGGCCTCAGAAGTGATCATCAGGTAAGGGGTACCCACAGCCCTCCTGTCCCAGCCTCAGAGGTGGTCACAGGAGGGCAGAGCCCCTTTCCAAGGCTGCCTGGGTTTTGACACAGGTTGTGACCACACCCAAGTCACCTGGCTTTATTCCCTGAATTTGCTTTGACTTGTGGGTTCCTTCATGCTCTGCCTCGATGTTGAGAGGCTGCAGTGGCACTGGGAGGGTGGACTGAGGGCACAGCTCAGTGGTGCCATGGCTTGGATTAAGATGCAGCACTCACACAATTGCCAGTTCCTGGCACCATGAGGTTCTAAGACGCAGTTTTAAATTTAGCTGTTCCTAATAAATTTGTGTCTCGGCAGGGAGCCAAAGGCGCCCAGAATTGGCAACCTAGATATTGTTTTCTTGCACGGCTCGTTGGGTTGGAAACACACTACGATGTGCGTGGCAAACTCAATTGTGATGCACCAGGCAGGATGGTCTCTTATCACAGCCAGGGCCTTTCCCGAAATCCAGAGCCTTTCCTGACATCCAGAGCCCTTCCCCAGGCCAGGGCTGAAGTGAACACCCCTTTCCTTAACTCAGCTGGGAGTGCACAGATCCCACCCACCTGTTCCTGCTTGTTTGTCCAAAACATGATGAAATAAAGATGCTCCTGGGAATTACAGAGTTTTGCTGCTCTGGCACCGCTTGCCAAGGGAATGTGAATCACACACTTCAGTACTGGAGGACTCCTTGTTTAGCATGAGCTTCGCTGGCTCCTTAAATCCAATCCTAAACTGACTGGCTAAGCTGGCGTGTTCCCTGTTACCCCGAAAAAAGCAACTCCATGTGTGAATCAGCCTGAGTAACAAGATGACTAAAACTGCTTTCTTTTATGGAGAGTTGTCACAGAAGGGTGTCAGCAAACATAGCAGTTGCTGCTTTCCTCCTTCGAGGAGGAATCCAGGGTCCTTGGCTTTGCTCCCTGCCAGCCCTCCTGCAGGGAATACTCCAGGAGGGGGGGATTCTTAGTCTTAATTAAACTTTTTAATCACGGCTTTGGTGCTGACTGAATCTGACTCTTTTCTGAGCTTCATCACACCTGTGACTGAACACATGGTTCCTGCTGCGAGGTGCTGTGCTGGGATTTGATTGTGGCCAGAGCAGTGGGAGAGGAGGAATGTCAGGCACGAGGAGTGTTCCAGGCTCGTGGTGGGCTGGTAGGAAGGGGAATCTTTGAAGCGTGGCCACACATGGAATCCCAGAATCATTAATTTTGGAAAAGCCCTCCCAGACCACCATGTCCAACCTGTGACCCATCCCCACCCTGTCTCCCAGGCCAGAGCACCGAGTTGGACTTGGTCACAGGTTGGACTTGATGGTCTTGGAGTTCTTTTCCCAAACTAAATGATTCTGTGATATCCCACTTTCCCTTTTAAGGATGCCAGGGCCCTTTAGAAGGAGGGTCTGGTTCCCTGTGACCTTCAGGATTTTGCTGCTTGTTCAGCTCCATGTTCCTGTGCTGACACACCTGAAAGTCCCTCTCAAAACTTGGGAACCCAGTGCCCAGCTGTGAATCTTGCCCAAAGCTGTCAAGTTTCCTTTTCCTGCCCCTCCAGGAACGCCTCCACAGCCGTGTATGCCTGCCGGAATCCTGTCCAGGAGACCTACTTCCAGCAGCTGGGAGCTCCTCTCCGCAACTCAGGCGTCCCCAACCCGCACGACAGCGCCTTCAGCCTGCCCAGCAAGGCCAAGCAGAAGCTGCTGAAGCATGGGGTGAACCTGCTGTGAGCTGCTGTGCTCGGACAGCAGCTCAGCCCTGCGGAATGTTCATCTCCAGTAAGGATAATCTCAGCTGTTTATGCCAACAGAGGCAGGAGGCCCTGCCTTGCCTCTGTGGGATCTCCAGCCTGCCTGGCCCTGAGGAAGGGACACTCCTTGCCCTGTCCTACAGCACGTTTTGGGCCAGTGCAGGTGTCACTGACAGCATTTACCAAAGACTGAGGGCAGAATGCAGCGTTTTGGGGTTTACATGGAGTTTACAGGGACTCTCTTGGTGCTCTGCAGACTCCCCACGTGCCTTGATCTGAGGTAAAGCCTCACCTTGCTCTGAGTTACACAGCCCCTGGGCAGTGCTGGCTTTCAGAAATGACAGTCAGTCACTGTGCCTGCACTTGCCCTGGTCAGACTTTGCCTTTATTTATATCCCTTAATCCATGGGAATGATCCTAGTGCCTTACCTTGGTTAGCAGTGCCTGCCTGTTCTCACCCAGGAGCCGAACAAGAGTTGTAGAACTCACAGTCCCCCTTTGGGTGCTCCCAGGAGGTTTTCACACCATAGGTGGCTCTGGAGGGATGTCCCTGTCCCTCCACACCTCCCTGGTCAGTGATAGCCCAGCCCTGCCCTGCCCTCCTTGTGCTCCCTCCCTCCTGCTGCAGGACCTCACTTCACTGCTCTGACTGCTCCATTTGCCCACACTCTGCAGACCCCAAAGCTGCTTCTTAGGTGATGGGACCAAAGAGGTTTTGTATGGCCTCAGCAGCTGCTCCCTTTCTGCTCTGAGAGTGTCCCCAGTCACTGGTGGCCAGGGGAGCCCGTGGCTGCTCAGGCTGAGGGATGGATACCTGTGTTTGGCTGGGTTTGCTGCTGCTGCAGACACACACCTCAGTGTGACTGTGGAAATAAAGGAGTCTCCAAGGCTCATCCCAGCACTGTGTCAGCAGCCAGAGTCACATTGTTGTCATGTTTGTGGTTCTTGGTGTGATTGGCTGGGTTGTGGGAGCTGTTCCCTGGTTAGTTCTGTGCCAAGGGTGGTTCCTGCAGTGCTGGGGTTGAACAGAGCCTGTTGGTCCAATCATTCCTGCAGAGCAGGTGCTTGGAAGCTTTCTGATGGATAGATGGGTGAGTGCTGTCACCAAGAGATGGTGAGCAGAGACATGAACGTGGGGAGGTGCTGAGCAGGTTCATTCCAGTGTCAGAGCTGAGGACGGGAAGGTCACCACTGCCACAGCTTCTTGTTCCACTCCAGCACAGACAGTTCCCAAGGTCGCTCTGCCATCCCAGGGCTGCTCTGCAGACATTTCTGGGAAGTTCAGAGGACTCCAGAGATGAGCCAGGTGCTTGCTCAGGGGTGGCTGGGCACAGATGCCACCCATCTGCCAGCCCTGGCAGCTGAGGAGGTGTTTCAGCAGGAGCAGAGTCGTTTGGCACTGCTCCCATCCTGGGCATGGAAGGGCTGTCAGGAGCCTGTTGGCACTGTAGGAGTGAAAACTCCATGGGAAACCTGAGCTGGAGCCACCCTGGTGACCTCCTGCTTCAGTGACTTCCATGTGGAAGATGGCACAAGGTGAGGTGCTGCTTCCCTGGTCACTTCCCTGCACACTTCCACTGGGTGATGGACAAGCTGCTCTTGTTCTGGAGGGAGCACAGGGAACATCGTGAGGAAGAACATCAGAGAGGCTTCACAGGGTGAGAGAAGGCAGGAGGGATGAGGGTTGTGTGCTCTGGGATCCCTGCTCAGCTGAGCCAAGTGGCCCCTCTGGGAGATGCTGCTCTGCCTGTCCCTTCTGTGCCCTCAGCAGATCTGGGTTCCCTCTGCAATTCCCAGGAGAGGAAGCCTTGGAGCACCAGGAGCAGCTCCAGCCTGCTCTGCTCCCTGGGGACATCTGCCTGGATCCTGCCTGGGCGCTTGGGAACTGGTTGTGTGCTGTAGCAGGAAACACAGAGAAGTGGAAGGAAAAGCCTGAGAGGGACAGGAGGGAGATTTGGCACAGCAGCAAAGCACAAACTGGATGGATGCTCCTGCCTGCTGCCGTCAGGGATCTTCTGCTGCAATCTGCTGAGCCGTCTGCCGGCCAGGAACAGCTGGGCTGGCTCTGCTCCTTCAGCTGCTCAGGCTGAATCTGCCCACCCAGCCCACACCTGCCCTGGGCTGCTCAGGAGAGAACAGCACACACAGGGCTCCTAGCCCGTGGGGCAATGGCTGTGCTGGAAAGGATGCTTAAAAATGGGGCATTTTTGAGCATCAGGGGATGAGGAGCAGCTGAGCCTCTCTAAGCACTGCCAGGGAGAGCCATGGGGGCTCGTGGGGAGCAATTCCTGCCCTGCCAAGCTGGCTTTGTGCTTCAGAGGGTGAGGCATTGGTTTTCAGGCAGTTGGGTGGGATTTGAGCAGCACCCTCTGCCCTGGAGCTGCTCCTGGGAAGCTGCTGCCTTTGCTCCATCAGTGCAGGCAGCTGGAAGCAATTCCTGAAATGGTTTGTGGATGCTCTGGCAAGGCTGGTGGCATCTGTGGAGCCCAGGGAGCTTCAGGCCTACAGCTGCTCCCGGGGATGGCTGGGGACAGTCTCTGCTGCCCTGGGCCAGGCAGCACTGCCACAGCTGTGCCCAGTCCAATGGGCTGTGGGAGATCCCTGTGCTCCTTGGCAGCCTGGGCTCCACTGGCATCACAGAATCCCAGAATGGTTGGAGTTGAAAAAGACCTCAAATATCCATTTGCAAGGTCCTGCCATGGGCAAGGATTCACCAACTAGCTCAGGCTGCTCAGGGCCTCATCCAACCTGGCCATATCCAGTCCTGGGAGGCTGTAACTGGTCAGGACGGAGTTTCCATGGGTTGGTTATTTTAAAGCACTACCCTTGCTCACTGTATCACTGGCAAACAGGCTCGTACCCCCTCCCACCCTGCAGCTCCTGCTTTTTCTAGGCCACTTCTCCCCACCAGCAGCCAGATAAGCAGGACCCAACCCCTCAGTGTTTGCTTGACCCTGGACTCAGAGCAGCAGGCAAAGCCCGTTCTGTTTTCAGCACAACTGTTTATTGATAATCTTTGCTTATCCACTGTATGAATGTTACCAACCTTTGGACAAAGCCAGCCTGCTTCCCCAGGGCCTGTGTCCAGGTAGCCAATGCGTGTAGAAATCATGCACTTCAGGTAGTCTGTAACAAGACGGGTGTAAAAAATATCTCAGATGTATTTGAAATCTCTGCCTTATCTTGCAATCGAATCACTGAAAAGTCTGTAAAGAAGTTGTTGGAGGACAGGGCTGGTCCCTCCTGGGCAGGGCACGGAGGCAAAGGGTCCCCAGCCAGAGCTGTGAGCATCCACCACACACTGTGCTTTGGGGGGGGTGTTATAAACCAGCCCCCAGACCCCAAACAGACCCCGGTGCTGGGGGACTTCAGGAAAAGTGTGGTGGTCTCTGGGTGGGCAGGACCCCAGGGTGGGGGCTTACTGCTCAGGCTGCAGAATTAACCCCCCTTGGGAGCCTCTCCTGTGATGGTGTCAGGTCCATGGGAGCTGCTGCTGTGTGTGCCTGGCACGAGGAAAGGAGAAGATGGAGCAGCAGAAGGAATGGTGACCTCCTTTCTTCCTACGGACAGACAAAACCCCCATTCTCTGTTCCCAAACAGCATCCCTGCCCCTGCAGGGCTTCCCAGCTGGAGCTGGGAAAACTGAGGATTGCAGATAGAGCAAGGAAGGGATTTGGGCAATTGCTAACGCCCTTGGTCAGACTGAAGAGCACAACTGTGTGTGCTGTTCCCTCAGCAGGGTGGAGGTAGGGGCTCCTGCCTTGCTGGGCTGGCGGTGGACTCTGCTCCCTGCCTGGGTGACAGAAGGAGTTTCTGAGGGCAGGAGGGCTGGGGAGCCCCAGCTGGCACACAGAGAAGGAAGCTGGAGCCCCAGGAGGGCTCTGTGGGCAGAGCTGTGCCCTGCCCACCCCATCAGACCCAACCTGGGGGGAGCACAGTGCCCATGGCAACCCCCAGTGTCCATCTGTCCGTCCATCCGGGACCGCAGCCGGGCAGGGCAGGCTGGTTGGCTGTTATGGTTTTTGTGTGTGTGTGTTGTTCCTTTGATGACCACGAGAAAAATTTTTACATTACATTCAAACGAGCACCCTTGGGCTTGTTACTCTACTTCTGAACACCGCAAAACACAGTAGCAACAGAACACGAAGGAGCAGGAGGGCAGCGAACCCCGGCAGGGCCGAGGCGCCAGCGCTTGGAAAAGAATCCCTGAAGCCAACGATGGAGGAAGGAGATGGGCGCGGATACACGTCACAGTTTCCATTTACAAGACCCTCGGCAGGGAGCACCGAGGCCCCTGTGCCGGGAGAGGCCCCGGCCGAGCTGCCCTGAACCCACCAGGCCGGGCAGCGCCGTCATCGTCCCGGCGCGAAGATGAAGTCGAGGGCTTGGCGCTCGGCCGCGGCCACGTTGGGGTGCCACAGGTCCACCATGAACACCACGCGGGGACCTTCCTCCGGGGCACCTGCAGGGATGGAAGCGCAGGGTGAGGCGGGGAGGCACCGGTAAACACGCCAGGCTTCTCCCTGCCAGGGCTGCTTTGGGCACCCGGAGGATTCCTGAGGCAGGGCCTCCTTGCAGCTGCGCCCTGGATCTGAGCAGGGAGCGGCTGCTGCGCCACTCCAGCCTTCCTGGCCCTGCACGGAGCTGTGCATCCCAATCCCACAGCAGGTCTGATGTGGAAGCAACAGCTTTTGTTCTCCCACTCTCTCCACACGCTCCCCTGTGCAGAACAGCTCTGCCTGATGCTTTTATGCCACGGGCGGCTAATGCCGGGTAATCCGGGAGAGCTGGAGCGGAACAGCCTCCGTCAGCGGTGGAGGGAGGAACAATCCACGGGCGTGAGGCCGTTCCCCGGCGGGGGAGACAAAGGCGCTGCTGGCTCGTCAGCACCGAGCCGCAGCAGGGCCCGAGGGGGCCGAGCCCGCGGCATCGCAGCCGGGGCCGCCCCGCCGAGCTCGGCAGTGAAGGAAGCTGAGCTGCTGCGGCGGGGAGAGGAGGGTCAGCAGGCCCCGTGCTGGGCTGAGCAAATGGGGATGGGAGCAAGCCATGGGCTGGCTGAGGGGGCTCCAGGGACGTGCCAGGAAAGGGGTGCCAGGATGCCCTAGCAGCGTGAGGCAGAGGGAGCGTGTTGTGGGGAGCCCTGCCATGCCAGGGGCAGGGCTGTTCCCACCCGGGGCAGGCCAGGACAGCAGGGGCCTGAGCACCACGGCCCTGCTGGGACAGGAGAAGGGACTGGGTGCCCCCCACAACTCGTCCCCAGTCCCCGACACCACAGGGGACACCACGAGGCCCCACACGCTGAACTCACCTTCGTGGAACGCCGTGTGCAGGAAGGAGTCGTCGAAGAGCAGGCACCGGCCCTCAGCCCAGCACTGGGGCTCGCCCCCCACCACCAGTTCACAGTTGCTGGGTGTCTTCAGACCTTCAGGCACAAAGAGAGAGGACAGGGAGGGTCAGGCCGTGCCCGGTTCCCTGTGGCTCCAGCAGGGAGCAAACAGTGAGCTCCATGTGAGCTCCACGCTGCTGCTGAGGGGTTGCTGCCCTGCAAAGAGTGACCTGAACCCCAAGCCTGGAGCAGCTCAGCCCCTGCCCACTCCCTGTCTGCTCCCTCCTTCCCTTTCACTGTCCCCAGCAAGCTCAGGCACTACTTCCATATCTGGAACAGTCTGGAATGTATCTCCCCAGTCCCCAGAGCCCATGGCCCTGAGGTGTGCAGAGGGAGTCGGGCTCCTGGGATATTTTCCAACTTCAGGACCAAAGGCAGATCCTTCCTGCTCCTTCCTCCAGCCCTGCAGCGATGACTCTGCCCCAGGCAAGGCTGGGGGAGCAGGAATTGTACTGGGTCTAGAAAATGGGCTCAACTGTGGCTCTGCCACAAGCCCCCCATGCGCCTGCCCCATCCCTCGGTCCCCACCCAAAGTGCCTCAGGGTGACCCATGGGGCTGCAAGGACAGAAATCCAGAGCGGGGTCACAAAACTCTCAGAGGGAACCAGCTCTGTGAGGGCCACATGAAGGACAATCATAGAAATAAAATGGGTCTTTTCTTAAAATACCAGCACAAGCCAAGGCAGTTTGACAGGGGTTCCCATCACCTCCTGCACCGGGACTGTCACCCCCCCACGGTGCTGGGGACCCTGGAGCTGCTGCAGAGCCATCCTGCCCCGAAGATGCGGCCGTGGCGGAGAAAGGGGTCAGGGCTCACGTGGCTGCTGAACGGTAACGATGCAGCAAACGAGCAGGACGGATCCAAGAGCGATGCCAAACCCAGCGAGCGCAGCAGGGACTCCCAGCCGCCCGGCAAAGCTGGGACTACAAAGCTGCTGTTTCAAAGGCTGCAAAACCCAAAGCCATTTCCCTGCACAACAGACTCAGCTGGAGATGCTGGAACAGGGAAGCTGAGCTGCTGGGGGATGCGGGGAGGGAGCAGCCTGCAGCCCGTCCATCCCACCCACACCCTCGGGATGCCCTGGCCCATGGATGCTGCCTGTGCCTGGAGTAAATCCTCGGCAGTGACTCGCCCCACTGATGGTTGTGCTGGCTTTGCAGATCCAGCTCCATGAAAGGGCAGGTTGTGTCTTAAACCCATCCATGTCCAGGCACAGCAAGGTCTGCGTTCCCAGCCCCAAGATGGGGGTGCCAGTGTGCCCCTAGCCCAGTGCAGAGTCCCAGCGAAAGAACAAGCTGTGTCATTCCTCTGCCCAGGACATTTGTGTGCCAGGTGTGCTCACCTGAGCCCACTCGGACACCACTGGTTCCTCCCAGGAACCTCTCCCAGCCCCTGACGAGAGGAGCACATCCCCCAGTGGCCCAGAGAGAGGGGTCAGTGACAGGCTTCCTCCTGGCACCAGCAAGGGCAGGTCCCAGCTGCCCAGCAGCTCCTGGAATCAGCTCTGAAGACAATTCCCATTCCAAACAAATGGCCAGCACTGCCTGGGTGTGTTTACCCGAGCTGTTGGCTGAACAGGCGCGGTTGGTGTTTGCCAGCCGGGCCCGTGCGGTGCCTCCCCCGGCACGGTCGGTGCTGTGCCAGCCCGGCCATCTGTGCCGCGTGGGCTCTCCCCGTCCCTGCCCGCCGAGCAGGGAGTACTGTGCCACCAACCCAGCGCCTGACCCACTGCAGGGGACAGCCCAGGGCCACCCTGCCCTCCTCACCTGCAGCTTTGCAAACCCCAAAGCAGCACCTCTGCTCCCATTCACCCATGTCCCATGCAGAGCGCCCGAGATTCCGGGATAGGGGAGCTGCCAGTGACACAACACAGTCCTGGAGCAGCACCCCAGGCTGTCCCACATCCTGGGATGGGAGAGGGACCTGCCTGCAGAGAGGGGGATGTTCAGAGACCCCTATGTAAAATCAACAAGAGTCCACGGCCCTGGGTCAGCAGGAGGAGGAGGTGAAACCCTCCTGCTGCTGATCTGGAGACCCTGAGGATTTCAGGTACCCAGAGACTGAGCACCAGCCTCTCCTCAGGAGGCTGTCACCACCAAAGCCCCCAAAACCTCCCTCAGGCCAAAGCAGAGCAGGTGTCTGAGCCCCAAAGAGCACAGGGTGCCAGAGGCTTTTTTTGGGACTCCTGTGCGCAGTCACGGCCACAGCCCTCCGCACCCTCCCGACACATGAACCACGGTGCCGGACACTCACCGAGGTGGCAGCGGATGCGGATGTTGGTGGGCCCGTAGTGCTCGGCGATGACGGTGCCCGGGCTCAGCACAGAGATGCAGGCGTTCCCAAAGACATTGTTGCCAATGCAGGTACGGAGGCTCCCGAGCAAGCGGTACGTCCGTGGGCATCTCCGGCAGTTCCTGGGCACGCACATGCCCTGGTTCACCAGGTAGAAGGTGAACCACTCCCCGCTGGGCGTGCTGTTCATTTTCCATCCTTGCGGGAGGCTGCAGTTTGAGAACGCCTTGTACAGGGTCTCAAACTCGCACAGGATGGTCTGGAAGTTGCGCTCCAGCAACTCCACGTCGTGCTTTTGAGTGTCCCGGGAGAAATAGGGCGTGGTGGGCAAGTCGGGCAGGAAGAAGACTTCTGGTTTCTGGATGGAGGGCCGGCTGTTGAGGTAGCGGCCCTGCTCGCGGATGCCCTTGTGGATCCTGCCCATGCCGGACCAGGAGTAGCGCTTGGCGTACTCCTGCAGGTTGTGGTAGAGTTTCTGGTTGAGGCCGTCGTGGTGCGAGCAGCGCACGCACTCGGGTGACTGGCAGTACACGAACCCGTTCTGCACCCCGTTGGCCTCGGCGCTCTGCATCAGCGCGTTCACCGTGGCGTAGGCGCGGGGCTGCTCCCGCCCCACGTGGTAGCAGTACCACACGAACAGGACCAGCAGGCAGGCGACGGCCACCAGGGCCGTGGCGTCGCAGTCGCGGAAAGACTGGATGCCGGTGGCAATG
The DNA here is from genome assembly GCF_001522545.3 of Parus major. NCBI lineage: Eukaryota > Metazoa > Chordata > Aves > Passeriformes > Paridae > Parus > Parus major. Next base: position 4,650,598 of record NC_031784.1, on the reverse strand, counting down.
AAATCCCGGAGTCCGTCCAGGGACCAGCTCCAGTCCATCAGCCACTCCAGAGACATGGTGGTGGTGCTGGGAGCGCGCAGCGGGGCCCGGCGGTCACTGCTCGTGGGGCTCAGGGGCACCCACACCATGCAGCCGGGCCGGGGCGCGGCGAGAAGGGGCTGCCATGGGCGAGCGGAGCAGCGGCTCTGCCCTGCGCTCCCGGGAGCTCTGCATTGGCAGCGATGCCCGGCAGCACCCCTGGGTCAGCAGCCACGTGGCCAGAGGGTCCCCGCCGGTGCTCCTGGGCCCATCATCCTGAAAGGCCGTGCTGGAGAGATGTTCTGGGGAGAGAAACCCAGAGGTGTTAGGGAGAGAGCTGCCCCGTGGGGTCCCTGCTGGGGTCAGTGCACAGGACACAGCCAGAGCTGTGACACTGTGGGGCACTGGCTCCTCAGGGAGGGGATGGTGGATAAGGAACCCAACATCAGCCCATGCTGGGTAAATTCCCCAGTGCTCTCAATGGCATCTTCCACAAATACACAAATAAAAGGCAGCGGGGAGACCCAGACCCCATCTCCCACCGCCCCAGTGACCATCTCCCCTCCTGCTCGTCCTCCAGTTTCTCTCCTAAGTTGCTCCCTTATCTTGTCTGAAATCTGGCTGCTAAGTGAATATACACTGAGAGTAGACACTTCACTGCCCTATCTGGCAGCACATCAGCTTATCCCCTCCATCTGACGGCTCTGAAGTGACTCTCCCTCCAGAGGCTGAGCTGTGGGAGAGCCCAGAGCTCAGCCAGCACATGGCCACAGTGCCAGCACATGGCCACAGGAGCAGGTCAAGGTGGGGGCAACAAGGGCAGGTCAGGGTGGCTTGTTTGATTTCACCAGCTCATTGGTAAGAGCACTGACTCTAAGTAGCAGGATGGGTTTATGAGCCAGGGAAGCCATCCAAACCCTCCCCAGCCCTTCCTAGCGAGGTCCTGCAGCCTCTCAAGGTGTATTTCCTTATCAGTGGTGATGGAGATGGGCTGCAGATGGGACCTGACCCTACAGCAGGGATGTGCTGCAGGGCTGGAGACCTGGGATTCAGGCAGTGTTACACCCCAGGGAGAAACATCCACACACCCGACCTGCCTCCACCCTACTTCCTTGTAGCATGCTGCCTGCGTGCCCCATCCCGGGATCTGCAGCCCACGTGGCATGTCACAGCCTCCCGGGAATCTCAAGATAACTTTCCTCCATCTCCACGGCTGGCATCCCTCCAGACACTCCCGCTTCTCCCGCCCAGGCCTCCGTTCCAGGGGTGCAACCACAGAGTGGGTCCCAGGGGTGTCCCCCAAGGCCAGCACAACCCCCGTGCTACCTGCAGGGCTGGAGCACATCAGGGAAGGAGCAGAGCCCTGGCTGATGTGTATCCAGAGTGCCCTACAAGGGGAGCTGCTCTGGCACAGCAGCCACGCTCGGTCGGAGTCGATGAAGACACAGGAGGAACAGAGCTGGGGGGGTCCAAAGCCTCGGGGTCCCCAGATCAGAGTTACACCCTGCAAGGGCAGCACAGCAAAAACATTGACCCTACTGCTGCCCCAGGGCTGCAGGCAACACCTCAGATCAGCGGGAAACCATCAGAGCAGCAAGAAATCCAAGCCCCCGTGCCCACAGACCGCCTTGCCCAACCCCAGAGAGCCAGGGAGCCTCGGGCTGCAGAGCCGTGGGGTTCTCTGGGCACAGTCTCCGTGGGACCAGCCCAGGAGCTGCCTCCTTGTGCCAGCACGGACACCGCACTGCAAACCTGACCAAAGCCACCTCCAGAGGGGCTGGGACATGGCCCCAGACATCGGCACTGCTCCCCACACACACCACGTGGCTGGGGCTGCGCGGGGCACCCACTGGGTGCTGTCACCTCCCAGCCACGGCCCTGCACCGAGACGGGTCACATCCTGCACCCCTGCCCTGAGATCCCAGAAAAGGCTCCTCAGCTAATGATAATGGCAGAGCCCTTCCAGGGAGTGGAGATCAATTCCACGTTGCACCGAAGTTGTGCAGGACGTGGAGGCGAGCACCGTGCCAGCAGCAGCCGTGTTACATAAGGAAGGCAGAGGCTTCGATGCAGCACAAAGTTGCATCTCGGTGGCTCCGTGGTGGCCCCGGCATCTCCTGGAGGCGGCGGGTTCCGCTCAGCCCGGCCAGGGTCCCCGGGCCGAGGGCCTGCGGTGACGGGGACGCGTGGCAGGGATGTCCTCGGCTCGGCACGGCTGGCATCGCCTTTGGGAGCAGCATGAGGAGCGGGAGCCTTGGGGCGAGGCGGGATGCCCGTGCCGCTCCGGAACCGGAGCAGCGGGTGCTCCTTTCACCCTCTCCTGAGCACGCCACCCCGCCGGTGCCACCAGAGTAAGTGTCACCCGCGCGCTGCTCTCACCCAGTGTGACGGTGTCACCCGGCGTGGCGGCGTCAGCGGGTGTCACCGGTGTGGCCGCATCACCCGGCGTGACAATGGCACGGCCGTGCCGCCGTCCCATCACCCTGGTGGCACCTGCCGCCGCGCTGTCACCCG
>NC_031784.1:4645193-4647590 GCF_001522545.3 Parus major | reverse complement strand
CCCGGCCGCGGGCACCCCGGGACGCGGGGACACGGCCCCGGGGACGCGGGGGCTGGGTGGCGGCGGCGCGGGAGCTGCGGGGGCACCGGGGGTGCAGCGGGACGGGACAAGGACAGTGGCTCCAGGGATTCGGGCACTGGGGGCTGCAGCAGTCTGGTGAGGCTGGTCCCAGGGGTGGGAGCACGCAGGGATGCAGCCGCCAAGGGAATAGGGGCTGGCTCCAGGGAACACAGGCTATTAGGGATGCAGCAGTTGGGATGTGCAGGATTCTGGCTCCAGGGATACAGGAGCACAGGGATTCAGGGAGCAGGGACTACTGGCTCCGGGGATTCCGGCCCTTTGCGCTGCAGCCCTAGGGCTGCAGGGGTTGCTTGTCTCTAAGAATAAATGCATCTGGCATGTGTCCCCATTATGTCCCCTCCTGCAGGGGACAGGAGCTCCCAGCGAGGCAATGCCCAAGACGCAGGCAGACAGGGAATGCCCCAGCGAGGATGTGAGGGCGTGCTGCGACACCAGAGATAGGGGGAGACTGTTCCCAGCTTGGAGCGTCCCTTTACAACTCTTAAGTGCTAGTGGAGAAACTGTTGTGACTCTCCTTGCTCGCCTTTTCCCTCCCCATTTCCCGTTCCCCTAAGCCAATGCTGTCAGTTCCGGGAGCCCCAGGGGATCCAGTGCTCCGGCCCTCGCTCTCCATTGCCCGGGTGCCGGGTGAGGGGCTGAGCTGGGCTGCCCGCATGCAGATCCCGGGGATTCCGGGTCTAGGCAGAGCCCTGGTAGTGCTGCCCTGCCCTGCCCTGCCCTGTGGCAGTGCCACGTGGAGCCGTGTGGGACACGTGTCACTGCTCCTGGCACAAGTAAAGCCCTGCCTTGTTTTGGAGATTTTGCCATCCGGTGCCCACGCATCCTCCCTTGGCACTGCTCAGGCTGGGCTCTGGAAGTGGAAGCAGAACTGTCCTGCACAGTCCCTCAGGTGTGTATGTGCTTCCTCTGAGCAGCTTCATCCCTGGCAGTGCTAAAATGTGCCTTCTTTTCCATCCTGGCACATTTTTTTGCCTCCTGCCTGCTCTTGCCGCTTCCCATCAGCACATTCCCCAGCCCGGTGTGCTGCTGCAGGGCCCTGGCAGCGGTGTGTGTTGCAAGGTGAAAGGAATGGGAGTTTTTTCCATCCTGCTCCTTCTCAGACCCCCCAGCCTCAGCCACAGCTCCTGCTCCTGGCAGACAGCACATCCTTCTGTCGGGACTCGCAGGCTCCGCAGCTCTGGGCTCTCCCCACTCTCCCCTGCCTCTGCCTTCTGAGCTGACACTGGACCAGCCCCTGGTCCTCAGCTCTACCACTCATCTCTTCCCTGCAGATCAACCTGGCTCTCCTGCAGGGCTCCAAGAGAGCTGGAGAGGGACTTTGGATGAGGGCGTGGAGTGACAGGACAAGGAGGACTGGCTTGAAACTGAGAATAAGTTCAGATGGCATATTGAAAAGAAATTCTTCCCTGGGAGGGTGGTGGGGCCCTGGCACAGGTTGACCAGAGAGCTGTGGCTGCTCCATCCCTGGAAGTGTCCAAGGCCAGGATGGAGCTTGGAGCAACCTGGGATAGTGGAATGTGTCCCTGCCCATGGCAAGGTGTCGGAACAAGATTCGCATTCCAACCCAAACCAAGTGATTCCATGATTCTGTGATTCCTCAGCACAGAAAGGGCCCCTCCAGGAGCACTGTCCCAGCTCCAGCCTAAGCATTCCAGGAAATCCCAGCCCTGGCAGACCAGAAGCACAGTTTTGGCAGCAGCTGAGGGAAGGACACTGGCAGTGTCTGCCCCAGGAGGACATCTCAGGAAAAGGGAGAAGGAACCACTGGAGCCAGGAGGCTGCCCACAGACTGGGCTCCTGCCAGGGTGTCGCTGGCAGAGCTGTGCCAAGTGCATCCCAGGGCTTTTCCCAGCCTTCTGGGCTGGGCAGGGATGCTGTGCCTGACCTGGGCTGGGATGCTGTGCCTGACCTGGGCTGGGCAGGGATGCTGTGCCTGACCTGGGCTGGGCAGGGATGCTTTGCCTTACACGGGCTGGGCAGGGATGCTGTTGCCTCACCAGCCTCCAATGCAGCTTGCAAGGAATCAAGGGGTCCCTGCTGCTCCATCCCTGACCTCGGGGGTCCCTCAGCCGTGTGACTGCCGTAGAACGGCCCCACCGTGCCCCCAGCCCGGCCCCAGGCAGGGGGAGCTGCTGTGGCCGAGGCTGCTGGGCCCAGACAAAGCTCCATCCGCAGCACAACGCCTGAGGCCAGAGATTGGCTCTGGCTTTACGTCACCGAGGAGGAACGGCAGCATCAAGGGCTTTTTTTTTTTTTTTTTTTTTTTTTTTTTTTTTTTCCCTTCATCTTAATTCTCTGGCAATCTCTGTCCAAAAA
>NC_031784.1:4619328-4645181 GCF_001522545.3 Parus major | reverse complement strand
CACCGTGCCCCCAGCCCGGCCCCAGGCAGGGGGAGCTGCTGTGGCCGAGGCTGCTGGGCCCAGACAAAGCTCCATCCGCAGCACAACGCCTGAGGGCAGTTTATTACCAGTGATTTATTAAACTGCTCCAACTTGTCAGCAGCCACTTTTTTTTTTTTTTTTTTTTTTTTTTTTTTTTTTTTTCCCCTTCATCTTAATTCTCTGGCAATCTCTGTCCAAAAATAACCCAAGCTCCCTCCCCCAGGAATCCTCTGCATCAGAGCCTTGGCTCCCTCGCCCCCTGTGCATTAGCCTGGCAGCTGCTGAGCAAAGCCATTATGGATGTCACAGCGTAACCTTGGTTAAAAGCACGTTTGGGGAGGGAGGGCAGCGCTGTTGCATTGTTTTGGGTGCGGAGGGGCAGGTACAGATGGGAAGCCCCAGGTTTCCTCGGCCGGGCATTTCCCCGGCTGGGCTGAGCATCCCCGTCCCTCCCCGCTGCCAGGGACGCTTGGGACTGCTGGTGCCAGGGATGCTGTTCCAGCTGGGGGGTCCCGGTGGCGCTTGGCACCCCTTGGCGAGGTGACAGTCACCGTGCTGCCACCACGCTCTCAGGCCGTGTTCAGGGCTTCCCCCGCAGGACCTTGCCCTGCCCACACCTGATGCTGGAGGAAAACCTCGTGGGGGCTTGGTTCTGTCCCAACCAGAGCAGCTCAGCCCGGAGAGGGAGCAGGGAGCAGGGAGGGACTTTTCCCACCCAGCCCTGGGATCCTCCTAAGCTGTGCCTGCCTGCCCTGTGTGGGACACGGCCGGCGTGCAGCCCCCTCCTGTCCCCACAGTGGTCTCCCTGTAGTTTTGGGGAGCTGCCAGGTGACAGCCACAGGCAGGTGAGCAGGGCACAAGCAGGATGGGTCCCCACAGACCCCCTGCCCAATGGGGTTGGGCTACCAGGGCTCCCCAAAACTTTCTGCATGTCCTCCATGACATGGCCAAGGGTCTCCAGCGGGGTCCCAGTGCCTTGGGGCAGCACCCAGACCCCCATCCACTCTGTGAGACATCACTGGGCTGGGCTGGCATGGGAAGGGGCAATGCTGAGTGCAGAGGGTACAGGGGGGGCCAGCACTGGCTCCTGTGGGGAGATGTCCCCAGGTCACCTCATGTCCCAGCAGGGCTCAGATGCCTCCATCCCACAGGAGCAGGGAGCACTGTGGAGCTACACCAGGGCAGCACCTGGCTCTCAGAGCCAAGCCAGTGGCACTGGGCCACCATCCCACAGCAGGGCATGCAGCGTGCCTGGCCCTCACCCTGCCCTGAATGGCCACAGCCTGCGGCCAGAGTCTCTGCAAACTGATTTCAGACATTTAAAAATACAGAACAATTCTTATCGAGGATATACTGAACGCTAGAGCTTCCCACGGAACTACTTTATCATGTTCAAAAATATTTAATCCCAGCAATTTTCACATTGTTCTTATAAAAACAGACATGTATGAAGGGAAATGAAATGCTTCGTACATTTTTTGGCACATTTTTTTTTCTCTTTTTTTTTTTCCTTTTTTTTTTTTTTCTTTTAACCGTTACAAATTACAAACACACATTCGTTGTTTTGAAAGGAAAACCCCTAAATCCCAGCTGTACACCGCAGAGCTGCACCAACCACCCCGAGCTCACCCAGCCTCCCGCGCTTGCCATTGTTCTACAAGGACAAAGGAAGGACACCGGCAGCCAAGGACGTGGCGGTGCCTTCGCTGCCCTCCCCAGGGACTGGCTGGGGGACAGCAGGGACGAGGTTGCCCTTTGGGGGTCCATGTCCCCACTGCTGTGTGGCTCTGGCAGGGGTGATGCAGTGAAGGGGATGGCAAAGGGTGGGACTGAGGGGCAGATTTCTGCCTCTTCTGCTCCCCACAGAGCTCCTGTGCTGAAGCCTCCACACATCCCACCTGCCTCTTCTTCTGAACACCTCCACCTTCATCCCCTGCCCGGCCGTGGGACCCAGCCAGGTGTGGATCTGGGAGGTGCAGGGTGGGCAGAACAGCACAGCCCACCCCAGGCCCCTCCTGCAGCAGGAGCCAGGGAGCCCAGCCCATCCTGCTTACCCTGAGATGCTGCCGGGGGACAAGGAGCGACCTCCGGCCATGCCGGGTCGGGTGTTCCTGGCAGGGTGATGGGAAGTGCTGCTGGAGAGGAACAACGGGCAGAGAGCAGAGAGGCACCGGCTGGGAGCTGTGCTCGCTCCAGGGTGGCTTCCAGGACGACTTCCAGGGCTCCCAGCTGTGCTGGGCCGGCGGCTGGGTGGCACTGGTTGGTGCTTCTCGGCAGAGCATCGCCCCGGAGTCCTGGCTCGCTGCCTCTCCACATCCAAAGTAAAGTGGGAAAAGAAAGCAGCACGTACCTCACCAGGCTGTCCCTGCTCTCTGGCTCTGCAGCGAGGACTGTCCCTGCACCACTGCCCCCCGAGCCCCCCGGGGAAGGGTCCCACTTTGGGAGCCGGGAGCTGCAGGATGGGAGCCTGTGGGGGGACCCTGCGCTACCTCAGCTCCCAGCAATCAACCGCAGGCTCTTGCAATGGAGACATCTTTAATTTTTGACAACATCAGAACCGCAAAAATCCCCCTGCGTCTGTGTGGGCAGTGCCGAGGGACGCTCCGCCATGGAGGGGGACATTCTGCCATGGATGGGGGACACAGCAGTGCCCCCCGTGACCCCCTGGCCTCACCAGGACCCAGCTCTGCCCCGGCTCCCGCTGCTGCCTGTGCCCAGGGCTGGGCAGCACACCTATCGCAGTTTAAATAGAATAAATACAGTGAAGAAAACAGTAAAATCTTCAATAGAGAGGCAAAAGGAAAGACAACAGCAGGTCCGGGGGTCCAACCAAACTCCACGTGGTCTCTGGATTAGTTACTGAGGAAGTTCTATGAGAGCACATTAAGTTCGCTGCTGGAGACTCTCTTACCGCTGTCCTTATATCGAAACCTCATATTCTCGTGTTTCCTGCAAGCAAGGAGAAGCCAGTTGAGGGCAGCAGCTGCATTTCAGGATCATCTCCCCATTCCCAGGCAGCAAGAGAGATCCTGGGTGTTGTTTTGTTCCCAGGGGAGCGATGCCCTCGCAGCCAGGTCCCCTCAGCCCCCTGCACCTCCCGACCCACGCGGATGGACTCGTGGCCCATTGCTCAGTGTTCCCGCAGAGCCTGGCTGGACTCATCCCGTGGCTGCCCAACCAGCCCAGCCCCTCAGGAGTGTCCCTAGCGAGGACAGGCAGAGCAGGACTCACCCCTGTCTCATAAATCGGGTTGTCAAACTCCGTTTCTACCGTGATCTGGCTGTAGGGGTGGGAGTACATGAGGGGCAGGCGGAGGCTGGAGTAGTACCGACACCTGCGGGGAGAGGCGGAGTCGCTGGGCTGCACGGACTGATTCCAGAACCACATCCCCCCATCCCTGCTCCTCCCAGCGCCCCGGGCACCCCAGAGCGCTCCCAGCACCATGCCCGGGGCGTGTGGCTGGCGGGGGCGATGCTGAGCCAGCCCTGGCCGAGCCCCCCAGCTCGGTGCCAGCCCCCTGCAGCCCCACCTGGTGAGATAGATGTACGCTCCTCCCAGCAGCAGGGAGATGATCAGCACCGGGATGAAGATGGCCAGGGCCATATTTCCCCCCTCGAGCGACGTCTCTGCAGCAGCTTCTGCTACTGAAAGGACAAGATCTATTATGTTGGCATTTGCAGGCACCGTGTGATCCCCTCTCTGCCTCTCCCCCTCCTCCCAGGCTCCACCGGGATCCTGCGCATCCAGGAAATCCACGTCACTCACCTTCGAGAGCGTGTTCAAAGCTGTCTTGGTTCACTGGGAAGAGAGACGGAGAGTTACTGGTCTGTAGCTGGGTTTGACTGGGTGCTGGCAGCTGTTTCCTACTGGGAAACCCAAACCTGGGATCTCCTGCCCCATTTGGTCCCAAAACCACGCTGCAAACTCCCAGTTTTTAATAAAGCTCTTGGTGTCTGTCAGCATGTGGCCAGGACTGAGCAGAGCCCAGATCCAGAGAAGCTCCAGGTCTCAGCTGAGTTCAGCTCCCAGCTGGGGCTGCAGCCAGACCAATGTCCCCAGGCTGTCCCAGGTTGGGGACAGAGTTGTTGGCTGTCCCCTTGCCCCACATCCCCTTCCCTGTTACCTTTGCAGATGGGCAGGGGGCCGCTCCAGTGGGATGGCTGGCCCAGGATGCATTTGATGGTCACCTCCCCCATGAGTTCAAAGCCTTCATAGCACATGAAGGTCAGGGACTCTCCTGGCAGGTAGAGGCGCTTGTAAAGAATTTGGTACCCGTTTTCTGGCAGTCCTGGGTTATCACAGGCCAGCGACTCCTCAGCTGAAAGGGAACAAAAGACATCCAGGGTGAGCCCAGGGCTTGGGCTGCCAAGGGACAGAAGCAGCCTGGGGGCAGTGAGGAAGCACCCAAGCTCTCACCCCACTCTGCTTCCAGGTAGCTCAAGGATCTGCACCACCCCCCACAGCTGGGCAGGGTCCTGGCTGCAGAAAAGTTCCACCCAGGACCCCCAGAGAGAAGCTGGACTGCAGGGGAGCAGGAGAGACCACCGGACTTACAGACACAGTGCGGGAGCCGCGAGGTCCAGATGGGGGTCCCGGTCTCGCGGCTGTAGCAGGTGAGCAGGGAGCTGCCCTCCAGCACGAAGCCGGGGTTGCAGGTGTACTGGATGGTGGTGCCCACCAGCAGCACCGGGTCCGAGATGAGGCGGGTGGAGTGCTCCACCTCCCCCGGGTCCGTGCAGTACATAACTGGGGAGAGAGGATGGCTGAGCGGGGAGCCCCTCGGAACTGGGAGCCCCTCGGAACTGGGAGCTCTTCAGAACTGGGAGCCCCTCGGAACTGGGAGCTCTTCAGAACTGGGAGCCCCTTGGAACTGGGAGCTCCTCATCTGGGAACCCCTCAGACCTGGGAACCCCTCAGACCGGGATCAGTGCTGTTCCAAGGTGTGGGATGGGGACAGCAGCCCCTTCCTGTGGGGCACTTACTCTTTTCACAGAAGGGGGGGTCGCTGCTCCAGCTGAGGTCCCACTGGCAGGTGAGGGTGTCACTGCCCACGATGTCATAGCCCGGGTCACACTGGTAGGTGATCTTGGCCCCTCTCACCAGCTCCGTGTGTGACGTGGTCTTCCAGCCGTTCTGGATCTCGGGCAGGTCGGAGCAGGAGTCATTGCGGGACACCTCTGCAGACAAGAAGGATCCTGGTTGTCACCCACTGAGCAGCACAGCCCTCCCCAGAGCCACCTCAGCTGGACACATGGCTCTCCCCAAGGGCCTGTCCCTCCCCACAGCTCTCCAGCCCCATGCTTCACAAATGGCACAGCTGGGCTGTGAGCAGCATCCCCTGGGCACAGGGAGAGGGCAACAATGGGGGACTGGGGCTCTTTGAAGCCTCCCCAGCCCTGATCCTACAGGCAGGTAGAGGGCTGGGCTGGTGAAAGTGGGGCAGTGTCTGTGCTGGGGTCAGGATAACCTGGGAACACCAGGCTCAGCTCCAGCTGTGGGTGCAGGAAAGGTGCCATCGCCATGGTCACAGCACAACTGGTTTGTTCACAGGACGATTTGTTCCCTGCTTCCTCCAGGCTGGTTTGCTCAGGTGAGGGCTTGTGTCCTGCCCTCCCCAGCCCCGTGTGCTGCAGAGCACTGAGGAGGGCCCTGCAGTCTCCCAGGTGCTCTGCACTGCAGCTCCCTCCGTCTGTCGTAGCCAGGGCTTCCAGCAGTGCACAGAAAACATGTCTGGAAGGAGTCTGGCACAGGCAGCAGGGTGGGGGAGAGGCAGCCAGGAGGCACAGGTAGCCGTGGGGATGGAATGCCCTTCCCAGTCCTTGTCCCTGCCACGGGCAGGCACAGCTGTCCCAAAGGACAGTGGAACAGATGTCTCCAGGTGCAGTCTGAGCCGCTCTGGAGCAAAGAGATGGGAACATCCATCTCTGGAGCCCACCCAGGGACTGGCTTCAATGACCACCCCTGCCATCATCCCCTGCCTGACAGGGTGTGTGTGGGGATCCTGTGTCCCTGTTCCCAGCAATTTCTTTCCCTCTAGGCCAGACCAGGGCTAAGAGGGAGCAAAACCACCTTGTTGCCAGCCTGAAGGAGGGGAGACATAGAGGGACACCCCAGAAGTGACTGACCCAGAGACTGCAGCTGGGCTGGGGGTTTGCAGGAGGTTCAGGGTGGGATGTGAAGGGGGTGTGGTGCCACAGTGACTCTCCCCACTTCCAGCCCCTGCACCTGGACAGTCTGGGCTGGCTGTGCGTCCCATCCTCGCACCAGCACTCTGCTCCCCGTACCTATGTAGTTCATGATGAATCCTTGCCCTTTCCCAAAGATGAGCCCGGCAGGGTCCGAGTGGAACTGGATGGTGAGGTCGGGGCTGGAGGAGTAAAGCTTCTGGGGGCCGCTGCTGCCAACGTACTGCCCCAGGATGCGGGCGGAGAGCTCGTCCCCGTCGTAGATGGTGAGGATGTCGCTGTTGGTGATGTTCAGGCTGAGAGGAGAGTTTGGTTAGAGAGCAGCGTGTGCCGGGAGCCCAGGCAGGACACAGCAGGGACAGCCAGGTGACCTTCCTCCGGGTCGCCTCCCTCCGCGGGGTTCGAGGCCGGCGGTGCCGGCGGCTCCCGGGACCCCGCGCTTGGGAGCGCCGGTCCCGGCGGAGCCGCGCTTGTCCCCGCGGCCACCAGAGCGCAGTGGCGGCCCGCGAATGGCAGGGACGGCCGGGGACACCGGGCAGGGATGGCTGAAGCCTCCGTCCACCCCGGGAATGCGGCTGCTCTGGGGCCGAAGGGGACGCGGGGGTCTCGCTGCTCTCCCCCCGCTCCAAGGCCAAGGGCAGGGGATGGGTGCACACGCCAGGGGACACACAGGGAGGGTTCTCCGGGTGACCGGGACTGGCTGCAGAGGTAAATGATCACATCGACCCCGAGGGTGGGCAAAGACACTCCTTCTCTGCTCTCTGTCCTGCCGTGTCCAGCCCAGCAAGGCTCCCCCGGGGCTGAGAGCACAGCCGGCAGCAGCGCCTGGAGGAACTGGGGCAGGGACAGCCCTCCTCCCCTTCCCTGGGGGAAAGAGGGCCAGAGGAGAGCACCAGGATGCTCCCAGCCACACAGGAGATGCCTGAGCTGATCCCCAAACGTTTTATTAGGAATGATCTTGGAGGGAGCCCAGCTAATCCCCATGGCAAGCTGACATTTGTAGTAAATCTCTGCTTTCTGTCAAACACGATTTTCTCAGTGACATTTATGCCTGATGACTTCAAATCACTTGGCCTCCAGTTCTGCTCAGCCCAAGCACCCACAGAGCTGGGAGAGGTGTGCTGGGAGCTCCCACTTGGGATTTTATGGGGAGCTTTAAAATCTTTATGACTCTAAGCCTCTATTTGAAACACGTCCTCCTCTTGAAAACCCAAAATAGCATCAAAGGAGGCTCCCGCTGCAGCAGCAGCATTACCATGCCAAAAGCTCTCAGCCTGGCATTAGATCCCGTTCCCTTCTGACCCCAGCATGTTCAGCCTGGCCTTGCTGGGTGGCTGTGCTCCCTTAGAGCCTGTATTTCACATTCAGCCCAAAGACTGAGCTGTTTCCATCTCATGGATGCCTCCAGGCTCTCCTAACCCCGCATGACCCAGTAGCACATGGCCACGTGCTGCTGTGGCACCACTCCCTGTGGAGAATTCCAAAGCCACTGGAGCAGCAATTAACTGCTGCTATGGATCCTGTAATGGTCCTTTGAACTCAGGGAGCACCACTCAGTCCTGCCCAGGGTGCCAAGTGCTGTCAAAGAGGATTATGGAAACTCTGAGGGGGAGAACAAGACATAGCAAGAGTCTTCCCTGTGAGAGAGGTGAGGCCCTGGCACAGGTTGCCCAGAGGAGCTGTGGCTGCTCCATCATTGTGGGTTGGAAGGGCCTTGGAGGAACCTGGGATAGTGGAAGGTGCCCCTGCCCATGGGAGATCAGCTTCAAGGTCCCTCCCACCCAAACTGTTCAGGGATTCTGTGATTCCATGGTGGAGGTGAGGGCAGCAGGATACTGCAGCAAAATGGGCTGAGCACTGCTGGGGCAGAGACAGACACTGAGCTCCTGGGCTACTCACAGCTGGATGTCCAGGAAGAGCCGCTTCTCCTCACCCACATGGATCCTCCAGATGCAATCCTCCCCCTCCGTGTAGGGCTCCGGCCAGTTGGGGGACAGGATCACCCCGGCCACGGCCGTCAGCTCCCCTCCACATGTGGCTGTGGGGGCAAGGGGCAGGCAGGGCTGAGCAGGGGCCCAGGGCTGCTCACCCCAGAGCCAGCAGTGCCCACGGGCAGGACTGACCTCGGCACAGCGGCTCCGTGTCATTCCAGTAGGGGTCCCGCATGTTGATGCACTCGATGACGGCAGGGCCCTGCTCCAGGGAGTGCCCAGGGTCACAGGTGAACTCCACCGTGGTGCCCAGGTTGTAGGTGGGGTCAGAGGTGGTGAAGTTCCCGTTCTGGATGTAGGGCTCGTAGCAGTGGCCCCGCTCAAAGGCTGGAAGAGATCCCTGTTAGCTGTGGGACACGGAGCTTCTCCTGTCTCACTGAGCTTCCCTGGGTGACCCCCAGTCCCTGCTGCTGTCCCCATGAGAACCTGACCCCTGCATCCCCTCCATGGCCTCTTCCACTGAATGTTTTACAGGCAATTAGGATTAACAACCATTTATCTGTTCTGAGCCATGCAGGCCTAACTAAACCCCGCTCCCATGGGGGATCAGCACTGGGGATGGGCTCTGCCGGGCACTGTGCCTCCTGAGCTGGGGATGCTGAGCCATCCACCCTGGGATTGCTGCGTGTTACTGAGCCTGCTCAGGCCACAGGGCTCCCCTGGGAATGATCCTATAGCAGGATCCACTTAAATGGCAACGGGAGCTGCAGAGGGGCACCAGGACAGCTGGGGACTGTGGACCTGATTTTCTCAGAACCTGAGGAAATTACACGCTGTCAGTAGCTGATCTGTTCCCAAGAAAAAGTTTCTTGGGAGATCTCACACTCAAAGACAACATTTATAAACCATCTTATTTTCTCAAAACAGTTCTGGACAACTGTAAATAGCCTGTTTATCTCTTGTCCCACCAATGGGACAAGAGGTGGCATTCCTTTGACCAACCATGTTAACCCTGTAGTGTAAGACCCTATAAAAGCTGAAAAGTTCAGAGAATAAAAGGCCCCTTTTCCTAGCAACGTGTTCTGGTGCCTGCTATGAATCCACACTTCTACATCGTGTCCAACAGCGACAGGGGACAGCTGAGTGTCCACAGCTGAGCCTGGCACTGCCCTCGGGTCCCGCCATGGGGACACAGCACCTTCAAAGCGGATGTTGAAGGCCGTGGTGGCCGCGGGCTCCTCGGCGCGGAAGTCGATTCTGATGGAGGAGCCATCGCTGATGACGCCCTCGAAGGGAACGCTGTCGGCGCGCAGCGAGTCGTAGAGCACGGCCGAGCGGTTGGTGTCCCCGCTGTACACCACCATCCTGCGGGACAGCAGCGACCCTCAGCCCCACACAGTGACGTGCAGCAGCTGGGACGAGCTGGGAGCATTCAGATTTTGGTATATCCTGGGCCCCTCTCTCCAGGATGGACATGGAGGGTGTCCAGAGAAGGGAGCAGAGCTGGGGAAGGGGCTGGAGCACCAGGAACAGCTGAGGGAGCTGGGAAACGGGTTCAGCCTGGAGAAAAGGAGGCTCAGGGGGGACCTTCTGGCTCTGCACAATTTCCTGACAGGAGGGGACAGCCAGAGGGGTCATGCTCTGCTCCCAGGGAGCAGGGACAGGACCAGATGTGTCAGGGAAGGTTTAGACTGGATATCAGGGAAAGTTTCTTCCCCAAAAGGCCTGACAAGATTGAAACAGGCTGCTGGGGGCAGTGGTGGTTCCCATCCTTGGAGGGGTTTAACAGCCATGTAAACATGGAGACACGGTTTAGTGGTGGCCTCAGCAGTGCTGGGGGACAGTGGAACTCAATAATCTCAGGGGGTTTTCCCAACCCAAATAATTCCATTTTTCTATATTTAGTGCCCAGCAAAAGGCCCTGCTCCTCAACCCATGCAGAAGAAGCCCCTTGGAGCTCCCTGGAAACTCTCTGCAGTCTCAGGGCTGTGGGGAAACAGCTCCTGGAGTCTCACCTGTCCTTCTCAGTCAGCAGGAGCTTCTCGAAGTGCAGATGCAGCTTCTGGCCCGGGGGTGCCCCGATGGCCCACACGCAGTACATGCTGCCAGACTGGTTCCCGCTGTAGCTGGGGGACAGCACGCGGCCGATGGTGGCATTGTGGACTGTCCCTCCACAGGGAGCTGCAACAGAGCACAGCCCCGCTGGGATGGGCACGGGGACAGCGGCATTTGTGTCCCCCCAGCCCAGGGGTGACCCCACTGCCTGGTGCTCCTCAGAGTGCCCAGTGCACAGACCTCTTGCCTGGCTCTGCTTTGCTCTGTACATATTTATACTCACAAATGCATATTTATACTCACACATAAAATCTTCATTTCCTTTCCCTTTGCTGCCTAATTGAGGGGACAGATTCTGCTGTCACCACCTGACCACCTGTGGCACCTCAGGCCATGCTCTCATCCCCTCCCAGGACCACATTCATCTCATGGGGCAAAGAAGGGGACTCATGTTTCCCAGCCCCAGGGATGTGCAGGTACCTGAGCAGATGGGCTCGGGGCTGCTCCAGTGCGGCCGGGACGCGTTGATGCAGGTCAGCATGCGGGGGCCCTGCAGCTCGTAGCCCAGGTGACAGTGGAAGTGAGCGATGCCACCCGAGTGCAGATCCATCACCGTCACGTCTCCAAAGTCAGGTCTCCGTGGGAAGTTGCAGCTCAGCATAAACACTGGGACAAGCACACATTGGGAGCTCGGGGCTCAGCTGCTCCCATCCTCCCCGTGGGGACGTGCTGGATGTGCCCACGTGTCACACAGACCAGCGGCAGAGCACCACCAACCCCCCGCTGCCGCCGCTTCCCCACCTGTTACCGCTCTTGCCCAGACCCAGTTTCTATTTTAAAAATAATTTGCTGGAACTCATTTATTTTTTAAAGCTCTTGGAGGTAAAAAATAGACTGGCAGTGTGAGTGTGTGCAGGAGGAGCTGCTGCACGGGGACAGAAACGGGGCAAGGCAGGTGTGAGAGGCACAGCCAGCACAGGGCTGGGGACATCAGGGCACACTGACCCCTCTACCCTGGGCACAACACCTCCACCGATGCTGTGGGCACAGGCAGGGGGTGAAACAGGAGCCCACTGGTTTGGGACTGGCCCCAAACCCCTGTACCCATGTCGGGGACACACTCACCCTGGTAGTGGAGCTGGAATGTCCCCACCACGTCGTCCTGGAAGGTGCGGAAGTAGACGGAGATGGTGTTGGTGGGGCTGCGGATCACCTGGCCTTCCACCAGAAGGGTTTGGTTGGCCAAGACCACCAGGGCATCTCCATCCACGCCCCGGATGGACAGCACCTCCCCATCCGACAGGTTCACACTCTTCACCTGCGGGGAGCAGAGACCTGTGAGCTGCGGGGACAGGTCTGTCTGTCACACAGACCCGCAGAGCATCACACCAGAGCAGCGCTGCGACAAAACCAGGGCACTCCTCAGGGTTTGGTGATCACCCCATGCACCAGGAAACCTCCCCAGGATCCCTCACCCCACCGGGGAGCCACACAGCGAGTGCATCTAATGAGTAGTTCCAAAAGGCTTTAATTATTATTTGGAAATAGCTGAGCAGTAACCTCACATTTACATTTCACGTCCATTTAGCTTAATAAATGGGCTCATATTTCAGCAGAGAGATGCTCATCAGACCGTTTGTTTCCCTGAGTGTGCGAGGCCCGGGGCTCTATATTTAGCACCAGCCCAGCCGTGATTGGGAGCGCTCCCGACGATGTTGTGACTGGAGGGATTTGTGGCTGTTGTCACCGCCGTGCCCACCTCCCCCTGGCACACAGGGCTGGGATGTGCCCTGCTCCAAGGGCACTGCATGGAGCCATCCCCAGCCCTCAGCATCCTGAGCCTGCTCCACAAGGAAAATCCCTGGAAAAGCCCGTTCTTCACAGCAAAGTTGGATTAACATCCCCAGGCTGGTTCAGAGCATGCCTGGGTTCACCCCAGCCTGTGTTTCAATCCACGAGGAGCTGATTTTGCCTTGTTTTTCCAGCTGGGTTCTGGAAGAGCCACATGCAGCTCTGACCCCTAGCCTGCCCTGGGTCATTTCTTCTTTTCCAGGTATTGTCCCAAAAATGCATCCCCAGCATGGCCAGCATGCACTGTGGCTGGTGGGATGGCTCAGATCTGATTATTAATAAATGGGATAAATGAATTGAGTGTTATTTGGGTGAATTATTTGGAGTCCAGGTATCCAAGTGGGCTCCATACGACAACAACAATTTCCCTCATCTCCCACTGGGACAGAGCTTTGCTTCTCCATCTGGGTCTGGATCCCTGCAAAGATTTTTCCAAGGTGTTTCTAACAGATTTTGTTCTGCTTGAAGCCAAACCTGTTCCCCAGCTGGCTCCCTCCAGCGCTGGTGGCACCACGCACATGACACAGAGCCAAAACCACTCCGGGAAATTGGGAAGGGGATTTGGGGGAGCAGCTGGAGCGGGCAGAGCTCTGCAGAAGGGAGGAAGCTGGGGATCAGTGATGGGTGCCACGGGACACACACACACACACACTCGGCTCCACCATCAGCCTCCCCTGGGTAAAGCCAGGGGAGCAGGGTGCCATTCCCTGTGCCAGCACCAGGCTGGCATTCCCAGAGGAGCCCGGAGGAACCAGCGAGTGCAGACGCTGCTGTGGCACCGCGCCAGGGACCGTCAGCCCTGCGAGAGGGACCATATGTGTGAGCTCCTGCCAGGGGCTGGGAGCACAGGCTCCGGCTTCAATCACAGCCTGCACCGACAGCAGCTCCTCCAGAGCCTTGGGAAGGCAGGAGGGATCCTCGAGTCAGCCTGCCAGCCTCGCTCACCCACTGGAAAAACCTCTTTAGGGAAATTCTATTTCCTGCCAAGAAGATTCAGGAATTTTAAAAATAAATATAATTTCACGAAGCATTGGGAGAGCTGGCTGCTCCCCGCTCCCAGGGCTGCCCTGGCACAGGCAGGGACACAGCTCTCCCTGGAATGCTGTGAGGGGTGCAGGGAGGGGCAGGGAGCTGAGCAGGGACCCTGAGCTCTCACACAGCCCGGGGCAGCTCCCAGCCTTTCCCAGAGCCATGCCAGGCATCCAGGCTTTGTGCCCACTCCTCCCCAAAGGCAGATTTCCCTGCAGTCAGTGAGGGTCTGACTCCAAAGGAAGTGGAGGGTCCCTGTGTCCTCCTGCTCCCGGTGCCTGCAGGAGCAGTTTTGGGCAGGGCTGGAATGCCACAGCCATTCCTGCCACCACCAGGCTGTGCCACAGCCCCTGCAGGGAGAGCGAACAGCCCGTGTAGGGCATCCTGTCCCAGGAGCTTCCCTTTCCTCCTGCAGGTGCCTTTAAAGAGATTCCCAGGGTAAGAGGCAGCACCTCCCCGCTACAGGGGCTGGGAATCAAATCCAAACCTCTCCGAGGGGACCCCATACCCCACAGCCCGGGTTCTCCAGTGCCTTTCCTTTGGAATTCACCTCCCAGCCCCGAGCCCGTGGTGCTGCAGCTCGGGGCACTGCCAGCTGCAGATGAGGCCACGCTCCACCAGCACCGACCTGCTGTTGTGATTTAATTTGTCTGAAACACTCCGAAGATCAGCAAAGCAAAATGCAAAGCTTGGGGGGGTGGAGAGGCCAATTTTATGCTCCATTAAAACCTCAGCTCGCAACGGAGTGAGGTCAGGAGTGGTGTCACCTGATGGATTATGGACAGAGGCGAATTTACAGCGGAGCAGCCTGTCTTTAGCACCCTGTGGATCCGAGGAGACAGTTGCTGTGTCCAGTTTCCACTGCCATGGAAAAGTGGCTGAGCTGCTCAGACTCTCTGGTGCTCAACCTGCACCACTGCTGCTCCCAGGGCAACCTCCCCACCAGGGCTGGCAGCCACAGCAGCCTCGTGGCCTGGGGACAGCCCCTGCCTGTGTCCCCAGGGGACAGTGGGGACAGCCCCCTGGAATTCCTGCTCCTTTTAATGCACGCTTTTAATTACGCAAATTCAAAGTGAAGGGATTTTAATTGGATGCATGGAGGAAACACAAGAAGAAAGGGATTGCAGGGAACATGGGGACCCTGGTTTGACCTGGAGAGTGTTTAGAACGTGCAGAGGTGCCTGCCCTGCCTGCAGCCTCACCAGGCTGAGGGATGCTCATTTCAGGGGGAGCTGGTGGTGCAGTGGTGCACATCAGCTTGGGTGAGACCCCCTGCTCTGGTGGGTGGGCATTTGCCAGGCAGCTGTGACACCCAGAGAAGGAACCAGGGCCACCCTCCTGGGCTTCCTGCACCCTCAGAGCCACCCAAACCTCTCCCAGAAAATGGGTGGTGCAGAGGGCAGGGAGATGGTGGCCCCTTCCCATCAAGTGCCTTTTTAACAACCTGCTGCCAGCTCCTCTTGCTTAAATTAATTGCGTGACATTTAAAGAGCTTGATCATCGCTGACATTCAGGATGTTCCAGCTCCCTCCTAGAGTTCATTTATTACAAAGCCTCAGAAAAATCTACTTTTTCCCCGGGAAGGGGTATTTCATCAAGTGAAAGTGCCCAGGGCAGAGGTGCCCAAGGCTTTGCTGCAGTGACCAGGGGGGTCTGGCTGTGGGGATGTCCTCACCTGGAGCTCGACGCCGTAGCCGGTGTAGACGGTGACGTTGTAGGTGCACTGCAGGTACCCGTGCAGGGGCAGCGGGGGGTAATCCGTGGAGTCGATGTAGCCCTCGGGGTCGTGGAAGCTCATGCTGCAGAGCACTGAGGGGACACACAGCGGGGTCACACCGAGGGAAATTCCCTCCCACACCCCAAAACCCAGCAGCCCAGTCCCTGCCCCATCAGTGATCCATGGAATTACAGAATCCCAGAGTGGTTTGGGTTGGAAGGGACATTAAAGCCCAACCCCTTCCATGGGCAGGGACAACTCTCACTATCCCAGGTTGCTCTAAGCCCCATCCAGCCTGGCCTTGGACACTTCCAGGGATCCAGGGGCAGCCACAGCTGCTCTGGGCAACCTCAGCCAGGGCCTCACCACCCTTACAGGGATGAATTTCTTCCCAATATCCCATCTAACCCTGCCCCCTGGCAGTGGAAAGTCATTCTTCCTTCCCTTGACATTCCAAGCCCTTGTCTAAATTCCCTCTCCAGCTCTTGAAGCCCCTTTAGGAACTGGAAGGAGCTCTATGCTCTTCTTGGAGCCTTCTCCCAGCTGTCCCAGCCTTTCCTCATTGCACAAGTGTTTCATCCCTCCAATCATAACGTGCATGAAGAGCAGAAGATTTTAGGCAGCCCCCAAACCCGGGTGGTGGCCTGATTTTGGGGGGGCCCTGCCTAAACACAGGCGTGCTCCCCACCGGTGCCATAGCCCCGTGCCCGTGCTCAGCTCACCCGGGGTGGGCTCCGTGGTTGTGACAGTGGTGGTGACGATGGTGGTCGTGGTGGTTTCCTGGCTCTCCTCCCCCGCAGAGCCGTGCACGTCCCTCTCCGCGCTGTTTGTCGGGATAACGGCAGCGCCAGCGGGAGCGGCCGTCGGAGCCTCTCCAGCATCCCCGGTGCTGCCAGGGAAGGGCCGGGACAGGGCTGGGGGCAGGGTGGAAGGGGAGATCTGCAGCGTGGGGCGGCTGGTGGTGGCCTGGTCCCCCCAGGGCAGCTCGGGGGGGCTCCGCTCCGTGTCCTCTGCTGGCACCCGCGGCCCTGGGGTGGCCGTGGGGAGCCTGGAGCTCCGTGGGCTGGCTGGGGAGGCAGTCCCAGGGGGCCCTGCCAGGGTGGGCTTCAGCCTTGGGTGCTTCCTTCCCGTATTTACTTGCTTTAGAGTCGGTGGCTTTTTCTTAACGGGGGAAGTTTGTTTGGCAGCAGGTCTGGGCGCCGTAGGCAGGAGCGGTGTGGTCTCCTCCGCTGGCGCGGCTTCGTCCTCCGGGGCCGGCAGGACGTTGAGGGCAGTGCCCTGCCCGAGCTGCCCAGCTCCAGGGGCTGAACCCAGGGCATGCCCAAAATCCTCAGCTCCACCAGCCAAAGCCGTGCCGTGCCCGAGCTCCGCAGCTCCACCGCCCGTCTTCCCCAGCGGCTCATCCGCAGCCAGAGGGTCCGGGCTGGGCGGCACCAGCGCTGCCCCCGATCCGCTGTCTGCAAAAAAAACAGGGGAAAGTGGGGCCTGGGCAAAGCTGGGCACGAAATTAGAGCTGTGCTGCCGGTGTGAAATCAGCCCCCTGGGAAGATGTGGCTGCAGGAACACCCACCACTTCCCAAAGAAAGAACCACCGGCCCCCACAGCACAGCACACCCGCCTTGGCAGAGCCCCCTCACGCAAATCCGTGTTGGGAAAACCCAACCCAGCTTCTGTTGGGAACAGGGATGGGCAGGAAGGAGTGAGTGACCAAAGCCACCCAGCTCCGCCCTGGCCAGGGGGTAACTGCATAAATACAGATTTATCCACCACCGTGGGGTGACTGGGCTGTGATCCATGGGCTGGAATTCATCGTGAGCTCTGTGAGACACGCAAAGAGCTCCGAGAGTCAATGCTTTCCATGGAAACAGCAGTTGCCAGGGAAAGCACTTAATGCAGGGTACTTAAAGACCGTAATTCCAGCCCCCTCGTGTCCCCTGGGAGGGTTTGGAGCCCCCCAGAACGCAGGGTCCCTGTCCCTCTGGGGGCATAGGGGGTCTGCAATCCCCCAGCCCCACTGCTGGCCTGGGGCTGCCCAGGCTCACACTCCCCTTGGTGGCTGCACACGAAGGCACCAAGCAATCCCTAACCCAGCTGGGACTGCTGTGACATGCCCGTGGTGGCAGCCAGGCCACCAGAGCACCAGCTCTCCATGGGATGGGGGCTGGAGCAGCAGTCAGGGCTCCCTTCCCAAGCAGACTCCAGACAAACCTCGGCTCACCTCGGTAGCGCAGGTGCCTTAAACAAAAGCACAACTCTTGGGTTACATTTTAACTTGTTTTCTGTTTCAAATTCTGCTGATTAAGGTAAGACTGGAATGAAAAGAAGGGGGGAAAATGGAGCTTTTGTATGTGAATCCTGAAGCACAGGCACACTGCTGGGTGACACCACCCAGGGGGCCGAGGGAGGGCACAAGCAGCCTGTGCAGAGGGGCTGAGCAGCGCTGAAATAACTGACTTTGCTCCATCTTCTGGAAAACAGAAGCAGTTTCTGGCAAGAACCAAAGATAAGGAACAGGGAAAGGCAAAAGCTGGTGAATTAGCCTCAAGGATGGAGCTGCCAAAACTCTTGGCAGTCCCTACACTGCTCCTTGGTCCTGGACACTCTGCAGGTCCCTGGGCTGGTCCTTTGCCCCTGGGACAGATGGGGACAGAGCTGTGCCTGCCCCAAGCCACTGCACCCTGCTGCCACCACCCTGCTGCACCAGCAAACCTGTCCTGGCCCCCGAGGGCTTCCTGGCCTCTCCTGCCATTTGCCACAAGTTAAAACATTAATTCCTTAATTAGAAAGTGGTTCAGCAAACCCATCACCATCACCAATTCCCTGAGTGCCTTAGGAGACATTTCACACACATCATCTGCAACCATCAGCTCTGAATAATCTCCCCCCAGGAAGGTTTGGGTGCCTCAGTGTCCCCACACTTCTGCAGAGCCAGAGCAGGAGCTTCCACACCTTCTGCTTGTTGGTATCTCTGCTTCCCTCTCCATCCCACCCTGGGTTGATCTTGGCCTCCACGGGCACCCTGCCTGGGCTGATGGGGGAAATGTCCCCAAGGCTGTGCCTGTGGCAGCTCTCCTTCCCTGAGAAGTTTTGTAGAGCTCTCATGGGCTCTTCTCTTCCTCTCCCATCCCAAGGCAGGGAGGAGCAGTCTCTGGTTGCTCTCCCATGGCCCAGGTGACACTTTCAGGTCTCTGCAGCAAAAGGGTTTTTCCATGACAGGAGGAGATGGGGCTCTCAGACAGGGGGGAGGAAGCACAGCCCTGGCAGGGGAGGAGGCTCACTGGCCAGTGGGACATGCTGGGACACACTGGGACACACTGGGACACACTGGGACACACTGGGACATGCTGGGACACACTGGGACACACTGGGACACACTGGGACATGCTGGGACATGCTAGGATATGTTTGGATATGTTGGGATATGTTGGAACACCAGCTCACAGCAGGAGTCAAGGATAGCGAGTCCTTAAAGCCCACACGTTCCCAAAACCACCAACCCAGGATTCCGGGGTTATTTGTCATGTGAACCCTAATTCTTAATGGATTGTGCCTTTAAACCATCTTTTATGCCTTTGGAAAGCTGACTAATTCCTTATTAGATCCTTTGCCAGGATGCATTTACTCGATTCTGTCCTTAACAAAGCATGAAATAAAACACTCTGTAAAGCGACTCCTTAATGAGACACTAAACATGCTGCAGTTTGTAAAGGGCAAATGCGCATTCCAGGGGAAGAGAGGGCGGAACACAGCCAGGATGGAGCAGGGGAGGGGCAGGAACAGGGCCCTGGCATCCGGGATCGATAAGGGCTTTTTTCTGCGTTATCAGAAACAGAATTGATCGTCGATCTCAGCTCCTGATTGATCACCACCCCCAAACCCGAGCTGTGCTCCAGCACCTCCCTGGGCTGCCAGACCCTGCTCCCTCCCCATGGAGCTCGGTGCTGCCCCACAGCCCCCACAGCCCCCGGGTAGCCCCTGCCCTCTCACTCCTGCCCAGGGACCATTTGGGAAGCAGAACAGAGTGGCCCCATCCTCAAGGAAGGATTGCAGTGGGTTTCCGTGTTTGCAGGGCCAGGGTGGGCTTTGGTAAGGTCCTTCCACCCTGATCCGAATTCCAGCAGCCATTCTGCCACCTCCAAGGCCCCCATGGGGTGGCAGTGGCCACACAGGATCCCCCCCAGCTGCCAAAACCCATCCTGCTCTGCACCAATCCGGAGCTGCTGGAAGAGAAATGATCACGTTTGACCTTGATCTAATCTGCCCCAGCAGCTCTGGAGGAAATAAACGCTATGGAGATGCACAAGGGGTTTATCTTGTATCTCCATCAGGAGCTCTCCGCTTCTCCAAATCCATGGGAAGCTCCGTGGTGGCCCCGCAGCCCTCGCCAGTCCAGCGAGGCACCGGGGGCTCTGCGGGGCAGCGTGGGCACAGCAGCTGCTCCTGCAGGGTGGGCCAGGCAGGGACAGGGCACTCTGGAGCACAAAGTGACCTTAACACAGAACGGCAGCTCGTCTGCAGGTCTATTCTGGGCTGTGCCTGGATACCGGCTGTGTGCAAACACCGCGCAGGGCTCCGGGGAGGATGTCTCCAACCAGCCTCAGCCCCCGCGGTTTATACTTAGCCGAGGAGGAAGCGCCGGTGCCGAGCCTGGGCTGTGTGTGGGAGCTGCCGGAGGGGCACAGCCCCATCCCAGGGCTGGGGTGGTGGCACCAAGCTCTGGAGAGGCAGCAGGATGGGAGGGGTGGCAGGGCAGCGGCTCCTGGAGCATCTCCTCTCACCCAGACACGGCGCTGGGTGTTTGGGGGCACCAAGCACTCAGCCACCTGAGCAGAGATGGCACAGAGGCACCAAAATCGTCCTCCCCAGCCCCAAAGCTTCATCCCCATGCAAGAGGGTCCCCGGGACCCCCAGCCAGGCCCATGTCCCGTGGGCAGCCGTGGCCAACACGCGAGTGGTGCTCCTGTGGCACCGGGAGAACCTGATTGCCAAGATACCTCAGCCAGAGGGGCTTAGAGGAATTAGAGAGCTGCAAATGCCTGATAAAAGGATGCTGGAATAATCACAAAGGCCTGGTTTCGCTGCTGTGCTCCTGAAAGAGCCAAAGCAGGAGTAGCCGTATCACGGCTCCCATTACTAATGCCGATGGTATCGCCCTGAGCACTGCTCCAGGGAGGGCAGCTGGATTGCTCCAGCTCAGGAATCATGTCCAGAGAGGTTTAGGATCTGATTGTGGCAGAAATGAATAAAGCTGATCCAGGCACTATTAATGGGGGTGTTCAGCTCTGCCTGTGAAGGGCTCAGGGACATTCATGGGTGCTGGACTGAGCTAATCCTGCCTGGAGCTGCTGCTGGCATCATATCCAAGCCCTCATGGACAGCTGGGATTTATCCTGCACTGCCCAGCACCCTCTGCACACAGGCTGAGCCCCTGGAGTTCCTCATTCCCACATGGTCAATGCAGGGGTGCCATGAACCTCTGTGGAGAAATGGGAACACTTCTGCTGGGGATGAGTTCAGCCAGGGCTGATCCAGACCTTGGATAAAGCAGAGAGGTCTAGGCCAGGTCCTGGTGCAATCCTTCATCACCAGGGGGCTGGGGGGTGGGAAGGGGCACTTGGCCATCTTCTGCTCTCCCACCTCTTCCCACGCCAACCTCCAGCGAGTGCAACACACATTTCATCCTCAGGGAGGAAAACAGAGAGTTTGGATGAGAAAAAGCAGGTTGTGTCCATCAAAACACTTTTCTGTGATCAGTTTGGTTTCAGATTTTCAAAGCTTTTGGCCTTGAATCTTAAGGAGCAGAAAAAACTTAATTGAAGCAATCTTTCACTCCCCAAATGTCCCCGCAGGCGGATGCAGCCTCGAAGGCCGCCTGCCTCCAAGCAGGAGATGCGAATCCCAGGTTCTGCAGTTACAGTTTCAGCAGATTAAGTTTTTCCAACAGGAAAGGGAAAAAAAAGTTTTCCTCAAGAGCATCCTGTCAGCTCCCCCTCTAAGCAAATAAAACCGTAGCAATCCCATCTGAGTCATCCCCGTGGGAGCTCCAGCCGGATCCGGGGCTGCCCGCGGCACCGCGAGTTTCGGAGCCGCTTTCCTGGCAAAGGTGAGACAGGGACGGGAGGGCTGTGGATGGATTTCAGCCGAGTGTTCAGAAAAGAGAAAGCTGTTCTCCTCTCTGGCACAAGGATGAAGGAGCAGTGCCTGTCCCTGGGTCCTGCCCACTGTGGGTGACACTCTGGAATTGCTGGGAGCCTCCAGGCTCCAATGGGAAAACCTGGACTGTTGCATGCAGCAGTTAATGGGAGATAATCCAGAAGAAAAAAGGTGCCCAGCTTTTGTTCAGGAAGACAGTGCAGCAGAAAAAGTTGGGAGTTGTTTTCCTCCCATGCCAGGGGACAGCTGGCTGTCCCTCCTGGGCTGTCCCTTTGTGCCACATCCTCTGCAGGCTGGCTGTCACCAACACCTCGCTGATTTGATGCTGTTCTGGACTCAGGCTGGGATGCAGCTGTGTGCTGGGATTCCTGGGGCAGAAAGGGGTCAGGACTCTTTTCTTTCCATTCCCATGAATTTCCCAGTGCCACAGACACTCCGCTGGCCCCTGGGGAGTTTCGGATCTGCTTTAAAATGCTGTTAAATTGCCCATGTGCAGGGGTTTATTTATGCTCATAGGACTGTGGACTGAATATTTCATTTTAAAATTTACATCTGTGTCACTCGAGATGCTCAAATAAGGTTGCCATGGAAACCCCTCATTACTGGGTGAGGATGCTGGCAGTGGTGCCCAGCCCGAGGAGCCGTGGCCGGGAAGGACCAGGCTCTGCTCTCACTGCCCACCCTGCTCCCACACCCAGAGGCAAACCCATCTCTGCTGGGAAGGGCAGAGAGGAGAGAACCATGGAATCACCAAATCCTGGAGTGGTTTGAGCTGGAATGGACCTTAAACATCACTTCATCCCCCTGCTGTGCCACGGGCAGGGACGCCTTCCACTAAACTGAGTCACTCCAAACCACGTCCAGCCTGGCCTTGGGCACTTCCAGGATGGATGGAAGAGAGGTGTTTCACCAACTCCAGCTCTGAGCTGAGGGGCTCAGGGACCTGCTGTGCTGGCAGGGGACACAGGGCTGGGACATGGCCCAGGGGACACCAGATACCCACAGCCCTGGGACGAGACAGGGGGAAATCCCCCCAGACTGACCATGGGCGAGGGGAGTCCTGGTCCAGGTGGGAGCAGGAGCTTCGGGCACTGCTGCAGCTGGGGGCAATATTCCAACAGCAAAACACTCCTGGAAACCTGCTTTAGTGGCAAATCGATCCTGTTTGTGCCTGACTGGAGAATCCACACTGCCTGTGCCTGGCTGGCTGGGCTCGGGAGCAAGGACACCACAAGGAATACGGGAATTAAACTCACAAACCTCTCCCCCCTCTCTCAGCACTCGGGAGGAGCTGTAACTGCTCTAACGATCCACGCAGCCCTGACAGATGCTGGGAAATTACACACTTCTCCGAGCTAGGAGGAAAATGGATTTTCCTCCCCACTGCTGCTCCATGGAGCTGGAATCAGTGAGGATTTGACTCCCAGGCGTCTGTTCTGGCCATGCCAGCTCTGCAGGGGCACCTGTGGCTTTGGGCCACCTGCCCATGGTGGCCTGGCTCCACAGTCTGTGTGTCCCCAGCCCTGGCACCCTGCACTGCAGCATCACCCCCAGCACGGCCTAAATCCCCAGGGATGAGCCCAGCTCCTTCCCGAAGGAATGTGGGAGGAGCAGCAGCAGAGAAGGAGGAAGAGGAATTTAAGAGGCTCATCCAGTTATGGAGAAATCAGATTTGCAGAATGGAAGTGATACAACCTGTGCAGTGCTGGCTGGATCCCTCTGTGTCCCCAGCTCATGGGGGCAGGAATTATCCTGATATTCCAGGACCAGAGAGCAGGGGAGCAAAGTCATCAGGGAGAGAGGAACTTTGGTGATCATCTGAGTTTATCACAGGGTTTTGTGGTACCAAGTGTAAGAAAGGCATATCTGTGCCTTGTTGCAGGCAGACAGATCTGGATGAAAGGAATTAACAGGGTGGGTTGGAGGGGAAATTCATTGTTTTGGAAGTTCATTAGGAAAGAACTTTAAAGATCATCCAGTCCCACCCTGTTCCATGGGCAGGGCCACCTTCCACTATCCCAGGCTGCTCCAAGCCCCGTCCAACCTGTCCTGGGACACTTCCAGCCAGCTGGGACAGCCAGAGGGATAAAGGAGAGAAAGATGATCCCTCCTGTGCCTCTGCTGGGCTCCCCAGCTGGAATGTTCACTCCTCAGGGCCCACCTGGGGAGAGGAAATCGAGTGTTTTGGCAGCTTTTCAGGCTACAAATTGCAGAGGGGGAAGAGAAGCTCCTTCTTTCTTCGCCAATCATCCAGCCCAGCCGTCTACATCAGGGCATAAAATTAAATGGGTTCCTAAAGAGAGAGTATATTTAGCTACAAAACCCCGTTCTAGTCAGCTCTCTGCAGCTAAAATAATTAATCTCCCATCACTGTTAAGATGCAGTGGAGCAGATCTGGAGAAGCGAGTGCTGGGATTAACTCTTTGGGAGCAGGTCAGCCCTGTGAGAGCAGCTCCTGCTCCGCTCCTGCTGTGATGCCAAAGGAGATCCTGGGAGCTCCCGGGGACTCCTGGGGGTCCTGCCTGGCTGGTTCTGCTCAGCTGTGCCCCCCCTGCCATGCCAGCACCTCTCGGTGCCAGTGCTGCAGGAGCCGAGGGCTTGGCAGGGGTGCTGTGCCCTGGCACTGCCTCTCGGGGGATGGAGGGGATCCAGGAGGGATGCAGGAGTGGGCTCAGCCAGATTCCCAGCTCCTGGGGACACTGGGAAACACTGGATACACAGCCCTGAAACATCTGGAGGGATAAAGTTGTCTGATTACTGTCGCTGCCTGTTCCTGTGTCTGGCCACAAGTTCCTGATGGGCTCACTCCGGGGCAGCCACATCCGTGGAATTCACGGCTATTCCCAACCTCCTCTGCCGTCCCACCTGTCCCCAGCTGGGTTTGATTCCATTTCCAGCCCAGCACTGGAAACAGGAGGTGCCAGCGTTGGAGGTGCAGGTGAGCAGAGCAGCATCACAGCCCGGCTCTCCCAGCTCCTGCCCGAGCTCCCAGCGCAGCCCCTGCAGCAACTGGGGGAGAGCTGAGCTGCCTCTGCTCAATCTGCTTGGCAGCTCTTTATTTTCCTTTCACAGGATGTAACAGGAATCACAGCGTGGCTCCGGTCCAGGCTGCCGAGGGAGGAGCAGGGGCTGGCAGCACCTCGGGAGTGTCCCTTGTCCCCCGTGGCCTCAGCACTGCTGCCCATGGCTCCTCTCCTGTTTGTTTGTCCAGGGATAGCCCAAAAATGTATTTTTTTGGGTCCCCCAAAAGCTGTTCTGGGGCATCTCGAGGCAGGATTTGAAGGCCATCAGATCCTGGCCACCTTGCCAAGGTGCCTCAGAGCAATGAGGGTGGCACAGGTGACATCTGGCACGGGGCACACACGGAGTTTTCTGTTCCCACCTCGGGATCACGCAGGGCAGAGGCAGCAGAGCTGGAGCAGCTCAGGATGAGGGAATGGCACAACCTGGACATTCCCCATGTGCCAGGCCATGCTCCCAGCCCCTGTGCAGGGCCTGGTTCTCCCTCCTGGGGACCGAGCGTGGTCCCTGCTCAGGCAGTGTGTCAGGGCAGGCTTTGGCATCACTTGTGTCCCTCTTTGCAGGGGGAATCTTTTTCCCAGGCAGATTCCCAGATTTCCCAGATTTGCTTTGCGTTTTCTCCCCTCACCGAGGCCCCATAGGAACCGTTCAGGCCCTGGTGCTGCCTGGTGCCCTTGAAAAGACCCTGCTGCCTGCTCTGAAATGATGCAGCTCGGGTGCCTAATGACTCCTGACAGCTGGGGAAGGGCCCTGCTGCTGGCAATGGGCAAGGCAGGGACAGGGAGGGTTACTGATGGCTGTGGTTATTACACTTATTGGGCTCCATCGATCAGGGGCTGTGCAGTGAGGCTGGCAGGATCTGGGGCACAGCCCAGCGCTCCCCATTCCTGCTGCCAGCCCCGTGGGCCTGGCACGGCTCAGAACTGCCTGGGATGGCTGAGAGATGAGGCACACTGGGCTCCCAAATGCTCTTCCACAGCCTGGAGCAGTGCCAGATGTGATCAGAGAAGCACAGAATCCAGAAAGGTTTGGGTTGGATGGGCCTTAAATCCATGCAGCTCCTCCCCATGCCATGGGCACCGTGCACAGACCAGGATGCTCCAGGCCCCGTCCAGCCTGGCCTTGCTGCAGGCTGTCACCCCCTCCACTCCTTGGTTTTGCCTTCAAAAAAACAAGCAATATCCTGCATTTCGTTGCTGGATCCTTTTCATGTCAGGCCAGTTTGGGGGGTGGCAGCAGAGCAGCTCCACTGGCACATCCTGCCAGCAGCTCCATATGGGAACTGCAACCCCCAGCACATCCCCGTGTCCAGCCCTCAGCTGTGCCCCTGCCCTGGCTCACTCCTTCAGGAACAAACCCCTTGGCAGACAAGATATGGCTGCAATTCTATCTTGAACTTTTTAATTTTTTTTTCTCACTAAAACCAGAGTTGTTCTGGGGGGCAGAGCAGCAGTTTGAGGCTGGCACAGCCTTGCCCCCCCTCCGTGTCCCAGACCCTGAGACCACCCAGCCCAGCCTGGGCCCATCCCTGAGCTGCTGCTGGTGCTGCTCAGCCCTCACCTCGGACCCAGTGACACTGGTTTTTATATAATTAATTGTCAGCTGTATCAGCCATCAGTGATTTGTGTTTTAAAGATGGCCTGGCAGAACTAATTCCATCGCTGCACGATGCTGTGCTGGATGATGATAACCCATGTACAGCTTCTCCCACGGAGCCTCATGACGAGCTGCTGTGCTTTATTTTAATTAATACAGATAGCAAATATATTTCCATTAGCCATCAGAATGTCAGGAGAGAAGCAGGGTCCTCCTCCATGGTGAGCAGCAGCTTCGCTCCTGGGGCTGGGTGCAGTGCCCAGCCCTGCTGGGTCCTCTCCTCCAGTCACCTCC
>NC_031784.1:4612678-4618776 GCF_001522545.3 Parus major | reverse complement strand
TGTGCTCCCACACAGGGCGGAGTCTGCTCCCAGCCCAGTATGGGTGGCACCATCAACCCCTGAAAACCAGGCTTTTTGGGGGAATTAAAAGCTGATTTAGCCCTGCTGCTCCACACATGCTGGGAGCTCCCATCCAAAGCTCTGCTCCCTCTCCAGCACAGGAGGACACACAATTAGCAGGCACGTTCATAATTTCTCAGATTTAGAACAATTAAACTGGCTCCCTGGTACTTCTGACGAGCGCAGCCCCTTGTTCCCCGGGGAAGGAACAGCCTTCCTTGACCTCTGCTCTATTATTCTGTTTGATTGATCTGAATTCCATCAGAAAGGATAATGACAGGCTTTGGTGGGGGGCTGCAGGAACACTGGGAACAGAGGACAACGCTTTGCCCAGGGCTGCAGTGCCCAGCTAATGATTCTGATGGGCTGTGGGACACCCAGACCTCTCTCTGTGCCCAGTGCAGCACCCACAGAATCCCTGGATTCTCCAAAATTGAGGAATAGAAGGATAAAAGGATATCATTAATGAGCAAAGATGGCTTGGCCATCAGACAGGGTCCCACCTGTGTCACCTGCCCTGCTGGAGGATGTGTCACCTTCCCCTGTGCCCATGGGGTGTTGCTGCCACCGTGTTTACCCTGGGAACAGCTCCAAGGATGCTGATGGAAAAGCATCTCCCTTGTCAGGCACTAGGCAATGTTACTTTCTTCAATCCCCCAAAATTCCCTAACAAAATCAAAAACCCACACATGGAAGGGATCCAGCTGTTCCTGAGTCACAGCTGGGTGAACAGAAAGCCCTTAAACCTCACCTGGAGAGTGGTTTGTACCCCCAGCTCTGCCTTGAGGGGTGTTTTGGGTGAGAGCTTTGCACTTCCTCATGGGCACCTCCTTGGTCTCCTGTCGCTGCTGGCTGGGCAGATTTCCTCCTGATTTTATTTTTGACCCACCCTGGGGATGGGGAAATGTGGTGAGGAAGGACCTGGCTCTTCTCCCCGGCAGGTAATGAATGGGCCAATTACACAAACCCGTGTGCCACCCGCCTGGGATGAGGGGTTTGTCACTGCTGCCATTGTTTATGTTCCTAGAGGGTAATCGTAATTTTTAATGTCCTTTTGATAGCAGTGTAGTATGATTAAAACAGGCACATCTGAGACATAAATCTGGGTTTAAGCACTGCCTTTTTGACACACAATGCTCGGGGATCCTGGGCTGTGCTCTGGCAAAGCAGGTTCAGCAGCACCCTGGCCAGCACCCCGGAGGGATGGAGGGATGCTCACATCCTGCCCCGGGGGCTCAGCAGGAGCCTGGAGCAGCAGCTGGATGGAGGCAGGAGGTGCCAGGCTGGGGCTGGGGCTGTTGGCTCCGGATAAACACAACAGCTGATTTCCTGGGAGCAGGAGGTCAGCGTGAGATTGTAACGTGGATTTTCCACGAGAGAAAGCTTTGGGCTGTAGCTGGGGATGGTGCTGGGGGACAGAGGAAGGAATTTTCAGAGCTGACCCCCCATTTGAGGTGACAGACTCTGGGCAGGCTCCTGCCCCTGCTGCTCTCTCGGGCTTCTTGCTTGGATCAGAGATGTAACGCTGCATAATTTAAGACTTTGCTCCTGAGGCCAGGCTGGTGCATGTGGAGTGGAAATGTGGGAAAATCCAGCCCTTCCTCATGGAAGCTTGTGCGGATAGCTGAGCCACTGAAGGAGATGGTGTTTGTGTGACTCAGTTCTGCTGGTGCCCTTGGGTGACAATGCCTGTGAGGACAGCGAGTCACCGTTACCCTGTCCGTCCCCACGGGGGATGGGGCTGGAGCCCCTCCAGAGCCTGGCTGGGGAGCTGGGAGTGCTCACCTGGAGAAGGAAAGTCTCCAGGGAAACCTCAGAGCCCCTTCCAGTGCCTAAAGGGGCTCCAGGAGAGCTGGAGAGGGACTTTGTACCAGGGATGGAGTGACAGGACAAGAGGGAATGGCCCTGGCACAGGGTGCCCAGAGAAGCTGTGGCTGCCCCTGGATCCTTGGAAGGGGCTTGGAGGACCCTGGGCTAGTGGAACATGTCCCTGCCATGGCAGGAGGTGGAGAAAAATGGGCTTTAAGGGCTCCTCCAACCCAAACCATTCCATGATTCCATGCTGAGCTGCAGCAGAGCTGTTCAGAGATGGGTCCGAGGGAGGAGATGTGGGGTCCTGCTGGCACCAGAGCCCGGTGATGCTGGGGTGGGCACCTTCCCCTTCCCGGCTGGCTGCAGATGAGCCCCACTGGAGGAACAGAACCACTTTGGAATTTAGATCTTGTAAACGACAGCCTAGCAGTGGAAAAACTGAGAAGCTGTCCCCCTGGGGAGCGGGTGAAGCGGCAGGGACTCTCGTTTTGCTGCACCCTTCCCTCCCTACCTTTCCTAATGAATTCCAAGAAAGCCTCAATGCATTCCTAAATGGGAACACAGCCTGTGTCCTTCACAGTCATCTCCACAACAAAGCCAGCCATCTCGCCGCTGGCAGCCACGGGCTCCTCTGTGAGCTGGAAACAAAAGCTGAAAAGGAGCCTTTCTAGTTGTGATTAGAAAGCTTGAGAAGTTTGGCTTTTACTGGTTATTGCCTCGCTGATTCCATCTCCGCGGCAGCTCTGAAGGCCTCGGGGGACGGGAGAGCAGCCCCAGCCCCTCGGCAGGCACCGCTCCCATCCCGCTGTGGGAGCAGAGAGCCCAGGAGATGCCGGAGTTGGGAATTTAGGATGCTGCGCTGGGTTTGGACACGGCTTTGTGTGCGCGACCCGGAGAGCTCGGCTTCCCCCAGGAGAGGAGCTCGGTACCAGCAGCATCCCCCTCTCCCCGAGCATCCCTGAGCCCAAATGGCCCCAGCGGTGCCAGTTCTTGTCCCAAAATCCGGTCCCCAGCCTCCTCCAACCCGGGGGGACACAGGCGCTCACCCCCCCAGGACACGCAGCCTTCCGGGGCCTCTCCAAGCAGCGAGGGGTGCCGAGGAACTGAATTCAATTATTATTATTATTATTTATTTTTCTTTTTCTCTAAAAAGGAATAGATGAGGAAGAGTGATTATCGGGGAGATTTTCTTCGGGGGAAATTCTGGCACAAAGACAAACTGCAATATCTCAGCGCAGGCTGGGCGCTGAGTCTTGGATAAAAATAAAGCAGGAGGCAGCAGCACCTTCCCGATGACATTAACTCCATTCATCTCCCGCTGCCGCCAGCGTGCTCAGGCATTAGGAGTTACGTTTTCCTCCACTATTTCTCAAATATATTTATGCTGGGAGATGTTTGTGGAGGTACATCCTGTGCCTGGGGCAGAGGATTAATTCCAAACTGTCACCTCGCTTTTTGATGGGTTTGTAAATTCTGTTCTGTTGATTTGCACTCGCAGTAAATTGATAAAATCCTCTTTCCAAAAACCTAATTCACCATTTAGGGCTCACCAGGGTTTTAGACCTCATTGGCTCACATATTTATGTAAATATAGTGTCCAGAAGCAATTTAAAAACTGCTGCGTGGATAATGTGGATGGATAAGGAGTGAAGGGAAACACATTGGTGGGGGCTGTGTGCCCTGGAAAGTAACTTTTCCTTGCCTTGGGGCCCCAGATTTTGGGGTGGCTTTGCCATGGGTGGCTGCTTAGGGCAGTGTTGCTCCAGGATCTGACCCCTGCACCAGAACTGATTAACCCCAACAGTGCTGGGAATAGTCTGAGCTCTCCAAGGACGGCACTGGATGTGTCCAAGAGGACTCCTGTGGTGGGCAGGGATGTGCTGGTGTACTGGGAGCGCTGGGAGCTCTTAGGGCTCATTGCAGAGTGGTCTGTCAATTTAGGGACTTGGTGTCTTTGCAAGCAGAAGTTCGGGACTGTCAGGAAAAGCCTGTTTTTTTCACTGAAATTGCATTTAAATCAGCATCAGGAGATGCAAGCCCCGTTCCTGTGCAGCCCCATCATCATGGAAGAGATGCAGGGTGGCAGAGGGGACATCAGCAGTGATGTCCTCGGTATTGTTCCCCAGCCACCACTCTACCCGAGATGAAGCATCTCATCCACAAAATGTTGCCATGCTCCATTAATCCACCCGAAAACGTCAGATGGAGATTCTCTCTTGAATTTTAAATATTTCCAGCCGTTCTGACTAGCTCTGAAATTGCCCCGAAATGACCGCTTTCCAGAACATTCCCTCACTCCCCCATGCTGCTCCCGAGCCGCTCCTGCCCGCAGTGCCAGCTCCTCGCCGTGCTGCCCTCGGGCTGGAGCACATCACCAAGTGTCCCCTGGAGGCCCTGGGGACTTGTCCCCTCTCGGGGGTCCCCCTGCAGAGCCACCCTCCCTGGGGTGCTCCCGGCCCCCCAGCTCCTGACTTTGGCACATCCCACCCCAGTGTGCAAGACAGAGAGACGGGCCGAGACGTGAGAATCCTCCTTGCCGAGCAGATGACGCCGCTCTGGGATCCATCTCACAGCTATCCCTTCTGTCGTGCTCGAGTTTTTGGATGCCTTTGCATTTGGCACCAAATTTCCTTCCTAGACTAAAGCTTTGCACTTGGAATGGTGCCTTCGGAGCCGGGCTGAGTGGCCAGGCTGCTCATCCCATCCCTCTGCACTGCCAGCAGCTTGGATTGCGCTTCCATGGAGTTCTCCTTGCACCTTCCTGCTGCAGCCATCTGTCCTGGGGTGCCAATGCTTTGTCCTCAGCCCCATGGAGCGGGCACAGAGCCAGACCCCTGCCCAGCCTCCTGGGCTCTCTGGGGGTTGAACACCTACTGCAGTCCTGGGGCTCCTGGGGCCAAGGAAAGGGAGAAAGGTCTGGAGAAATCCGTGTTTGCCCCGGCTCAATGCAGACCTGGGAATCCAGGCAGAGCCTCCTCGCTGCGCATCAGGAAAGCTCCAGGCTCAGCCAGCACTCGGGGCTGGTCAGCTGCTGCTCTGGCCTGTTCCCAGAGAAAGAAAAAGGAGGAAAAAGGAATAAAAGAGAGATGTCTGAGTCGGGGCTGTGCCCTGGGAGCGGGCCAGCCCCAGCTGCACCACTGCCGGGAGCTCCAGCGAGCAGAAAGATGGAGCAGAGGGGAGATCAGCTCCTCAGCACCCTGGGAACGCCATCCCCTCTGCCTGGGGACAGCCCTGAGCCACCACAGGACAGAGCAGTGCAGAAAAGGGTCCCCATCCCGCGGGGGCTGGATCCAGGTGCTCCTGCTCTGGAGCCTGGGCTGGATCCCTGAGCAGAGCTCGTGCAGCTCCCGCAGCTGTGACAGTGTGACACTAACTCCCGCTTCAAAGGGCTCCTTATCTCCCGTCCCTGACATCCAACAAAGACTCCGGGGCAGGAATGGTGTCTTCTCCACAGGGCCAGAGGATTGCTCCCTGCCAGACACAGCCTCCACTTTTACAGCTCCTGGCAGATCCTCCCTGACACCCCCTGATTTTTGGGGGGTCCTGGGGCTGTCCCAGGTCACATGCACTGATCGTGGCTGCTGAAGAATCCCCCAGCCTCAGGGTCCACGGATGCAGATCCAAGTTGGAGATAACCACCACCTGCACTTGGTTCTGAGCCAGTGCCACAGGCTCTGCTGGAAACCCTCATCATGGCTCTCTCAGGTAAGGAAGGTGAGCCTCCCCTGCTCCCACCTTTGTCTCTTTAGTCACAGACTCCTGCTGGCTCCTCCAGCCACCCAGCTCCATGGTTCTCGTCTGATTTTGGAAATCCTTAGGGATGAGATCTGAGTCGTGACAGAGCTGAGCAGCAGAGGTTCATTTGTTTGTTCATTTGATTCCCATCTTCCCAGCAGCGCAGCTGACCCTGTGGATGTGCTGGGTTGACACTGGATGGACGCTGGGTGCCCACCAAAGCTGCTCCATTGCTCCTACAGGAGACATTCCTCCATGAACTTCCCACCCTGAGTCCTGTCCACAGGCTGCACTCCTCCATGGACTTCTCCAGCATGAGTCCCCTCCACAAGGTCAGGGATAGGATGCTCCAGCCTGGATCCCTTCCACAGGATCACGAGTCCTGCCAGCAAACACGCTCCAGTGTGGGCTCCTCTGTGCATGGATACACAAATCCTGCCAGGACCCTGCTCCAGTGTGGGCTCCTCTGTGCATGGATACACAAATCCTGC
>NC_031784.1:4586959-4612438 GCF_001522545.3 Parus major | reverse complement strand
GCTGCACCATGGGCACCTGCAGCACCTCCTCCTCCTCCTCCTCCTCCTCCTTCACTGACCTTGGTGTCTGCAGGGCTGCTCCTCTCACAGATTCTCACTCCTCTCTCTGGCTGCCGTTTCCATTGTGCAGGTATTTTTATCCGTGGATAGAGCAGGATGTGGATAGAGCAGGATGCGGATAGAGCGGGACCGGCCCCATGGGACAGAGCAAGAACATCCTTAACAACTTGTCAGTTAACAAGCTGTGAAAGGAGACAGACAGCCAGGAGCTGCCAGCCTGTCCCCTGGAATGAAGGACACCTTCCCTCTCTGAGCACCTCGGCGGGAAGCGCTCCTGCTGCAGAGCCCTTCTCCTTCCCTTCCTCCTGGCTCCTGCAAGCTGAGTTCCCTGCCACTGCGTCGGGGCTGCAGGGAGAGCAGCTGAGGCACCTGCACCAGGCAGATCTGCTCCCTGCATCCCATCAATCCAGCACCACTCACTTGTGCAGCAGCAGGAAAAGCCATCTCGTGAAGCAGGTCCTTTTGGGAAGGGCTCCGGAAAGCCGTGGAGCTACAAGCAGCAGCTGAAGGGCAGCAGCCTGAGCCAGAGTGATGCCAAACCTTCTCTCACCCCACCAGCCTTCCTCACCCTGCCCTTTGCCCCCTGGTTTGGGGTGCACCAGCTGGGGGATGGCACCAGCTGGGGTTGGCACCAGCTGCACCCCGAGCTTTCTGCTGGCAACGTTGGCTTTGGCCCCACACTCTGCCCTGCCAGAAGGGGCCTGTGCAGGTGCTGCCCTCCATCCCCAGGCTCCAGGGTGGCTCATCCCACT
Source organism: Parus major (assembly GCF_001522545.3). NCBI lineage: Eukaryota > Metazoa > Chordata > Aves > Passeriformes > Paridae > Parus > Parus major. The sequence continues at coordinate 4,611,626 of NC_031784.1, read as the reverse complement.
CCTCATCCTGCTGAAACCCTGGCAATGACAGAGGGCTGGGTGCTCTTGGGGTGCCGGTGTCCCCTTGCCCCTCCCGTGACAGGGACAGGCACATCCCCACCTTGCAGAGCACCCTGCAAGCCAAGTGGTTAAAGACAACTCTCACCACCACATCCAGCAATTTCATACCCCTGACAAGAGTGTAAATCCATCCTGATGGACTGGAAAATTGGAAAGCCGGTGCTCATGCCGTGTTTCCTACAGACATCTCCGAGCTCCTGAAAGATGCACTCGGTGGCAGCCCCGGTTCCAGCCGTGTCACTCACGTCATGCTAATTAAAATAGAGCCTGTGTTTTGTAACAGGATTTCCTTGGAGCCTATTTTGCTGCTCAGTAACCACTTTCAAATATTCGAAAAATAAAATCGCATCAAGTAAATAACTTTCGGATTGCTCACAGAAGGTTACTCTGGTTTCGGGGTTTTTTTTGTTCCCAAAGCCCACTGGAAGCAGCTGCGCTCATCGCAGTGACAGAGGATGGAAAATACACAGATTTCTGAGGCTGCTTGTAGTCTACATCAAAAGCTGTGTGTTATTTAATCAGACAAAGCCCATTTCATTAAAAAAACAACTGTCTGTACAAAATGGGATAACAAAGCACCCCAGCGCTCAGCACTGACCTGGAATACCCAGGGAACATCCCTTCCTGCTGGCAGGATGGGCCACGCTCACACCAGCCCATTTTGGTGCCCAAGTTACCTGTCCAGCAATGCCCTGGCTCTCCTCTGCCTCATCCATCACTTATTATCCATTAACTTCTGAATCCAGCACCACCTGACTTCCAAGGGATGGATCACACACTTCCCTTTTTACACGGTTTGCTATTCCAAGATCTCTGCTGCCGCTCTGGATGCCAAGGGAGCACATTCAGCTGACTCGGCGCAGCCTGGCTCCTCAGCCCTAAATCCTGCTACCAGATTCCTCAGTGAAGGAGAAGTTAAAAATGTACAGAAGGAAATGTCTGTGACACTGTGACATCCACAAACCTGCGCTTGAAATGGCATCTTTGTATATTCATAACGGCAAAAAATACCGAAGCAGAGGGCTGAGAGAGACTAATTTCATTTACTCCTGATCCAGGCTCTCCTCATCCTTTCTGCCAAGGAGGAGAGAAGGAAGAGGAGCCATTTGCCATGGCCTTTGATAGCTCTCCATCAGACAAGCCCCATTCCCGTTATCTGTGCTGGCAGCCTGGCTCTGTGCTGTTATCTCATTGCTCGGGGTGCTGCCGCCAGAGCTCACCACGCACTTGTTGCAGCCCTTGCCGAGTTCACACTCGGTTTTCCTTCCTGCTGGACACACCTGATCCTCTGGAAACAGCCTCCCGTGGTGCTGTGCTCACCACAGAGCCAGGGGGAACTCTGTCCTCACTATTGGGCTGTGACAGCCCCCCCAGGAGTGCCCCCGTGCCTCGAGGAAGAGAAGGGAGGGTGCAGACCTTGGGGGTGAAGAGGAGCCCAAGTTCAGCACCCCCAGCTGCCTGGGGCAGGGTTTGCTGGTCTCATCACAGCCTATATTGGACACCCCAAAAATATTGAGAAATCCTGGGTCTCCCAGAGGTTCAGCTGTGCCCCTGCCATCCCCAGCGCCAGGGGCTGAGCCTGCACGGGGAGCTCTGCCCTCTCTGCGCTCAGCTGCCCGCTCCCCCCGTATTTGCCCACCCATTCCAGGGCACAAATAAATGTCCCTGTTGGTGCCCACGTTCCTGGGATGCCGCTGCTCCGGCACAGGCTGCCCAGAGCCTCCTGGCACAGGTCCCTCCTGTGCAGGGACGTGCCTCTGCTGCCTGCTCTGCTCTGCGCCGGTGGGTGGGTGTGAGCGGATGCCGAGAGCAGAGGAGAGGCTTTCACACCTCCTCTCTGGTGATCTAAATGGCTTCACCACTGCCGAGCACCCAAAGCCACCAGCCAAGCACCCGATGGGTGCAAGTCATGTGAAAATGGCTTTTTCTTGGGCACAGGAACAGAAAGAGCAGCAGATGGAGCAGAGCAATCTGGCTCTGCGGGGTCTGATCCTGCTCCCCCCCAGCTGCAGAACAGCAGGATTTGCTGCTCTGGGCCCCTGGCTGTGTTGCCCTCCACACAGATGGACAAGACTCCCCCCAGGCACGGGCAGAGCTGCCACGTAGCCAGCGGCTCCAGGCTGCGTAGGCAGGAGTTGGGATTTTACTGCAATAATTCACCAAACCTTGTAAAGGGTCAACAATTTATCAGCTCCCTCTCTCTGCCAAGAAAAGAGGAGTTCAGCACACTGTGTTCTTCCACCATGAGATTTATGGCAGATTGTGCCAAATCCTGTTCCCGGGAGCTGGACTGCCTGCTGATGCTCCCCGTGGGACTGGGGCAGCCCTCCTGCCTCGGCACACGAGGCACTGAGGGAGCTGACAGCTCTCACTGGGCCTGTGCTTGCTGTCTTTTCTCCCCAGCTCCTCCAGGCCCCCCAGGAGCCCGGGATGGTGGCTGCTGTCACACAGAGCACCGGCAGCCCGGAGCAGAGCGTTTGTGTAACACACCAGAGGAATGTGCCTCTCTGCGTGTCCCCGTGCTGGAACAGGGTGCCAGAACTGGCAGGGACTTTGCATCTGATTCCTCCACACGTACGTGCACGTCCACAGAACACAAACCCATGCAGGTGAGGGAGAAATGCCACCCTCTACATCCACTGCTGTTTTGCTGCCCAGAAAGGATGGATTCTGTAATACAATCCCTGTCTGGAGAGCCAGGTTTCAGACCGAAAAGTCAAAGTCATTTAATGCAATCTGACCATGAGAGCAGGGACTGGAGTGGGCAGAGAGCACGGCACAGCACTCCTGACACCAGGAGCCGGTTGTGTTTGCTATGAACACCCTGCCAGCCCCGGAGGGCAGCCTCAGGCCCCGAGCACACTGCAGCGCCAGCACACACTGGCCTCTCCCGTTCTCCCACCGAGCAATCCGCGCTGGGAACCCCACCCAGACACACACCGGAGCCCGGCTGCCTCATCCTGGCACCCCGGCAGTGCTGAGGGACTGGGCACAGGCGCCGCTTCAGTCGTCTCCGAGCCTCACGCGAGTTTGCGATGACTTTGCCAAGTCACCCGCGAGCGCATCCCGGAGCCTATTCTTAGGTCTGGCATCGCAGCAGTGGGAGAGGGAGCGGGTCTGCGTGGAAACGGGGGACACGTGGAACGAGCAGGCAGCCCCTGGTAAACACTCACCCCCCCACCGACACCCCCTGACCGAGACGGTGGCTCAGGAACACAGTGGGGACATGGAAGTGGGGGGCTGGAGGGACACCGGGGGCTGGGGACACCGGGGGCTGGGGACACACGGAAGGCTGGGGACACCGGGGGCTGGGGACACAGGGGGCTGCTCTCCCTGCGGGAGGGAGGCGAAGGGTCCGGCACGGCTCCCGGGAGGCCGCGGCCGCCTTGGCGCTCGGTTCCCGGTGCGGACGCGGCTCCGGGAGCGCTGCCGGGCGGCGGGAGCTGTCCGCCCCTCGGTGCTGAGCTCCGCGTTCCGCCGGGCCCCGCTGCGCTTCCCCGCAATGCCAGAAGTTTCATCCCGGCCCGGTGCAGCACAAGCGGGGGAGTCCCCGATCGGGGGTGGCACGGCCGCTTCCAGCAGCCCTTCCCGCTCCGATCGCCCCCTCCCCGGTCCCGGCTGCATCCCCCCCGCGCCGGGCGGTGCCCCCTCCCCGCAGCTGGGAGACGGCGAGCCCCGCATCCCCGGCCCGCTCCGCCCCGCTCCTCCCCGCTTACCTGGGCGCGGGGCCGCGGGGGTGCCCAGCAGCAGCAGGGCGAGCAGGCAGAGCCCGCGGGGCCCCGGCATCCTGCGGCGGGGCGAGCTGGGCGAGCGGAGCCGAGCGGGGGGGGGGCCGATGCGATCCGAGCCGCTCGGCGCCGAGCGGGGCCGGGCCGGGCGGGGGCGGGCGCTGGCGGCGGAGCGGAGCGGAGCGGGGGCGCGGCGGAGGGCGGACCGGAGCGGAGCGGAGAGAGCGGAGAGAGCGGAGAGAGCGGCGGGGGAGGGCTCCGGCGGCCGCCCCGGCCCCCGCGCAGCGCCCGGAGCTCCGGCCCCGCCCGCAGCTCCCCCCCGCTCGCCCCGGCCCCACCGAGCAGCCCGGGGACGGCTCCCGCAGCAGCCCCCGGCACGCGGTTGACTGTGGTTTCCTCCGTCCTTCTCGGCTTCTTCCCGCTCCGGGAGTCCCGGTGCCTCCCCAGGCTGGGCAGTGCTCCCACTGCAGGCCCCCCATCAGCCTGTGCCCGGTCTCTTGTCCCATCTCACTGCTCCTTGTCCCCAGGCTCCCTGTAGCACCCGAAGCCCCTTTCAGCATCCCAGCTCTGCTCAGCATCTCACCCCCTCAGCACTCCAAGCCCTTCTCACTCCCTCCTCACGCCCAGATGTACCTACCCTCCTTCCCTCTCCTCTGGCTTCCCCAAAGCAGGCTGTGAATAGGCAGAGGTGCTACAGGGAGGCTGGCACAGGCCCCACGGCTCCCTTGGGACCAGGGATGCTCCAGGGCTCCTGGCCCTGCTGCTGGAGCCAGCAAAGCCTGGCCTGGTGGGAGCTGCAGCCGTGACCTGCCTGACCTCAGTGGGGTGGGGGCACTGGGCAAACAAAAGCTCACAGTTTGTGGGTGCTGCTCAGGGCCCCCCATAAGGTTGGGCTGGCCCTGTGGCCACGGGTGAGCACTGGGGTAGCCTTAGTCCTGTGGCAAAAGAAGCAGCACACAGGACCTGCCCCCAGAGCTCCTCACCTTCCTTTCCTGCAGGGGAACCGTGGCCTGGATGGCTCCCAGGAACCCCCTGCCCGTCCCCCTGGCCAGGCCACCACCAGGAGCAGTGAGCCCAGGGCTCCCAGCAGGCCCCTCCTGAGCCCACAGAGCACACGGAGTAACCACACTGACTTTGAGAGGAACAGAAACAGAGCCTCCGTTCTCCTGAAATCCCAGATCCTGCCCTGAAGGGTTGACTGTGAATCACCCCCCGGTGAGAGCGCCTGCTCCTCCCGGCCGCTCTGCCTGTCAAGTCAAATAGCCAGAGCACTGTCACGAGTGCACAGCACCAGTGTCAAACAGCACGAGACGCTGCCCAGCCTCTTCCCAAAAGAGCCGGTTTGTTGACGCTGCCATCCGAGAAGTCCCCGCTACCTTTGCGGGAGTAATCACACCGATCCCGTTACCTCAGCAACAAGCATCACACTCTGGTGTCACCAGCGAGGCCAGCAGGCAGAACACACCGAGCCAAGGAACTGTCCACACACAGGGACTGATCCTGCTGCCGCTTTCCCTGCCGGGCTCTGCTGAGCTCCCTCCTGCCCCGGCGGCGCCGGGAGCGGAGCAGCAGCCCGGGGATGCTGGGGAGCGGTCATTTGCATTCCCGGTGTCACTCCGAGCCGCCGCCAGCTGGGAGCAGTTGGGCAGCAGGCTCGAGAAGAACAAAATAAGAAAGAGAGAGAAAGCAGCGAGAGGTGCAGCTTGTTATTTAACACTGCCACTCTCCTACCCAACTGGGACTCGTCCGCTCGGAGGTTGAATTTGGTTGAACAAAGCTTCCTGTGCACTGCTCCCCCTCCTCTCCAGCCCCACTTCCCTCCCGACCTGCCGGTGCTAAAGATAAGAGTTGTCTCTCATTTAGCAGTTCTCCTTGAGTGATTTTTATTGCGCTCATCTGCATTGTAGTAAACTCCTAAGATAGCCAGATAATAACAGCAGTGCCATGGAAACAGGCAGGAAAAGAGACCAAACACCGTATTTGTGATGCAGAAATGCCCATGAAGTGGCAAAAGTTGTTAGTGATGGAGGGGGAATGGTGAGCCTCGGCTGCTCAGCCAGGTTTAGGGGGTGCAGGTGGGCGCAGCTCCCATGAGACTTCACCCCGTGACTCCAGGGCATCACATGTGGGGAAGGGACCTGCTGCTGGGAATTGTGCTGCCTGGGGGTCTCACAGCAGTGCTGGGCTCCTCCTGTGCCTCCAACAGCTTTGCTGGGGACTCAGGTGAGCTGGGAGGCAGGAGTGTGTGTAGGGAGATGGGCTGGGATGAACCACAGGATGCACTCCCCAGAGCTGCTGTGATTTGAATCATTTCCCTCCTGCATCCAGCGCTGAGGCCTAATGGGCTGTGAAATCTCACCCGGAGAAACAGCGGGATGTGTGTGGAGGGAGAGCAGCAGCCTCGGTGCTCCCGGGATCTCCCTGCTCCTGCTGCTCCCCGGAACACCAGGGCCCTTCTGCCTTTTCCCTGAAAGCCCTGCCTGGCTGGGTGTGCACAGCTCCACGCCACAAACAGCACCAACAGCAGCAAAACGTGGCCTCCTGAGCTCCTTCAGCAGGTGTTTGTGTGGTCAGGAACCTGAGGGATTCTGAGAAATAAGACAAACATCTCCCGAGGCCACTTTATGGGCATTGCTCTAATTAGCACCGTGTTCATCGGCCATTACCTCAGACCTTTGATTAACAGTGGGGAAAATCAATAACTGCTCTAAAAACTCAGATAAGTTTCACAGCTAATTTTAATTTCACATTTTAATCTTGTATTAATGTCAATCTTAATTACCATAATTAAGTCAGATGTGACTTAGCAGGAGCAGCTTGGAGATAAGATGTTAGAGGCAGACGGTGCCTTTCTGGTGCTGCTCACTGCGGTTTGGGAAGGGGCTGATGATGGGGAGGAGGGTCCCACAGGGAGCACAGGACACCCACTGCCCCATCCTTCCCAAAATCCTGCCTGGGGTCTGTCCCCTGCACTGCAGCGAGGCTCTGGAGCTCCTCAGAGTCATTTTGCCTTTTGGCAAAGAGTTGCTTTTATTTTGGGTGCCTGAGCCCCCACGCTCCTCAGCACTGGGGAGCGCAGGGAGGTGACAGCCCCACAGCTCTGGCCATGCCTGGGCTCTGCTTGCCACAGCAGCTGGGATCCACGAGATCCGAACTGCCTGGAAAATCAATCTCTCGTTTATTTTCGTGCCGGTGCCGCAGCCGCCGGTGCCGCCGCGTTTGCTCTGCAGTTGTGCCTATTGATCGCTGCCCGCTCGCTGGGACAGCGCTGCCAGGGGCTCCATCCAGCCTGGACACTGCCTCTGGAACCCCGGGACACATCCACATCGGGGGATGCTGCAGCAGCTGCCCTGCAGCCGGCTGGGACAGACCCTGCGGCTCCTGGAGCCTCCCACACTGGTCTGGGGGGACAGACCCCACCAGGACAGACCCCACCACCCCTGAATCCCGGCTCCAGATCCGTGTGAGCCGTCCCAAAACACGCTGGGGATCCTGCTGAGGATGCAGCTGCTCCGTGGGGCTCCCGTGTGGGCACAGAGGGCAGGCACGGGGTGCCAGGCTGCTGCCTCTGCAGCCTCCTCCCTGCAGCTTCCTTGGGAAGCTTTCACCCCTCCTCCACAGTGCCCGGGGGGGCTTCAATGGCAGAAGGAAGCGGAAAAATAACCTCAGCTTTAGACTTGGGAGCAGAGGTGCCCTGTAGTGCAGCTGAAAGGCGGCTCTGAGGAGCCGTCCCCAGGCTCCCCTGGCTGGGGGCACTGCTGGTGAGTGGCAATATTGTCCCAGGGCAGAAAAGGCCTTTGTCCCTCTGAGATGGCAGAGCCACTCCAGCCTTTGGCTTTGGGAACGGGGCTGATTCCCTGCTTTGCCTTCCAAACACGGTGCTGAATGGGGGGTTTGAGCTGGAGACCAGGCTGGGATCCAGCCCCTTTGAGCCAGTGCCGGCGGGCACAGCTGGGGGCCCGCTCAGGAGGGAAGTCCTTGTTCCTTGTCGACAGAAGAAGACTTTGCACAGCTCAAAAATAGGCTCCCTGTTGCCCACTGCGTGTTGGAGGGGGCTGAGGGAAACAAACCCGCTGTGGGGAAGGCAGGCAGCAGCATCCCTGTGGAACTGGAGGGAAGGGACAGCCTGCCCAGGGTGCTGTGTCCCCAGCATCACCTCTGCACCCCTCAGTGTCCCCGAGTGCTCCCCAGCACAGCCCCAGTGCCTGTGGCACATCCCAGTGAGCCACCTCCCCACGGAGCAAAAGCTGTCCTTGTGCAGCAGGACTGAAGCCTGGGAGCACCTACCTGAGCCCAAGGCTCCTTAATTCCCCAGCCAGAAATCAGGACATTGTTTTGTGCTCTATGCATAATTCATCATTCAGAGCTTAATTAACTAAAGCTCCTCGTGGCAATGCCCGGAGAGGCTCCCACCAGCTCCAGGCATTTCCAGCCACTCCAGTCCGTGGCTGCCAAGGCGATGGTGTTGCTCTGGTTGCTGTATCCACACCTCACTGCTGCTCTGTGACATCCCAAAAGTTTTCCAGACTTTTCTGTTGTGATTTTCAGTTCTTTGCTCCAGCAGGATTTGCATCAGTCAAAGAGCAGCCAAGGTCCCCCCATCCTGACCATCCCCACAAAATCTGCCTTCTACAAATCTGCCTTTCAGCTGGGAAATACCTGCTCTGGGGAGGCTTTCCTGCCTTGTCCTCCATTCTCTGCATCCATTCCAGAGTCAGTATTCCTGCCAGGACTGCTGCTGTTTACTCATTGCATCCATATAAATTGCAAGAGAGATTACACTGATACATAAAACAGCATTTGTAAATCCAGGAGTGCACAGAACTGTTGTCCTCTCTTGCAATTCCTCCTTGAGGAATAACAAGAAGTTTTTATGAAGTGAGGCAGAGTGCAGCACGATTTTAGTGCTATCCCACTGCCTCTGGAGAGAGGGATTTCTTTGCCTCTGCATTACTCTACTCTCGCTGTAATCCATTAATTGTCTTCAGGAAAATGCTCTGGCTTTCTCCCTCACACCCCTGTGCGTTTCAGAGTGCCCTGATCCAGGCAGGAGGGCTCAGCACCGGTGCTCAGCACCCTGAGCCAGGCAGGAATGCCCGGGAAGGCTGGAGGTGTCAGCAGGATGGGATGAGCTGGATGCAGACCTTGGCCCTCAGCACCAACCACAGGTAAATATTTTTCATTTGTCTGGCTCAAATAATTTCCCCGTGGGAATCATAAAAGCAGTCTGTGAGGAACTGATGCAATCAGCACGCCTCGGTGCTGCTGATTGGGAATAATCCCTGAGTTGTTGGAGACACTGGAGAGAGGGGGCGAGCACCAGCGGGTGGGAAGGGAAAGGAACAGGAAATAAGGGAAAAGAAGGAAATCACAGATTACAATCGGCACCAGTAACCATGGCATTGTGAAAGCCAGGCTTTGTCCAACAGCTGATTGTGATCTTTGAGGGGATGATGCATTGGAGGGAGGGAGGGATGGGGGGAGGGAGGTCTCCGATGGCTGCCGTGGGCTGTTGTGATGGATTGGATGTGGCATCAGGCACATTCTCCTGGAATCAGTGTGATGCAGTATCAGCACAGCGCATCCTAAGTGGGAATGAACTGGCTCATTGACAGATCCCGAGAACAGACAGATGAGGAGAATCATCCTCACAAGGAGGAATTAGTAATGAGCTCGCTCAGACCTGGCGTTTGCTCTGTCACCGCTCCCAGTTCCCACGGCCTGCAGGCAAACACCAAATCCCTGGAGATGCTGCACAAATCGGGATCAGTGACTGGTTACCAGCCACACAGCACAGCCCTGAGCGCAGCACAGTCAATTATTCAGCCAAAAGCAGTCCAGCCACTCACATCAACCCCTTTCTGTGCCGTGAAAACAGGGGATTGGAGTGAAAACAGGGGATTGGAGTCTCCCAGGGACTGAAGGTCGTGGCATCGCTCAGGTCCCAGAAAACCCCTGCAGCTGGAGCAGGGAGCGGTGCTTTGTTCCCCCACAGCTCTGCAGAGGCAGTGGCAGCCCCACAGAGCCCACTCCTGGTGGTGTCTGTGGCCTTGGGCCAGCAGGACCCCCCCTGCACCTCCCCTGCTTTGGGCACCACCCAGGGACCAGAATCCATGAACTGGGTGGCACAAGGAGCAGGACAGTGGCGCTAACTGTGGCTGTGCCTCACAGGGGAGGTGACAGCCCCCTCCCAGCCCACCCTGCTCCTCCCTGGTGCTCCAGGCCTGGCTTCCTCTGCAGAGGCTGCTTTGCTCTCTTTGTGGGGGGAAAAGGGGATTTGTACTAAAGCTCTTTGCATGAAAAAATAAAATCCATACTGCGCTGCTTTGCTCTGCCCCGGCTCCCAAGCTGTGATGTTTCATTGATTAGCTTGTAAGAGCTTGGAGCGGAGCCCGTGCTTTGCTGGGAGCATTTCCGCAGCTCCCGCAGGTGGAAAGCCATTAACCGCCTCCAGCCTCGTCCCTCCGCCTCCCGGGGGACTTTGGGTGGAGGCTTTGGGGTTGTTTGAAGAAGAAAACCCCTAAAACACGGTCCCCACAGAGGGGCTGGGGTCCTCACACTCCGCCCTGGGCTGGGGAGCTGGAGGCGCTCCCCACGCACACTGCCCATCCCGCAGCTCTGTGGATGCAGGGATAATAATTCCCAGAAACCCTAAGAAAATAACAACATTTCACTCGTGCAGAGCTGTTGGGGAGCTCGCTGGACCTCCCTGCTGTGTGTCAGCGTGATGAGAGGCCGGCGAGAAAGCTCCGGCGCTCCCGGGTAAACGCCGCCTCTGGAATAACGCAGCGCCTGGAGCCGGGATCTGCGGCCATGGAAGCTTCTAACGCGGCTCCTGTGGCTCCCTAAAGCCGGGCACGGCATCCAGCAGCGTTCCCTGCAGGGGATTGTCCCTGGATGCCAGCCCTGGGGCTCCCAGCTCCAGGCAGGATGCGGCCGGGGCTCTGCGCAGGGAATCGCTCCGTTTTGGGAAGGGTGGGCAGAGATCCCGGCACGGTGCCACAGCAGCCCCAGGGGATGCGCAGGGATCCGGGCAGGGCTGGGAGGGAGGCTGGGGAGGAGGAGGAAGAGGAGGAGGAGCAGCATGTGGCAGAGCTCCAGTGGGTGCGTTCCGCGCTGGGAGATGTGGCACAAGCTGCCGTGAGATTTGGGGAGTGCAAACACGAGCCTGCCCGCCAGGGAAGCGCTCCCAGGGAACACCCAGGGCTGTGGCTGCTGCTGCCCGTCCTCCTGCGGGGGTTCTGAGTGTGCAGGGAGCGGCCTTTGCTGAGGTTTCCTGCAGCTCGGAGCAGCGCCTGTGCCTCCCGGGCAGGTCCTGCCTCTCCATGGGGCACAGAGCCACGAGAAAACTCTTCCTGGTGGAGAAATCTCCGTGGCAGGACAAGAGAAAACCCCTCTCCCTACAAGGGCTGATGAAAGATTATTGTGCAGTTGGTACTGCTTTAACATCCCAGGTTTTGTCTCTACGTGGTCAGCTGGGAAAGGAAAGAGCTGGGCAGGGGGAGGAAAGGTGTTCTGGAGGTTTGATTCTGATCTTTCTTATTCTTTTATCCTGTTAATAAAGTTTCTTTATTCCTTTTCAGTTTTAAGCCTGTTTTGCCCTTCTCCTAAGCTGTATCTCACAGTGAGAAATAAGTGCCCTGGTGATTTTAGTCAGCTCTAAACCCACTGCATTATTTGGTGCTTTGGTGTGACCCCGCTGGCCACGCATCCTCTGCCTGCCTGTCCCACCAGGCACGGACCGAGGCAGCACCCCAGGATGGTTCTGCCCCCCGTGATTCCCACCCCACCCCAATTCCAGCCCTGTGAGAGACAATTCCAGTTGCAGACAATGAGTGTGTGAGGCACGAAGTAATTGTGTGTGTCAGCTGAGTGACTCCAGCATGTTCCACGGCAGCTCAGCTCTCTGTGACCCCTGGGGAGATGGCCCTGTCCCCCTCCTGTCACCCCGAGATGGCACCAGAGCTGGGCTGGGAGCTGGGAGAGTGGGAAGGAGCCTTGGCTGCAGGTTAAAGGAGGTCACTTTATTGCAGTCAGCACTGCTGAGATCCCCGAGCAGCCACGGGGTTAATGGAATAAACCAGGGAAATTTGTAAATCTCTCCCCAGCACCCAGGAGATCAGCTTTTGTTTTGTGCTTGGCAACGGAAGCAAATCCTGCTCCGCTCTCCCTGACCTGGCCATTAGGACGACACAGTGAGGACTGGTTTTGATTCCCAGGAGGGTTTTACACACCTGGGAAAAGCTCCTTGGGAAAGCCCCAGGTCCCCAAAGCCTGGGTGGCCTTGAGCCCAGCTTGTGCTGGGGCTGGAGGGGACACAGAGCCCAGCTGAGTGCAGGGAGGACACGACATCGTGGGGGATTTCATAGGGAAGAAGCCTCACCCACACGTAGGTCTAATAATTTACTATTACTGCTTTTATGGCAGACCGTAAAAATCTAAAATAAGGCTGGGAATTGTCAGAGAATCCCACACGGAGGTGAATTTTTGAGTAATCAGAAATTCTGGAGCCGCAGTTTTTAGGCTCCAGTGCCTTCCTCTGGAAACCCCGAGGTGCTCACCGGGCTCCTGCAGTCCTGGTGATGGGTGATCTTCACTGATGAACATCTCCAGTGTTCCTATCCAACCTCCCAGTGATTTTGGGAGCCAGAGATCCCTTCTCTGCTCTGACTCTGGAGAGCAGCCCCCCAACCCTGCACCTTCCTGACCACCCTCCCGCTGTCCCCAGCCTCTCCAGAGGGACCAGCATCCCAGGGAATGCACAGGGGGGTTTTGTTTCCCGTGGCCACGCTCTCCAGTCCCCTCCAGGTGGCACAGGGAGGACACACTCTGCCCCTGGAGGGTGACATTAAGCACCGAGGTAATTCTGCCTCTCCCAGTGCTAACCCTGAGCCGTTATCACAATTACTCCCAGGGCCACTGGATGATACTTGGTAATTATGTGGCTCTTTCATCTGGGATCTCGGAGCACTTACTGATCAATTAATTACACTTTGCAGCAGGCTCTGGCCCTGCTGCCAGATGCAGATCAATAATCCCTCTCCTGAGATGAGGCTGGCTCTGGATGGCACGGCCCTGCCAGCACAGGGCTCACCCAGCAGGATGGTGTCCAGGCTCTGGGGTGCCCAGGCTGCCCAGGGAAGGTGGAGGATGAGGGCATGGAAAGCTCATGGGCGAGAATTGTAGAATTTTGGTTGGGTAAGACCTCTGGGATCGCTGAGTCCAAGCCTTACCCAGGCTCAGGAGGGCCCTGAGCACTGCCAGCTCTTCCCCACCCTCCAAAGCTTTGTTTCCCTGCTGTTAGAGACAGATGGGAGAAGGGAAGTGCCAACCAGCTCCTCCTGATCCTCACAGCCCCAGGACAAGCTGTTGACTTGGAGCTTTGGACACAACACCATTGGGAGGAGTCCTGGCAGGAGCCAGGCCATGAGCACGGGGCATGCAGGGGTGGAAAGCACACGGTCTCCTGCCCAAAACTCTTCAGGTTTTCCATTGTTTACTGCAGGAGGAGAAAACTCACAGGGCTGGGGAGGTGCTGGAGGAGGGAGGGATCTGCAGAAGGCTTTGGAGGGAGACTGGGAGGGCAGAAAGCTGCCAAAAGCTGCTGCTCAATGGCAGCCCCGTCCCTCCTGGCAGCAGAGGAAGGATGGGGACAGGTGAGGACGGTGGCAGGGTCGAGATTAAGCCCAGTTGGATCTGGGGGTTTCTGGGCTGTCAGGAGCCAGCCATGCTGACAGCCCTGAGAGTTTCTCACCTCCCTTTACAGCCTTTTCCTCACAGACTCGTCTTGTGTTGATCTAAATGAAACGACTGGGGAGAGTTGTTGCTCTTATAAAAGATTTTCCATTGAATTTCCCCACTGTGGACTCTCCAGAGATGCAAGAGTGGAAATCAGGGGTGTAGGGGCTGTCCCTGGGCAGGGTGTCAGAGCCACCTCACAGCTCGGAGCAAAACCGCGGCGTTTGCAGCCCGTCCCTGCCAGAGAGCCACAGGCTGCGCCCTCCCTGGCCCAGCTCATTGCTGAAAATCACCAGCCACGGGCGGAGAAACTCTTCCCCCAGCTCCCCTGGAGCCCCAGGGCTCAGCTGATCTGCTCTCAGTCCTCTCCTGCTCTGCCAAAGAGCTGCGTCACTGCAGCCTGACATCCTGTCCCTGCCTGTCCTCGCTGTGCCCTCCCTGTGCCACCCTCCTGGCACAGCCAGAGCCCCCAGACCCTCTGCCCCATGCTGGTGGCACATGGGCAGGGGGGCTGGGCTGGGAGCAGGACAGGTTTTGTCACCCTGGGACAGTGGTCTGCACTCTTGGCTGTCCTTCCTTCCTTGCAGGCAGCCTTTCAGCCCAGATGGAGAGCGCCATACGGAGTTTTGTTTCCTTCCCAAAACACACCACACGTTCCCTGCCTGTCTAACAAGGTGTGCGTGCCAGGCTGTGTGACACGGTGAGAGGCACAACCAGGCGTCATCCTCATCCCTGAGCTGGGAGTCAGGGGGACACAGGGGAGCTCTGTCACCCCACATCCACCACTGGGCCACCCACTCCATGTCACAGGGCAGCACAGAGGAGGTTTGGGAGCTGAGGGCAGGTGTGGGACACAGCCAGGTTGGAGATTCTTGCTTCTACCTGGGGCTTGTTACCTTTTTTTTACCCTGTAAAAGCAGGGTTTCCCCTTCCAGGGCTGCTGCTGTGCAGGAGACTGAGGAAGGGGAGGGCTTTTACAAGGGTGTGCAGTGCTAGGGTGGGTGGGAATGGCTTTGAGGGTATGTTTAGATTAAATATTAGGAATAAATTATTTTCTGTGACTGCTCTGAAAGCTGTGGGTGAGGGGGTGGCTGCGGGGATGTCCGGGCATCGGGATGAAGCGGTGCCAGCACCAGGATAGAGGGATGAGCCATCAGCTGGGATTTCTCCAGCGCTTAAAAGCCTCCTTCACATTCTGTGTCATGAAACACAGCCGTGATTTTTGCTTTACAAGTGTGATTGCTTAAAACAGCATGAAATTACAGCCAGAGCTGGTCAGCCTGGCAGCAGATAAGCGGAGCTGGGAGTGTGGCACTGTGCTGGTACATGGGGAGGATGGCAGCCCCTGGTGAGCCACAGTGGGCTCATCACCGCTCTGGGCTATCCCAGTGGGAGCCCAGAGGAGGTGGATGCTGCAGGGTTAGACCTGGTGGTGATGGAGCTGGCTGGGCAGGGAGGATTCATCCAGGGGTTCAAATTGGGAATAAACACGTGGCTGCCTGGCCCAGGGCATCCTCAGCCTCTCATTTGCAAACTCCAGTTCTGAGCGCCCTGGGTGCCACTTCAACTCTGCCCTGTCCCACACCTCCCTAAATCCCTGTCATTCCTGGTGTTTTCCTCACTTTCATAAGCTTTTTTACCTCTCTGAGGGAAAAGGTCTCCATTTACTCATCACTGCTCTAATTCCATTTGTGAGCTGTGGGTGTCAACCAGAGGTGGGCCAGCGAGCGCCGGGACGGATTCCTGGTGGAACGAGCCTGTGTGTTCTGGCTGGGATTGATTTCATGGTGCAGAAGGCACTCGGCAGCAGCCCCTGCCTGTCCTCCTGCCACGCACAACACTGTGGAAAATGCACTTATTCGCATATTAGACCGATTCTCTGAAGTTCAAACCTTCCAGGTATTTCTGGTCCCTCCCAGTCTTGCCGTCTGCTTTCATCCCCTTTCATCCCAGTGCCCCTGCACCTCCCTGGTTCTGCTCTGCTTCCCGTGTTTGTCAGAGGGCAAATAAAGCAGCTGAGGGATGGCCCAGGGCTGGCAGCGCTGGGGGCTGGGAGTGTTTTCCTGGCGACTGCGCTCTGCCAGCCTGACCTTTGCAGGGAGCAGCCCCGGCAGCCCAGGACTGCTGCACGTGGCTTTCCCTGTGCCACAGGCTCGGCACAGCCAGGAAAGGGGCCCATCCCCATGTCTGGATCCCTGCTCTGTGCCCAGAAAGCCTCGAGCATCAGGGCATGGCAGGAGGGGCCCTTGTGGGATGGGCAGTGCTGGTGGTGGGACAGGGCTCGGGGGGTCAGGGCAGCGCTGCTCTGGGAAGCTGTCGGTGCCTCTGCCTCTTCCTCAGACCCTGACGGATCCCTGTGACTGGTGGCTGAGTCTTTCACCCTGAACCGAGCTGACAGCTTCCAAAACTCGTGTTGATGGATGATCTCATCAAGCAGGGGTGCACTGCGGGGGCGGGAGGGGAGCAAATGACTTATTGCCTCCACTGGGGGCTTTGCTGGCAGCGTGAGGATGGCTCATTCCCTCTCCCCCAAAGCCAGGGAAGCAGCAGGTGTGTTCACCACTGCAACATGGCCTGGGAGGTCCCTGAGGCACTGGGAGCAGATGCCAGACAGATTGGGGTGCTCCTTGCTGGTGCTGATCCTGCTGCAGCCCAGAGCAATGACCAACATTTCCAGCTCTCGTGACCAGAAGGAGCCAGTGAGATGACCCAAAGCAGCCAAGGAAGTCACAGGGCTGGAGATGTGCCTGCAGCCAGGGAAGGCACATCTCCAGTGTGCTGGAGAGCCATTTCCATGCTCACCTCTCATTGTTAGTTCATCCCCATGTGCTCACAGCGTGGATATCCAATGGAGGGTGATCCGGCACAGGAGCAGGAGGGATTCTGATTTTTCTTTGGGGGATCATGTTTATTTTCTTGACATGCTTCAAGGAGTTCTGTACAGCGGTGAAGAGGATGAACAGACTCTCCCCAGGGGTGCCTGGGTGCAGTTTTGGCAGGGGATCAGGGTCTGAGCAGAGATGGACTCTGTCCTTCAGCACTACTGAAGATGCTGGGGTGCTCTAGGGCTCATGGCCCAGGGGAACACAATTTGGTTTCCCCAAGTTTGTTTGCTCTTGAAGTGAGCAGCTAAAGGGAGAGGGAGAGCTTGAGCAGGGGAAGGTTCCTGGCTGTATTAGAAGGAAGATTTGCAGTGCTGGCCCCAGGATCAAGGACTGCATTAGTATTGACCTCAGGTATGGTGAGATTTCCTAACTCAGCACAAGGCTGTGCTCGACTCTAAACCTCACAGAGGGCTGGGCAGCGATAGCTCCTGCCTTGCAGGAGTGTTTGGGGTCTTGATTCATCACTGTCTCCTCAACACCCCCATTCCCAGAGGGGAAGGATGCTCTGGCAGTGCAACCCACAGCCCTGGCTGCTGCTCGTGCATCAGGCACCAAGGTGGCACTGAAAGCAAACGTTGTGCTGAGCAGGATCCCAGCTCCAGGCTCAGGGGGGAGGGAGATGATGGAGGAAAGCTGGGGAATAAAGCTCCCCTATCCCCTCATCCTTCTGCTGCAGCTCTGCCCTGGCAAAACGGAAGGGCCTCATGCTGGGCTTCAGGCAGAAAGAGCAGGTGATGGTTGTAAAGTCTCGTGTTGCTTGCAGGAATGAGTTATCCCAGGAAAAATGCAGGTTTTTCTCCCCCTGTGGGCTCCTGAAGCTTTGATATGCTCCTCCTGCAAGTGAGAGAGCCAAAGGGAACATGGAATCGGCACCATCTTCCCCCCGGAGCTCTTCTTCAGGCTTCACTTGGTGTCATAATGATCCAATCAATCCCGGGAGGCTCCAAATAATTATTAATTAAGGCAATGATTGGGTGATTTGGCCGTCATTGCAGCTGTCTTTCACAGGGAGAGAGAAAAGCCTGTTCCTTTCTTATTTTTCCCTAAAGCCTGACTCTGATGGCACGCGGCTGCTCTGCAGAACACAATGTAATAGCAGGGTGAGTCACAGCCAAGGATTTGTATTCAATATCGGTTCGGATTACATTAGCTTTGCCTAATGCCTGAGCAATAAAGTGCCTCTTCATTGTATAGCTGCAGTTTATTTCGGTTCCTGGGCTGGTACAGAGCAAACATCCATCATGCAGCAACACGTGTGCCCTGCGCCGGGAGCGGCCTGGGGGATGCCGGCTCTGCCTCTCCTCCTGCTCCTGCCAGGAGCTCCTGTTCTCATGGAATCCTGGAACGTTTTGGGTTGGAAGGGGCTCTAAAGCCCATCTTGTCCCACCCCCTGCCGTGGACAGAGGCGTTTTCCACTAGAGCACGTCGCTCCAGCCTGGCCTTGGACATTTCCAGGGATGGGGAATCATCCATTTGTTCAGCCATGAAACCTGCTCAGCTGTCACACCAGAGCCCGGCTGAGCACGGTGGCCTGTTCTGCCCCACGGGGTGCTGTCCTGGGTGCTTCACTCCAGGAGCAGATCCCTGAATCCCCCGGAGCAGAGCACAGCTCCAGCACAGCATTCCAGCCCCCGTGTCCAGGCTGCAGCCTCTGGGCGCTGGCTCTGGCTGGGATGTGGAGCCACCAGCGCGGATCTGGCAGCTCCCGGGGCTGGTGCCATCCCCACTGCTGCTCTCACCCCTCCGCCAGCCTCTCCTCGCTGCCTTCCCCACTCGTGTCTTTCCCCGTGTGCCGGTGCTGTGGCAGAGGAGGAGAGGATGCAGAAAAGCAGCGAAGGCTGCCCGGGCTGCAGCAAAGGCTCCTGCGCTGGGCTCCGGCAGCTCCGCGCCTCCGGCACAGCCCGGAGCAAGGGCGAGGGGACAGCCAGGATCGCTTTTGTTGCTTTGCACGGCTCTGGGGAAACGGAGCGTTTTTCCTTGGCTGCCCTAACGGGACCCAGCGATGATTCACGTGGGCAGCGGTGAGTAAGAGTCTTATCTTTATTTACTCGATGGTTTCGCTGTGGAAGACCTCGGAGGAGGAGGGGCAGGTCCACAAGGAGCCGCCGTGAGCGCTTCCAGCCTGGCGCTGCCGAGAGGAGGGCTGAGCACGCCGATGATTTATGAACTCTCCCGTGCAGGGCAGAGGTCTCTTTTTGCCTTGCTGGGCTTGTTGGAGGAGAGAACCGGCCCTCGATCAGAGAAGCTGCCAGAGATTTCTTCTATTGCCGAGGAAACGCCCCCGCATCTCCTCCTCCCGTGTCGCGGGGTCCCTTTCTGTTTGTCACCCGGCCAGGGAGAGGAGCCGCAAGGAGGAATCGGTGAATTCCCCCGGAGCTCCCTGCCGTGTCCCCAGAGGGGACAGCTCAAAAAGCCACCAGCAGCCAGGGAGCCGGGGCCAGCTGGTGACACAGAGCCCCAGGCAATGTGGGAATGAAGGGAGCTGTGCTGGGAGAGAGGAATGCCCCTGGGATGGGGTCCTTAGCGCTGAGTGATGCCACCACCATGGATTAGCGGCACTGCCCGCGGCGCTCGCCGTGTCCCCCGTGTCCCCTGCTCTGGGGGCAGAGCTGTCCTGTTCCCGCTGGAGCCATGGTTAGAGGTGACATCTGATTGCAGAGAACAGCTCAGAATGGCAGCCCGTGACTGCCAGCAGGGCTGGGGCAGTGCCAAGGCTGGGCCAGTGCCAGCTCTGGCTCCGCAGCCAGCCCTGGAGCGTGGCCGGCCCGGGATGGGGCTGCTCGGAACACCCACCTGCCAGCACCCTCGGCTTTCCCATCTGCATTCCCAGCTCTCCCGTGGCCTCTTTGGGACCCTTTGCTGCTGGATAACCCCCTTTTTTCCTTGGCCACCCCTCACACGCCAGGATGTGCCGGTGGCGTGGCTGTGGCAGCAGCTGTGGGAGAGCCACAAGGGCTGAGCAGGGCAGGGAATTCCCTCAGTGCTTCCCAGGCTGCTGGGATGGGAACAGGGATCCCTGAGCCCTGATCTTCCCACACAGCCAGCACTGCTCCCACTGAGGGGTTTAATCCATGGGGCTGATGCTAAACCTGTCAGTGCTGGCAGCAGAGCCCAGGAGCCGATGGCTCCATGCTGAGGGTGGCTCTCTGGGACTGAGAAACAGTTCCCATCCCACAGAGTTTGGGTAAAAAGCCCTGTTTTCTGGGACTGCTGGCGAGACAGTGTCCTACGGGAGCGGGGGAATCTGGATTCCTCAGTAAATCTACTGCCATCCAAGAAAAAAACACATTTTAATCAAATCCAAGGCAGTGCTGCGATCTAGACACAGGGAATATAGGCCATGCTCACAAACTGGGAGGCTGCGTCCCAGAAAACATCAAATGTGAAAATAATTTAGAGTCTGGAGGAGCAAAAGCGGCTCCACAGGCATTCTTAGGGCTCTGACACCCTCCAAGGCTGGAGGCAGTGGCCCCAGCACAGCCCTGGTGAGCTTTAGGGGGTTGCCTGATGCACCTGTGGGACCCAGGGGAATATTCCATGCAGGGCTGGGAAATGTGGTTCATTAAAGAGGGGTTTGGCAAAGAGGAGAGGGTGAATAAAAGAGGGAGGAAAATTCTTTGAGGACTGAAAAAACACCACTGAAAGGCGAGGAGGGAGTGAGGTCCCTGGGGTTTAGCCAAAGGAGGATCCAGAGGTGCCTTGAATTCGCTCTGCAAAAATGTTCCTGGGATACAGCAAGCTCTGAAAGGGCTTTTTAATCCAGCAGGGAAAGCACAAGAGAGCCAACAACTGGAGCTGGAGCCAGACACATTTAAATTAGAACAAAAGACACATTTCTAATAGTGAGGTAATTAACCACTGGAACAAATTATCAAGGGGAAGTGGTGCTTTCTCAGTCTCTTGAAGTTTTCAAATTATGTTGGGATGGTTTTTTTCCCTGAGAAAAAGCTTCACTTCAGCAAAAAAACAACTGGAGGAATTTACTGCCTGTGCTCGAACGTCAGCCCAGACCCTGCAGAACACTCTGGCCTCAAAATCAGCTTTTTGGTAAAACTGGTGGAATTTTTAAGGCAAACACAAGTTCAAGTAATTTCCCTGGAATGGGAAGAAGAGAAGTTTCCCAGCATAATCCTGTTCTCAGTGAAGCCAGGACTGCTGGTCCTGCCACAAGCCCTGCCCTTACACTTCTCACCCTTGGGGCAATTCCTGGTAAGTGACGTGAGTGCAAAATTGGGAATTTGGGGAATGGTCTGGATGCATCCTCAGGGTCCTGCTCTGGGTCATGGGGCTGCAACTCTCTGGTGCAAAACCACCCTGGAAGCAGAGCCCTGTCTGAGCTGGGGCTCTCCTTACAGGACATTATAAACATGTGCACAGATACATATATTTATATTTGTCTATTTACATTTCTATGGCACACTGACAGGCTTCCAGCAGCAGCAGCACTGTTGCAGTGGCCATGCCTGGGGTGAGGTTGTCCCTGTGTGTTTGGTGTCAGACAGTTTGGCCCTTCCTGCGAGCTGGGGCTGAGCTGGGAAATCAATCACAGCTGCTCCACAGAGCTCTGGTCCTGTAATTACTCCGTGATTAAATAAAAACGTAATTCCTTCAACACCTCCGCACTTCTGCTTTATTGCAGGAGAGCCCACACAAGGAATTAATGTTTAAATAATGGCTTTCCTCCCCAGGAGCAGGCTCTGAGATAGGCAGGAATACATTAACGCTCTGTCCCACGGATGGAAGGAGCAGCACCTTGCTGGGGGCCACAGAGGCACCAGTGCAGCATCCACTGGGATTTTCCAGTGGTTTCTGTCTCCATGTCTTCTGCCACAACCCAGGCTTCCCTCGGGCAGAGCCTGTGGATGCAGCCCCCCAAATCCCCACCCCAGCTGGCAGGAGGAGCCTTCCTTGGCGCGGTGCCGAGGCCTGGAAACTGCCTGGAAATTCCTGCAATTGGGATGGAAGTTTGGCGGCTGGAGGAGTGCAGAGGATTCCTGCTGCTGGATTCTGAGCTGATTTCTGAGCTGTCCATCTTTTCCTATCGGCAGATGCCAGCGGGGATGTCAGTGCCTGGTGAAGAATTGTCTCTCCCTGCAAAGGGCGCCGCGGTTTCAACCTCTTTATTAAACCAGGCACAATCCTGTGCGCCAGCAGAGATGAAGAAAAGCTCCTGATAAGTGGGACTGGCCATTCCCTGAGTTTCCAGTCTCCTTGGTTACAGTACGCCACACAAATGCTTTTCTCGGAGAGCAGGCTGAACTGAGAGTTTGAATCCCAGACTGGAGAGGTTCCCCATCTCCCTGCCTCATACCTGGTGCTGCTGAGAGGATGCTCAGCACAGGAGGGGGTGGGGAAGGAGCTCCTGCTGGTTTTGCAGAGGTGTCTGAGCCATGCAGTCGGAGCAGATCCAATGGGCTCTGTGCAATCCCAAATCCCAAGGCCTGGACAACCTGCTCCCAGCTATTAAATGATGGAGGATGTGCTGCCTGTTGTAACTGGTGTGAGGATGTGGGGACCAGTGTGGGGCTCTGAGAGCCTCAGCCCTCACCCAGTCCTGGTCCAATACCCAGTGTCAGGAGGGTCCTGGTCCCACACCCAGTGTCAGGAGGATGCTGGTCCCACACCAGTGTCAGGAGGGTTCTGGTCCCACATCCAGTGTCGGGAGGGTGCTGGTCCCACATCCAGTGTCAGGAGGGTTCTGGTCCCACACCAGTGTCAGGAGGGTCCTGGTCCCACATCCAGTGTCAGGAGGGTCCTGGTCCCACACCAGTGTCAGGAGGATGCTGGTCCCAGCTCTATAGCACAGGCAGGAGTGGTTTCAACACAAGTTTTCCACGCTGATCCCCCAGCCGTGCTGTGCCCGTGGTGCCACGTGCTGCAGTGTCACCTCAGCCGTGTCACCCAGGGCACGGCAGTCCCAAGGGGCTGCTGTCACCACGGCCAACCTGTGGCAACCATTAGTAACGTGATCCCCTGGCTGGTCAGAGCCTCCTGTAGCTATGGTAATGGACTACCATAATTCACAATTATAATGTCAGATTTAAACCCAGGGCTTGTGCAAAAGGATAAAAATATCTCTTTGCTCGTGGGATCTCGGTATTATTTGCTTTGCTATATTGGAAGCTAAATGCTCTCACGAACATCAAGTGATTGTGCTGAGATTAAACACTTTTCTTCTGTTTATGCACGTTTCACCCTTTTATAGTTTTATTAAAACGCTGGCTGCACTCTCAATTAAGCAAAATCCTTTTGCAGTTGTAAGCACATTTCGTGGGAATAAATAATTTAATCTGAAGGGTGTTTTGGGCTCAAAACCACAATGCTAAGATATTGGGGGGCGCAGAGGTGGGGCAGGGGAGCCCATCTCACTGTGCTCCAGTGGGGATCAGGGACCTGAGCACGGAGCCCTCCAGGTGTGCCCCCCTCACACACCTGGTTTGCACCTCCAGCCCATCCCGTAACCCCCAGGGGAAAACGGGGCTTGTGGCAGAGCCCACACTCCCCTTCCCACACCCCATCGCTCCTGCCTTGTCCTCAGCCACCCATCACAGCAATGCCACCGACACCTTTCATCTGAGGAGCCCAAAGCCCCCTGCAAATATTAATAATTAATCACCCAAACTGCACAGCTTGGGCTCTGCCAAACTCGCAGTCGTCGTTTCTCTGAATTTTGCATGGAAAAATCTGTCTGTTTTCTGCCATTTCTTAACCTCCAAATGTTGCTTTCTTGGCACTCCCCAGAAAGCACATGTTCAGGTTTCCAGCACAGAATCCTGTTTCCCTGGATCCCTGCCCACGCTCCCCGTGCTCGGCTCAGCTTCCATGTCCTGGTGCTGGTCCCGGTGCCTGCCCGGGGCACCCCAGTGCCCAACCCTGCTCCCCATCCCTGGCACCTCTCCTGGGTGTGTTTGTACAGCACCAGGCAGACAAAATCCCTGTGAAATCCCACCCACTACTGCTGGGAAACTCTGGCAAAGCAGCATTATCCTTCAGGATGGCAGCTGACAAAGGCTGTGCTGTTGGAGAGTAATTAAAATGGACAGGTACCAAACCTTTGTCTTAAAACCCCCGAGACCCTGAGCTATTTCTGAGACATCAGCAGAAAGTGGCAGCAGCGTGACAAGTTCAGGGTCATGGCTGGCTCTGAGGGACCCTTCTCCCAAGGCACAGCCATGGTGCCCAGCAGATGAGAACATGAATATTCCTTAGGAAAAGCATTTTCAGCGGCACCGGTTTGCCCCAGTTTTGGATTTTTGCTGTAGGTGATGCCTGGGTGGGTTGGAGTCAGTGCCAGCCCAGAGCTCTGCAATGGGAATGCAAATGAGCCTCAGATCTGGGATTTGCTTCTGCTGGGTGGGATTTATTCCCTTTATAACCCTCCCTGTGCTCCAGGTACCCCAGTGGCAGCACGAGGCTCTGGGAGGTTGCTGCTGCAGGAACCCAGCTGCTTTGCAATGTGCCACATGAGCACAAAGACCTTGCACCGTAATTAAACTCTCGCTGTTCTTTCAGGACTTTGATTCACAGAAATTCATCACTCAGAAAGAGCAGCTTGACTGGGAGTTGAGGGAAAAACAACACTTTTCCCCCAAAGCCGTGGCCAATGTGTGGAGGTTTAGGCCCAGCAGTGGCGCTGCTCCCTCTTCATCACCCAGGTGAGCAAATGAGGGCACATCTCTCTTAAATATAAATTATTTAGCACAATCCAAATTACTGGGAATGTTCGCTGCCTGTCCAGCTAAATCTAATTTATATTAAGTTCATGTGGCAGTAATTTTCCTTAATGGCCAGGGTGGCCTTCTGTGGGTGTGTGGTAAAAGTGATCTCTTGGATATAGGTGGGAAAGGCCTGCGTGGGCCTGCACTCCAAAATAACAACCAAAAATTAATTATAGCCATTATAACAGCTCAGAAGTACACTTAGTGAAAGTGGAAAATAGAATGAAGATAATTATAGTGGTTTTTCCCTACTGTATCAGTCATTTGATGACATAGCAAGCTCCTCTATAAATATAGAATGCATCAATAAAATGCATCACACGGAACACAGAATATATAATGTATTATATAATATACTATGTAATTCTAAGATGTATCAGTAATATGCATCTACCATATATCTATATCAAATAGTTTCTTTATAATATGTATGCAAAATATATAATTAGATTGTATAAAAGATATCTAGTATAGTATATAAAATATTTATTTATATTTAATTTATATTTAATTTATATTTAATTTATATTTATATTTA
>NC_031784.1:4554364-4586760 GCF_001522545.3 Parus major | reverse complement strand
ATATAAAATTATATTATGTATATAATTATATATATTATAAAAATTATTATATTTCTATATTATAAATTTATATTTATAAAATCTATAGAATATCTTATATAAGTTATAAGAATATTTTATTTATATGAAATAGATAATTAAAATATATAACAAATATATTAAAAGAGATAATTAGATATATATTAGATAAATATTATCTATATTTATATTATATATTAGATATGTATAAATTTTATATAATATATTATATAAAATAGAAAGATACTTTATTTATAGAAAATTAATAATTAAAATATATAACTGATATATTAAAATAGATAATTAGATATAGATAATTAGATATATATAATGAATAATATACTTAATATATTCTGAATATATATACATATACATATACATATACATATACATATACATATACATATACATATACATATACATATACATATATACATATATACATATATACATATATACATATATACATATATATATATATTATATATAATATATTCTGAACCTTTGGAATTGAGAGAGACCAGGAGCCAGCCAGGGACATGGGGGAGTTCAGAGCAGGGCCAGCCCTGTCCCTGGTGCTGCTGGGCAGATCCAGCCTGGGGGGGTCCCTGAGCAGCCCCACCACATCCCCCTTTTCCATTTGGATCTCAGCTTCCCCAGGCCCCCGGAGCAGCAGGATGAGTTTCCACCTAAACCGAGCCTCAGCCTCCTTCCTCTGACTCCTCATCCCGACTGGAGGGGTTTTTCCCCCTTGCAGAGTGTGAGGTGCTGCTGTGTGTGGGGTGCTCCATGTTCCCCGGATGATCCGGGATGCTCCGGGCTCTGCCGGGGTTGCCAGAGCCTCGCCGGAGCGCGGCACGCGCTTGTGACCGGCGTGGCACGAGGTGTGGGCTGTCTGCCACCGAGGCAGCCATCCCAGCGGGAATTCAATAAGGATAAAAGCCTGATCAAAAGGAGCCCCAGCCTGACAGATGGCCCTGAGCGAGGGGGAAAGGCAGGAGCTGGGCAGGGAGCACATCCTGCCTTCCTCCTGACAGCCCCCACGCTGGGATGGGCGGTGGGGGGACAGGGCGGGGGAAGATCCTGATTTCCATGGGGACAGGGGATTTATGGTCACCCTAAACACAACACAGGGACACAATTCCTGCTCTCCATCCACACAGGGATGAGGAGCATGGCCAAGGTGGCACTGCTTTGGCAAATCCAGTCCATTTTCATTTTCCATCTGTCCCTGCAATGCCACACCATGCCAAAGGCCTGGCTCCATCTCTTCACAGACCCATTTCCCCATTCCAAACCCATCTGGAAATCACCAAGGGTGGGCTTGGCCACTGCTGGAGCCCAGCCACAGCAGCAAACAGTGAGCAGGGCCAGGAGAGGCTGCCATGCCTGCTGAGCCACCCCAAGGAGGAATAATTCCAATTCTATCTCCCTTTTGGAAGGGACACATTTAGTGGAGTCAGGAATTAACTCACTGCACCCAAATGCCGTGAAATTGAATCCTGTCAGGTGCAGGGGAGGTGGGGGTCCCAAGTCCCCATCCTCCTGCCAGAGCCACCAATCCACCAGGACTTCTCTACCAGGTAAGGATGTGCAGCTCTTGGTGCTTCCCATCCCCCTGGGCAGAGCTGGGAGTCAAAGCCAAGTGTTCATAGATACAGGTGCTGGGAAAAGCAGCTTATTTGTTGGAAAGGAGGCTCACAGACCCTGGCTGTGCAGTAAATGGAGCTCCCTGATTGCTCTGAGAGCATTGGAGGAGGCCACAGAGCACCTCAGGCACGTGGTGGGATCGTCAGGGTGGTGTGGTGCAGGACCAGGAGTTGGATTGATGATCCCTGTGGGTCCCTTCCAACTCAGGAATTCTGTGATCCCCTTGATGCTCAGCTCCTGCAAAAGGAGCCGTGGTTCAGGGGAGTGATGGGGAGACCAGGGAGGTCTCCAGCCCTGGTTCCCACCTCAGCAGGGATTGGGAATTGCACCAGCCCAGCTCAGCCACACTGCTCTGGATTCTCAGTGAGAGATGGATGTGATGAGCCACGGGAAGTGCTGCCAGCAGGAAAGCAGCTGGTCCCAGCTCCAGGAGTGGCTGGCTCTGGACACTCAATCCTGAGTGATGGGCATCATGCAAAGAAGGAGCTCTTAGAGAGATCACTCCTCTGAGGAAGGCTTTCCACAGGCACATCCAGAGGAAGAAAAGAGCACGCTTTAATTATGCTAATTAGAGACTTGGCAGTCTCGTTTCTTGATACTTTTGCTCGTGATGTGGAGCCACTTCCCTTTGCCAGAGTCTGCATCTCCTGCAGAGGGAGGGATGTGGGCACAGGAGTGCTGGGCTCCAGGAGCATTGCCCTCTCATTCCTGCTGATCCCAGCTCTGAGGTGCACTCAGGTGAGGGATCCCAGCTGACTGGCAGCACTGTCCCTTCTCCAGGGGTGACATGGAGCCTCCACACCTCCCTCCCCACGGGCTCCATCCCTGCCAGCGGCACAGGGCAAAGCTCCTGTGCTGAGAGCAGTGAACGTGCTAAAACACAGGAGCAAAGGGAATAACTCCTGTCCTCCCACTCCAGGCTATAAATGGCCGTGGTCCTGCTCCTGGCTGGCTCAGCCATCAGTTTTGTGTCTCCTGAGCATCCCGGGGGGAGCAGGGAACCAGAGCTTTCTCTCCTGTGCCATATTTTCTGCCGGCCAGCGCTGATGGATGGCTCGGCCTCACCATCCATGAGCTTTGCTCTCTGGCTGCTCCAAGGGCAAACAATTCTCTGGACTCAGCCTGAAACGCTCCAGGCCAAGCATCGTTTTGTCCTGGTTTGTCATTAAAGGATGTGCACAGCCATTCCAAGTGACAGAGCAATTTCCTTTGTGTCCTGCAAAGCAAGAGGAAAAGAAAGAAGTCAGCGCATTACACACAAATCTGCTTTTCTCCTGCAAGTTGAAATAGGAACAGCTTAATTTCCAGCAAACACAGCCCTGTAGTAATTCCAAATCAAAGGCTTTGTGTCAAAAGAATCATTTTGCTACAGCTACAAATAATGAGCAATTTATGCCACGTTTGGAGATTAGATTGAAAACGAGCTGCAAAGCCACACCTTGGGTGGCCACGGTTGTAGGTTGGACTTCAGAAGTGGGGCAGCACTGGATTCCTGGTCCTGGGTGTCCCTCCTCCAGGTGCCACCAGCTGGCTTGGGGCAGAACAGAGTCCCAAGGGCTGGAGCTCCTCTGCCATGGAGCCAGGTTGGGCCTAAAGGAGCTCCAGGAGAGCTCAAAAGGGACCTGGAGCAAGGGCTTGGAGGGACAGGACACAGGGAATGGCTTCCCACTGCCAGAGGGCAGGGTTAGATGGAATACTGGGAGGGAATTATTCCCTGGGAGGGTGTGAGGCCCTGGCACAGGCTGCCCAGAGGAGCTGTGGCTGCCCCTGGATCCCTGGAAGTGTCCAAGACCAGGCTGGATGGGCCTTGGAGCAACCTGGGCTAGTGGAAGACATCCCTGACCATGGCAGGGGGAGAAACTGGCTGATTTTTAAAGTCCCTTCCCACTCAAACCCTTCTGTGATTCCCTGGTTCTGTGAAATCCCTCTGGGGAGCAATACTCTCTGCAAAGAGAAAACCACTTGGTTTTTTTTTTTCTCCTAGAAACAGCAGAATCATTAAAAAAAAAAAAAAAAAAAAAAAACCAATTTAAAACTAATTAGAGGCAATTTCTTCATCTGCTGCCTTCTTGCATGAGGCACACGTCGCAAAAGGGACACGTGGGAGCGCAGGGAATGTCACCCTGAGCAGAGCTGCCTCCTGCCAGGCTGCTGGCCCCGAGGAATCGCCGGGAATTGCTGACAGGCGGCCGAGCAAAGTGCTGATGTGAGCCCTCATCCCCAGGCTCCCCATCCATCGCTGACAAGGAAAATGCTGCTTGCTGCAAGGCTTTGCTTTAAATTAGGAGTGAAGGTGAAGAATCCAACGGGAAAAACAAAATGCTGAACAGAGCCCAATTGGCCTTTCAAGATGCCATTGCCCTGTGGCTGTCCTGGGGGGTCCCGGGAGGTTGTGCAAATTGTGCAAATTTCCCAGCCAAGCAAATGGCTTGGAAATCCCTGATGGAGAGGAGAGATTTGTGCATGGACCTACATCCTTTTTCCCCAAACCTCTGATCAAGGAATAAGTTTGGGTCTCTTCTAGGAAAGAAGGCTGAGGCTGAGAAAAGAGTTTTTTGTGGAAGGACGTGCTCAGCTCTGCACTGTGCCACTTCCATGGACCTGCTCCCAGCGTGGGGAAAGGAATAACAAGAAGGGAGCTGTGTGTCAAAGAAGCAAATATTTTATTGTGTAAAAACCAAGCAGGCATTAAATAGAGTCCCCCATTCCCCTCACACCATGTGCCTTGCATGCCACTGGGATGTGCCCAGATGTCCCCCACAGGCTGGAGCCATGGAAGCACAGATGGATCCATCTTCAAATACCTGTGGAATTATAAAAGCTTCAGAGCTCTGCTGTTGCTGGGTGTCACACTGAGACCCAAGAGCATCCTCGAAGACCAGTGGATTTTTGAGCAGTGCAGTGTAGGATGAGACACCTGGGCTGCAGCTCTGGGTTACAAAGGAGGGGTTTGGTGTCCCTCCAGCTCCTCTCAGAGTGGCCTTCCCCAGGCCATGGCACATCCTCAGCATCTGTGGCAGCCGCTGGGTTTTAATTAAAGCACCAACTCCCAAGTCAAACAACTGCAGGAGAACAGGAAAGTCCTTGTCCCCGCGGCTGGCCCTGAGCAAAGCTGCTGCGCTGGGAAACGGGGCAGGAGCACAAGGAAACCACGGTGTGTCCAAGGCCAAAAAAAGTTTGTGACTTTTGTGGAGCCATTTGAGGTCTCTGCTCACGTGAGGTGGTTCTGCCAGGAGCAGGGAAGCTGTGTGCCCAACGTGGCTCCTCATCACTGCGGGTCAGGGACAGGTCCTGCTCTTGATGGAAACAAATCCTGCGGAAAGTGGGACGTTGCATTATGCAAATTTGCTTCCTGGAAAGAAATGTTTTATTAACATGCGCTCCCTTCGTGTGTTGGCTTAGTCAATTTGGTCACAGCTTGACATCCAATAAGTTACTCTAAAGGCAATGGTTTTACAAAATGTTTTTCTAATCTATTTTAAACACTTAATTACAGTTGTGGCGCATTCATTAGGGACTCTGCTTTCAAACCGGGACTGCAGCAATAAATCCTAATTCTTCAAGTGTCAGTTGCAATCCAGAGATGGCATCCAAGCGGGTGTTGGAGGCTGTTGATGACTGGGGGAAGGATGTCTGGGCCAGTGGGAGCCCCATCCTCCAGAGAGAGAACCCCCAGCATCCAGCCTGAGCAGGTTTCCAATCACCAAAAGAAACCTGGGCCCCTGAGGAGGGAGCGCTCGAGGACCTTGGGAGGTGAATCTGCCAGGTGCTGGGGTGGGAGCTGAGGGATGCTGTTTTTGGGAAACCCCAGTGAGTTCTGAGCTGGTGCTGTGGATGGCTCTGGGGCTGTCCCTGGCACCAGCAGTGTTCCCATCGCAGCTCTGAAGGTGCAAAAGCAAGGGGGGGGGACCAGTCCCAGTGCCACACACCCTGAGGGACACCCTGACATGCCAGGAGGAGCATGGGGACTCCTGCCGTCCCCACACACTCCTGGCAGCAGCCCAGACACGGAGGAGGAGCAACAGCTCAGGGCCAGCATCCCAAAGGTGCCCCCACAGCTCTGAGCCCACGCCAGCGGTGCCTCGGCACAGTTACCTTAGTCCTTGCCCAGGTACTTCTTCATGATGCTGCTGACATCGTCCTCCTTCCCTTCGGCCTCGGCTCGGCTCATGGCGCTGCCCTGGGCCCCGGCTCTGCCGCTGGAGCCCTCCCCGTCCCCTCTCGGGGGCTGCGGCCGGCGCTTGACGCTGCCGGCGCTCCGGGAGGACCGGCGGGAGCCGGAGGATGAGGAGGAGTCAGAGAAGTCCCCGGGCTCTTCCCGGGAGGCCGGGCCACACTTGGCCTTGGTCTCAGAGGACTCCAGACCGCCCGCTACGGCCTCATCCTCGAAGCGCACGGTGAGGGGCCGGTGGCCGTCCCTCCTGTCCCGGCGGGGTCTGGCCAGGCTGCTGGCGGAGCACGACTTGCGGATGGCCGGCAGGAAATCGTCGAAGTCAACCTTGGTTCTTCTCTCGTAGTTGAGGGTGGGTATTCGCCAGCTGAAGGGGTCGCTCCCCTTCCCCTCGCCCAGCCCATCGCTGGACAGGGAGCTCAGAAATCCCTGCGGCTCCTTCCCCGGCTCCGCATCCTCCAGCGCCGGCTCCAGGCAGCTCCTCCAGGAGCCCAGCCGCGGCACGTCCGTGCCGGCAGCCGGGGAGCTGGGCCGGCGGCCGGAGCCGTCCAAGGCCGGCAGGAGCGAGTCGTAGGAGCCGAATTTCGACGCCTTTTTCAGCGCTGGGGAACGCGGAGGCTCGGCCGGCTCCGAGGCCATGCTCCGCAGGCTGGAGGAGCGTGTGAGGCTGGCACCCGCTCCCTCCCCTTCCCCTGCCTGATTCCCCTGCAGCCTCCCCGGGGGCTCCTCGGCCGCCGGGACAGCCCTGGAGCGCCGCAGGGCCGCGGCTCCGGTGGTGCGGTAAATGGGGAGGGGAGAGGTGTCCCCCAGCCCCGGCAGCCCCGGCAGCCCCGGCTCCCGCTGCCGCCGCAGCTCCTCCACGTACTCGGAGAGGGCGGCAGAGCTGGGCACCGGCCCCGAGGCCACCGAGAGCCTCCTCCTGCCGGGCACCGGCGGGGACACCGCGCTGGGGAACCGCCCGTCCGCAGCCGGGGAGCCGCCCCGCCGCAGCACCGATGGGGACGTCTCTCCTATCCTATCCACCGGCTTCTTCGGGCTCTCCAGCTCCTCTTCTTCTGCCAGAGGCTTTCCATATTCCCGTCTTCTGGCCCTCAGCAGGGGGCTCTCCGTCTTCCCCGCATCCGCAGCCTCGCCGGGCCGGGCAGCGCTCCTGGAGGACAGCGGGGTCAGAGCGGGGTCCTTGGTGTCTCTGCTCACCCTGAACAACAGAAACTGCTGTTAGTTTAGACTGCGGGATTCCCGGGGACCGGGATGTCATCCAGCAAGGACGAGGCTGAGCAGTGAAAAGCTGGCATTGCCATGGGAGTTTCGGGATTAACTCACTGCTGCATCCAGCAGCTGGACAATGCCCAAGGATTTTATCTTAAATAAGCCCAGGTCAGCCAGCCCAGACAATTCTTGGTGTAGAGCATGTGGTGTGACCAGCTTCAGCTCTGCCAAGCCAGCACTTACCTCCAAATATCCTTTTTCTTGACAGATTACAGCAATATGTAGGATTTATTTTATTTCTGTCAAAGCCAAAGATTATTCAGTAAAATTTTATGAAACCAGCTTGCAGCGCACCCCTGACACATCTCAATGTTACAGCTGGGCATGTTTCACCCAGGCTGCTGCTCAAAGAGCTCTGAACTGCAGGAGCCCTGCAATACCTGGGACAGCACAGCGAGGGGGGATGGCCAGGCAGGAGCACATCCCGGACAAGGGGCTGGTGCAGGAACTACTCGGGATCCACCTCTGCTCAGCCCTGAGGATCCACACCAGGATCCCAGCCAGGCTGTCCTCGTGCAGCTGATGCACAGAGATGGGGGGACTGCGGTCACCAGTGGGCTTGGGGTCACTGGTGTCACTAAGGCCCTGGTGGGACACTTCATTACCCTCTCCAAGCACCTACATTTGTTTGCTGTCCCCACTCCCAGGTGCCCCATCACTGCTCAGTCGAGGGAACCCAGGACTGGCCTGACTGGGAAATCTGCTGGGATGTGAATTTGGGAAAGAAAGGAAGGAAAAAGAGGAAACAGGGCAAAGCAAAGCAGCGGGACCCAAACAACAAACCCATCTCTGGGAGGGAGCAGCACTCGGGTTGTTCATGGCCGCAATGAAGCTTCCTGCCCGGGGAATGCCGCTGTTGCCATGGGAATGGGGTGGGAGCGGATGATGCCGGCACCTCGTGGGACGCTCGGACCAGGCTCTGCTGACCCGTGAAATAATTTACATGCTGAGATGGGCTGAAGACAAACTCCAGAGCTGGGAAATGCATGAGTGCAGAAGGGAAGGGGCAATGGAGCAGCTCCAGCTTCCTGGCACCTGCTGGCACAGCCCATGGCACAGAGGTGTCCCCCTGTCCTGGTACCCAACACCTTTCCCCACTCATTAAACCAGTCTAAATCATTTGATTATTCAGCACAAAAGGAATTAACCAGAGATTTCATCTCCCCTTCAGGGCCATCCCGTGCTGATGCTGTCAAAGCACCACAGCTGATTAATAGTTTGAGACATTTCAATAATGCTGGATTTTAGGAACCTAAATTGCATCTTACTTAAATGGCTGGTGTAATCCTTCGGTGAGGTTTTGTACAGAAATTGCTCCATTCATTCTGCACGTTTCCAAATAATATTGTAACCTGTGTGCTGCATGAATGGCTTTCATAAATTAAACACCGGCATCAAGGTTTTTATTTGGGTTTTAAGGCTGAGATAAAAGTGAGTGGAGAGGTGAGAACCACTAATGGGCTGTGAACAAGGACTGAACACGCTGTATTTATTGTCCTGTTCAGCATGACAGACAGGTACTGCTTTTATGAAAATCTTTGGAGTCTGAAATGGAGTGAAAGCTGCAAAGGTGGGATTGTTCCAGCTTCTATGGCTGGCAAGGGCCACACAGCCCCAGACTCCAAGCAGGGACCTCACACTCTCCATGCCCTGGTTTCCAGCCAAAGGTCAAGACTGCCCCATCCATCCTTGTCTCTCCCAACAGGTCCCATTTTCTGCACCCATTAAAATGTCAGAGGACAGGGTTAGACAGGATATTGGGAAGGAATTCTTCCCTGTGAGGGTGTGAGGCCCTGGCACAGGCTGCCTGGTGAAGCTGTGGCTGCTCCTGGATCCCTGGAAGTGTCCAAGGCCAGGCTGGACAGAGCTCAGAGCAACCTGGGCTAGTGGAAGATGTCCCTGCCCATGGCAGGGGGTGGGACTGGATGATTTTGAAGGCTCCTTCCCTCCCCAACCATTCCATGATTTGTTTCTTTAACTGCTCCCTTAGGCCTACAAAAATCCCCTCCAAAATCATGGCTAGTCTTCCTCATCCTCCTCCTCCTCCTCACAAGGCAGGACACAAGAGTGGTCACTCCCCATCCTGCGGCATCCTCCACCCATCCATAAATCCCTGCCAAGTGGCTGATGAATTCCCAGGGCTCAGAGTGACCCCAGGAAGTCACAGGCAGCCCCAAAGGAAGGTGATGCCATGGGAGGAAGGACCATGAGCCCCTCCAGCCCTGAGAAGAGCCCTGCTCCTCCATCATCCTCAGGGAAGATGATTTTCCCAGCAAAAGGCAAAAGATGGAAGCCAGCAGAGCTCTGCAATCTGCCATTCACCAAACCAAATGACATACAACAATAATTAGTGAAGATTACATAGCAATTAGCATGATTACAATTATACCAGTTGAAATCATTTATACAATAAAATCCACACATGCTTTGCAACACATGACCAAGGCCAAAAGTGTGGCTGGGATGCTTTTCCTGGGAGCTCATAAATAAAGCCAAGACAGCTCCATTTCAGGGAGGGAAGAGAGACACTGGCCTCATTTCTGTCAGAAGAGGATTTTCTTGTCACACCATCATCTACACAAGAGCTCCCAGTTTCCCACAGAATGATTTGCTTTTGACACAGTCGTGCTTAAAAATAAACGTGTCGGATCCCCAGCAGCCTTGGGACCAGGGCTCTCGGTTTTGTCACCTAAGGTGGGAGGGGAATTGCTGTCAGGGTGATCCTGGGGTGATGCCAGGGCTGTGGATGCCACAATCCTGTGGGGTGCAGGATGGAGAGGCAGATCTTGGGCTGTGGATCCACTCCCTGACTGCACCTCTGGGTAACGCCCCCATCACAACACAACCCTGACCTGCCTGGAAAGGTGCAGAATAAACACATAAACTTTTAACTTGGCTTCTTTATAAAAAAAACAACATATTTATCCCAACCTTGCACTGTGTCATATTTATGGAGGCTTAGCTCTGCTGGCCAGTGTTTTGTACAGGCATTTAAATAGCAGAGAATTAAAGGAAACATTAATCAAAGCTCTCCTTCCTATAAGCACACGGGTGATAAGAGCTCCTCGCTCTCCTCTGGCTCTTGGCAGCTGTTTGTTCAGCAAACACCCCAGATGTGGTGCTGAGCAGCCAACATGAGCAAGTCTCGTTTTTCATTACTGGGAGCTTGTGTAAGACAAAGGAATCTTAATAAGGAAGAGCTCGTTTCCCTGATCTCATTTTTATTACCTCCAGTCTCGTCTCCTGTTTGTTTGCATTTCATCCCCTCCTCGCTCCATTTCCATCATAGATGAGCTGCAGCCAAACACAGCTCCCACACAATTGCATCCCCCTTCACAAGCCTCAGGACAGAGGGTGATGGTCACACTGTGACACTTCACTTTTCACAAGGGCCACAGGCAGTCTGGCAAACCCCAGAATCCCTGAGGCTGGGAAGGAATCCAGGACCATCGAGTCCAACCTGTGGCCAATCCCCACCTTGTCACCCAGCCCAGAGCACTGAGTGTCACCTTCCTTAGATACCTCCAGGGATGGGGACTCCAAACCCCCCTAGGCAGCCCCTGCCAAGACCTGACCACCCTTTCCAGAAGGAAATTCCTCTCAGTGTTGAACCTGAAAGCCTGTGTGTCTTTTACTATAAATCCAAGGTGTTTCAGCTCAGAGATAAGATATTATCCACAATGCCTGTTTTTCTGTCATTCATTAATGATCAGAGTTGGGTCATTTGGACCAAAGCCTCCCCAGCAGTACTTAGGAAGGACTTTATTTATTGTGCAAGGTCCCAGTGAGCTCAGCCAGCTGCTCACAGGGTTCCCACTCATCACTGGCCTGTGGAGGGTGGCCCTGTCCATGGCAGGGAGTTGGAATGAGATGATCTTTAAGGTCCTTTCCAATCCAAACCACTCCAGGATTCTGTGATCTCCCCACAGGTCTCTGCCCTGCCTGACTGCTCTCAAACTCTGCCTTGTGCCTCCCCAAAATGCTCCAGCTCACCCAAAGGTGTTTCCTGCCAGGGAACTGCTCTTCAGAACATCAGTTCTGACAACAGTGATTCTCCTGTACAAGGCAGGTGGGGGCCATGGGGACAGAGCTTGCCAGAATCAGAGCATGGAGATTAATACTAATGTCTGCAGTGAAAATGTGCTCCACAATCCTGACAAATTCTGTCACCTTGGAGCATCTACCTACACACCTGCAGGGAGCAGGTGGGAGCTGCAGCGAGCTGTGCCCAGCCTCAGCCCTGTTCATGCGGAGAAAAACTGCAAAAATAGTGATGCATGTCCTGAGACACCACCCCTGGGAAAGCAGCAGGGTGGGGAGGCCCCCAATCACAGGGGCTGCAAATTGGGGCACTGCCAGCCCTGCCCATCCTGAGTTTGGATGGTTGAGATCTTTTCCACCTTCCCTACACGGGGATGATGCTCTCTGGAGCCCACTCTGCTCCCTGCCCCAGGACTCCATCCCTGCTCCATCTCTGCCCTCACAAACCTCCAAGGGGATCTGACACCCTCCTTCATCCTCTCCACAGTGCAGCCCCAGACCCTGATTTACAGAGCTTTTCCAAACTCAACCCTTGTGATTGATTCACACATGAAACACAAAGAACAGTTTCTCTGTGACCTGGAAATGGTTTTTTCTCTGCACTGGGTGGTCCCTCTGATGGGCACTGATTCAGGATGGGCACCTGGGCACCCACAGAGCAAAGCAGGGATATTTGGGCTGTGCAGGGGCTTGGGCCCCTCTCCAGCTCTCTCCCAACCCGTCAGCATCACCATCAAAAATTAACATATTTGATATTAGAAGGGTAGAAATGCATCCCTCTCCCTCAGCAGCGAGCATATGGCATACAAATCCTCAAACAGGCTGCGCTGCCTCTTTAAATTATCTCCAGAGAATACATCAAGGGATATTTTCCTGCTTGAAGCATGTTTTTGATGTAGTGACTTTCATCTGGTGTTTCACTGATCCTGGCGTGGCAGTGACTGCCTTCCTTGATTTGATGTTTTGACCTCAAACACCACAGGTCCCGCTGTGCTCCGTTTTGCACATCCCAAGAGAGCCCAGCTGAAGCCCCCACATCTCAGCACCCCCCCAGCACACCCAGGATGGGCTGGGGGTCCTTTACCTGAGGCTCTGGGTGCTGCGGCCGCCGAGGGACGGTGCTGAAATGCTCCCGGCCACGCTGGCGCTCGCCAGGGACGTCCAGCCCGCCGAGGAACTCGGCCAGGACTTGATGCTCTCCGCGGGCTCCAGGCTGAGCACGGAGCCAACGCTGGAGCAGGCATCCCTGAGGGGGACAGGAGAGACCTGTCAGCTCTGCAGCTGCAGGCAGGAGGGCTGGTGGGTCACCCTGATGGTGACACGGAGCAGGGAGTCCTCACACCTCCACCACTGCAGCTCCAGCTGCTGGGCTCTGCTCGGGCTGGTTTGTGGGAACCTTTCCAGGCAGCCTGGTCCTTGTAGCATTGTTGCTGCCATTCATTATTTCCTCAAGCTTTTGCAAGTGCCCCGTAGACTTTGGGCAGGAAAACCCTGCACTGCCTGCTGTGCCTGGGGCTGCAGTGACAGAGCCAGTGTGTCCCCAGGCACCCCACAGAGCCCTACACACCCCAGGGCTTCCCCAGGTCTGGGACTGCAGTGACAGAGCTGCTGGGACCCTGGGTACCCCACTGTGCACCCCTGGGCTCCCCTAGAGCCAGAGCTACCCCAGCCCACCCTCCAGGAGCCCCCAGACCATGTGTAGTGGATGAAATCCTTCAGGATCTCAGTTTTCCTTCAAAGCCACAGATCATATCTCCAAGCACAGCCCAGAGGAGTGGAAGCATCCCTCAGGATAAGAGCCAGAGCTGCCAGGGAATGGGAGTGGGCCGATGGGCATGGGGCACACAACTCCAGCACATCTGGATGCCAGCATGAACCCTGTCCAGATGTGGCTCAGAACCCTCAGTGCAGCAGCTGGTGGCCCACAAGCTGTGGCAGAAGCAGGCCCAGGCTCTGTCCTTTGGCAGCACCATCTCCTGGGATCACTCACGTGTCTCTCCTGGAGCACAGCGATTCCCGCGCCGTCCGCACGCTGCAAGGAGCACAGCAGAGGGTCAGCCACGGCTTGTGGGGACCCCAAACCCACAAAACTTCCCAGCCTGATTCAGCAGAGCCTCTGTGGCTGGGACAAGCTTTCCTTTCCTTTCTTTTCTTTTTTTTTTTTTAACTAATTTATCTGTTTTGTCCATTTGTCATGATGCCCCTTTAGCTGCGTGGCAGAGGGGGAAAAATTGAAGGGCTTTAGAAATAACACCTGAAAAATGCACTGGAATTCTTCCCTCATTTTTTTCCTGGTAAAACCCTCTACCCAATCACCCACTTTCACTGGCTCCTCTGGCTCCTGGGGATGATCAAAGCAGGATTTTTCACTCCATGAACCCAGCACTGAGGCACCAACAAACTGCTGCCAGGGACCTGCTGTACAAATGAGGCCTTTCCCACCCTTTTTGCTCACTTTAAGCTGAGCCACACAGGATGATTTCAAGGGTGAAAACCTTGGTTTTCCATGAAACCTTCCATTAACACAGAGTTTTTTGTGCAGCCATGTGAGGATGAGGATGTGGAACTACCCTGGCACAGCCCAGCAGAGCAGCTGAGCCCCCCCAGATCCCCCCAGCCCTGTCCCTCACCTGTCAGCATCGCTGTCATCGCTGTCACGCAGCCCCTCCAGGGCCACCTGCAGGTCTGCGATGCGGCGGATGGAGGTGCCCAGGTCAGCCTGCAGCACCTGCCTCACCTCTGCCAGCTCTGCCAGCTGCTGCTCCTGCACAGGGAACACAGGTGAGGGTCTGCACCTGCACCTGAGCTGAGAGTGGGTGAGTGCTGAACCATCCCTCCCTCACCACAGTGCTCCCAGAGCCTGTTGGTTCTGGTTACCTGCATGGACTGCATCTTCCAGCACCTTCCAGGGCTTAAAGGAGCTCCAAGAGAGCTGGGGAGGAGTTTTGGGTGAGGGCAGGAAGTGACAGGACACAAGGAATGACTGCCCACTGCCAGAGGACAGGGATAGATGGGATATTGGGAAGGAATTCTTGCCTGCGAGGGTGGTGAGACCCTGGCACAGGGTGCCCAGAGAATCTCTGGCTGCCCCTGGATCCCTGGAAATGTCCAAGGCCAGGATGGACAGGGCTTGGAGCAACCTGGGCCAGTGAAAGATGTCCCTGCTCATGGCAGGGAGTGGAACAGGATGAGCTTTGAGGTCCCTGCAACCCAAACCATCCCAGAATTTACACACAGCTCCATGCACCCAGCATCGCCCACCTTGCACACCAAGGACACCAACTTGGCCCTGCACCCATGACCATCCCATTCCAAGTCCTTCCAGCTGGGAAGGGACCCTTCCTGCTGTTCCTAAGCCATCCCAGGGTGGAGAGGAGGGAGCAGCAGATCCAGAGTGATTGAAGCTGCCAGCTGTGAAATCGCCACGGCGGTGGTGACAAGGTGAGGGATGATTTGCGACAGGCCACGGCACAGGAGCTGGCACACTGTCACAGTAAATAATGGAAGGCCTGGAATCACTGGGCACACAGGCCCCAGGGGAAGAGCATCTCAGTTCATCAAAACATGAAAAGAAACAGCCCAGTTTGGGTCGCACCGTGTCACAGCAGCTCCTGGGAGCGCGCTGGAATTGCTGAAAACCTCAGTGCTGCTGAGAAGTTCTCTGAAACTTGGTGTTTCCAAGCCCTCCACTTCCCTCCTGGCTCAGGCAGAAGGTGGAAAGGAGCTGTTTCATCAAGGGAAGCGTTCCATCAAGGACCTCAGGGGCTCAGAACAGGGCACACGGTGAAACACCAAGCCCTGAGAGGAGAAAAGAGCCCCAAGCTCCGGGTGCCTACGTGCCCGTGTTCAGCTATTTGGGGCAGTGAAACTGCTGCCTGATAAAGAGCTGAGCCCTTCCACAGCCTGATAAGAGCCTCTATTGACCCAGCTCTTCATCTGCAGGCTATGGCACAAATTAAATATAGTTCAGTGGCTGCATTTAATTCCACTCCTCTGTTCTGCTGTTGTTGACAGGGATGGGCAGGGAGTCACAGAGCAGTGTCCCCCTATGAGCACCCAAAACCCTCCTCCTCTGGACACAGAAATCCCCTGGGATGGTTGTGGGAACAGCAAACAGAATGTCCTGGGGGCTGGAGGGGTCCCCCTGGTTGGTGGGGTCCCCTCTAGCCTCGTTACCTTCTGCAGGGGAATTCTACCTTCTTCTGGGAATGCTGAGAGGGAAGGGAGCACCCAGGTGATGCTGCTGAGCTGGGGCTCCACCTGCCACCCCCAGGACATCCCTGGGCACCCACATTTGGTGGCACCCACCCTGGTGGCCTTGGGATGGGCACCTGCAGGGTGACACTGGGGACTGTGGGTGACCCTGGGGTCCCCCCCAGGCCACCTGAGGGGTAATTTGAGGGTGAGGCAGAAAATGGAGCTGACACTGCTCAACCCCACATCCCAGCTGTCCCAAACCTCATCCACGGAGACACCTCGTGTTTTTCTCCATAGCCTACAATTGTCTCCAGGAAAGGAATAATTTTGGCAATATGATTCAATTTCAGATGGAAAAATGCTGTCTGCATATCACAAATGGAGAGGGCCCATCCCAGCACCCGGCACCCAGGGAGCTGTTGGACACCTTTGACACAGGTTGTTTCTATCTAAATGTAAATGCAAGAAGCTTTTCTCTTTTCACAAAGTCCCTGGGCTGAGAACTGACACCCTCACACTGGGTAGAGCTGGCTTTTTGTTTCCTCTGAGCAGAAAAAGGGGAGAAAAAGGGAAAAATAAAACAGTTGAGAGAACTCATGGGGCAAACTGCACCACAGTTGGACCAGAGGGGCTGAAAGGAGCATCCTCTGCTCTTAAACCCCTCTTGGCACCAGAATCTCTGGCTGCTTTCACCAAACCAGTCAGACATGCACAGCAGGACCAGCCTGACCAGCTCAGAACCCCTGGCTGATGTATATTTTATCACCAATAAATAAAATATACATCCTGCCTGGTGCTGAATACATTTCCAAACCAAATTCTCCCATTCACACTGAGAGATTGCCCCAGAGCAAAGGGCTGGCTCTGCTGGTGGGTCAGAAAGCATGATTTTAGAAGGCTGAGGTTGATTTCTGCTGACAAGGAGCCTGGATTAAAGGTTTCCCCAAGACAAGGGGACAGGAGCTCACTCAGTGATGGCTGGCACTCAGCAAACCCACGGGGAGCTGCTCTCAGCTGGGCTCCTGTCCTCGCCCTGGGCTCCCAGGGAAGAGATTCTGCACATGGAAGGGGATTTCTAAACCTTCTTTTTCTTAATAGACTTTTTTTTTTTTTCCCCTCAGCTAATTTTATCTCAGAATTATTCGAGGAGAAGTTAAAAGGAGATAAACAAAGCCAGCAGTGAAATGATCCGTGGGACTCCCAAGGATCCCCAGGCCGGAGCATCCAGCACCACGTCCTTGTCACCACCCTGTATTTTTGTTTGTGCTTCTGCTGTGACAACGCCACCTTTGCTCGCTGCCATCCACCTCAACTGAAGTGTAATCTAATTAGTCCAATTTGGGTCACTTTTCTTCGAATAGCTCAGCGTGCACCTGCGGAATTCATCCATCATTATTATTTTTAATTAAGCCGTAAACTCCCGGCTTTTCGGAAAGTTTGAAGTGACAAAATTTGCGCACTTGAAGGCTGGAGTGAGATGGGGTGAGCACCGTGTAATTGGTGTGCGAGCAGCCACCGGCGCTGATGGATTCCTGAGGAATTTACTCTTTTAATGGCAAAGCAGAATCACAACAGCCCTAATTAGCGCGTTCAGCCGAGCTTTCACTCCTGGCTCCTCCATCACCCACCCTCACCTCTAAGGACCGGCTGCCTTTGATGATAATTGTCGTCACACTTCCTCAAAGACATTTGCTCTTGAAGGGAAGAGCAGCTGGAAAGACCCAGGAGCAGGCGGGGATGGGGACACAAGAGCCAGGAGACATCAGAGGGTTTGCTGGGACCCTGCTGGGAGCTGAGTGTTGGCCTGGGTGGGAGCGTGGCATTCCCAGCTGGAGGCACAAACAGCTCCCACTTCGCTTCTCAAGTTCAAAAAAAAAAACAACAAACAAAAAAACCCCAAAAAACCCCAAAAAAGCAAATAAAAAAACCCCAAAAATAAAAAAAAGCCAAAAAAACCCCAACAAAACAAATAAAAAAACCCAAAAATAAATAAAAAAGCCAAAAAGATCCCAACCAACCAAAGAAAAAACCCAAAAACAAACCTTTTAAAGTTTGCAAATGAGCAAAACCCCCAAATCCTGGAGTTCAGGCTGTGTTGTGTTACACAACGTGGCTGTAGCAGGGCTGGGGTACAAAGATTTGCCAGCAAAAGAACCAGGAAAAAAAAAAAAAAAGTTATTTACACTGAGGATCTCACAAACAAAAACTTGTGAAGAGTATCTTCACACCTGTACTTCAGTTTTCTGTAAAATTAGTTAATTATTGTGCTGATGCATTTCACAGCTTCATTAAAGAAAGCTGATTTTAGGACAGCAGCCAGCAGCCCCTGTGGTGTTCTGGGGGGGTCAGAGGGGCTGTGCTGGGTGCAGGGGGGCAGGAGGAGACCCAGAGAACCCCTGGATTGTGCCTCAGCCAGCCAGGGCTTCATCCCAGCTGGATCAGCCCTCGTTTTTCCCTAGGCATTCCATCAAGGAGAAACCTGGCTCTCCAGGAGAAGAGACCTGAGGGGCTCCTGCCCATGGCTGAGCCTGTTCCAGAGTTCTCATCACAGCCCTCATCCAGATGCTTGAATTCTCTCCCATGAAATCCAAGCTGTGCAGGCAGCTCAGACAGCAGCAGCACGGCCAGCACCATCCTTCCCTAAGAGCAGCCTCAGGAGGGAAATCCCAGACAGTGCCTTGTCCCAGGTGCTGTGCCAAGCCACTCACTGTCCCACATCCCTGCTCCCAGCCCTTCTCCATCCTTCCCAGCTCCTGTTCCACCCTTCCCTGCACTGCAGCCTCACCAGGGGACACGAGCATGAGCATTAGTGCACACACAATGGACACAGAGAGCAGGGCTTGGGTTTAAACTCCCCAGGATTAACTCCAAGCTGGAAATCCATCCCTCACTCCTCACCATGACTCAGTGTCTGCCGTGGTCTGAGAGCATCAGGGGGCTGGGGCTGGCCTGTCAAGCTCTGGGTGTCAGCACAGCAGCTGAGAAATGAGGAGCTGCTGCAGGCTGGGATCCAGATTTTATTGGAAGAGGAGCTCCAGCTCCAGGGAGGAAACCCAGGATGTGCAGCCAGAGCAAAGAGTCCAGCAGGGCCAAGTCCTACCCCCATCATTACCAAACATGCTTGGAAAGTGTTCAGAACCCATCCTTCTTACAAAATTCATAAGGCAGAGCCATCTGCCTGGCAGCCAGCTCTCATCCCTGCTCCTCACTGGATATTCCCTGCTGAATGGCACAAGGCTGCCTCCCAACTGCCCTAAGCTGGGTGGGAGAAGGAAGAGAGATGGAATAGACACCCAAAGCCTGGTTGGGGGTG
The DNA here is from genome assembly GCF_001522545.3 of Parus major. Classification (NCBI taxonomy): domain Eukaryota; kingdom Metazoa; phylum Chordata; class Aves; order Passeriformes; family Paridae; genus Parus; species Parus major. The sequence continues at coordinate 4,568,101 of NC_031784.1, read as the reverse complement.
GTGGCATAGGATCTCCAGTGCATCCACCACTGATAAATATAAGGTATGAGAACAAAATACCTTCTATTTTCTATATTATATATATATATGCTATATATATCTAGATGTAGAGGCAGCAGCTCTGAAACAAGACAGGATTTCCTACCCAGTCTCTGCCAGAAATTTGTCCCTTCAACACTCCCCCTTTAAACCTCGACAGGGTGTGGTAAGTCCACAACCTCACCACCGTGTATTTAAATAAATTAAAAAAAACTGTTAGGAGCAGAGCATGACTTAAGTAATGTCAAGTGAATAATTCACGCTGGATTTATAATTGATGGGGGATTTAGCAGGAGCAGAGCCATAAGTGGCTTTCTATTAACTATTGATGCTCCCCACCAGGCTCCTGACGAGCTCCTCGATCACAGATCTGCCCCATGTTTTATTTAAGTGTTCCTAAGAGGACACACAGTCTGGGGGATGCCTCTGCTCCCAGGAATGTCACAGCAGTCCCTGGATGTGGCCATGCACATGGATGCAGCTCCCAGGGAGCAATCACCATGCAACAGCCGGGATGGGGAGGTGTGGCCAGGGGAGCCCACCCACTCCTTTCTCCTGCAGATGCCACATAACCCCAAATATCTGAGTGTCTGGATAAACCCAGACCCCCCAGTTCTGCCTTACAAGTTCAGCTGTTAATGGGGCTTTGTGTCTTTTTTGAGGGAGGAGCCTCTAAAATCCCTTTCAGACCTCTTTGCACACTTTATTTGGAGAGCACAAAAGTGCCAAGATATTCCTGAACCTTCCTTCACCCGTCGTTCACATCCCCATACGAAACATTCAAAAAGCTTCTAAAAATATAGGCACAACACCAAAAAACACAGCAAAAAGAACCCACCCCTATCCCAACAGCCAGAGTTCCATGTTCCAAACCCTGCCCTTCCAGAAGAGCTGCAATGAGCACCCAATATCACAGCAACCACAGCCGTGGCTCCCTCAATCCCACAGGGAAAGCAGCAGCATCAGGGAGCCCAGAATGCCCATGGCACCTCAGCAGAGCCTCTCACCCCACCATGGCTCTGCAGAGCATCAGAGACTCAGAGATCCGACCTCATTCCATGCCCAGAGGGGGCTGCTCTGGCAGCACACAGGGCTCAGCCTGGCCCAGCAAGGACAAAGCCTGAGCGTGGTGCAGGCAGAGGATTGGGAATCATTCACACCATTCCCCTCGGGAAGGCTGGCAGCCTCGGGGCAGAATAAATCCTGAAATCTCCTTGATTGCTAACTAAAAGATTATTGATAAAATAACTGCTCCTAATTCGGCCCTGCTGCCAGCAGAGCTGCAATATCTTTCAATTACCACTCGGGAGCGAGGCTTTCCCTTGGATTACTGGAAGAAACAACATGAAAAGAAACGCTGGGAAAGGGCTGGAAAGTGAAGGTGAAGCTATTTTTGCTGCTTTCCAAACCCAGCTGGGGCTCTGCTCACTCGGAGTGGGTTTAGCTGCTGGTTGGTTCTGTCTGAGCTGCAGCCACGGGGGTGGTTTGGCAAAGCCAAGAGCTCCAGGAGGATCTGGTGCTTGGGCTGAGCCTGGCACACCCATCCCTGTGACCAGCTCTCAGGGGCTGCTGCAGGGCCATTTCCCACCCACCCTGGTTGTGCCTGACATGAGGAGAACCAGCACGAGGAGCTGCAGGAATGACCTGAGTAACTTGGAAAAACAGATCCATCTAGGATGGAAATACCTCCAAGATCACCCAGCCCAACAGTTACCCCAGCACTGCCAAGTCCAGCACTAAACCATGTCCCCAAGTGCCACATCCACACGTGAACTGCATTTCTATGAGTGGGGAAGGCAAAGCCACCTCCTTCCCACAAAAAAACCATGGAGCAGAGTGACTGTCCAGGCTCCCAGACCAGCCATGGAGAAAGGGATCATGAGGATCCTCAAGGACAGTTTTGGTTCAATGGTTTGGGGCTGCAGAGATGCAAAGCAATTCCCTGCCCCTCCCAGAGGAGCCCAGGACCCAGGGAGTACCTGCTCTGTCCCCAGACCCAGAGCACACAAAGGACCACACACAAAACAACTTTTCTGGGGCCCTCAGACCAACCCAGATGTTATGAGGGGCCACCTCCAGCTGAAGCAAATCCCCCATGGCCATGGGACCACCCAAAGCCCAGGAGGAGCACCCCCTCACCAGCTCCATGCGCCGGCGGCTGGACTCCAGCTCCCTCTGCACCAGCTCGTCCATGTCAGCCTTCATCTCCTCCATCCTCCTCTGGTAGTACCTGGTGTTCTCCTTCTCCCGAGCCTCCGACTCAGCCGCCTTCTCCAGCTCCTCTCCCATCTGGATGATGCTGTCTCGCAGGCGCAGCACCAGCACCTGGGGTGTGAGGGGAAGGTGAGGTGCTGGAAAGCTCCCTGTGAGCACTGCTGGCTGTCAGAAAGCCCCACAGGGAGGTGACAGCAGTGCCACCGACCAGCCGGGCTGCGCCAGCCGCCCACCTGTCCCTCCCAGCCCTTCCCAGGTGCTCCTTTCCCCGCAGGTGAGGAGGGGGTACCTCGAAGCGCTTCATCTGCACGGCCTGGAAGTCCAGCTGGCTCTCCAGGTCCCGGATCCGGGCTTCCTGCCGGCTGACGATGGAGCGCTCGGCCGGGCACTGCTCCAGCTGTGCCACCCTGGCCTGAGCTGCCTGCAGCTGGGAGAGCAGGGGCTGTGTCAGCACCCCCAGCCCCTCTGCTGAACCCCTCTGCTGAACCCCTCTGCTGAACCCCTCTGCTGAACCCCTCCCAGGCACTGGGGGTCTCTCCTGGCCCCTGAGGTGATGAGGCCAAGCTCTGCCCTCACTTCCCAAAGAATTCCCAGCACAGGCCTGACAGCAATGACAGAAATGTGTGGCTCTGAATGGAGAACCTGCTGGCCAGGGACACGTGTCTAGGGCTCCTTTGCTTTTTTCTTCTCACACACTCTTTGAGGACAGCAGGCATAAAAATTCACAGCCTTTGTGGAAAGCTGCCTGGACCAAGCTGCTTCCTCAGCTCTTACACCGAGACCTCCAAAGGAAACTGCCCTTTTAGTGATCCCAGTACAGCTCAGGTTCAGATTCTGAATTTGACCTAGAACTATGGGACTTTGTCTCCTTTTATCCAGCCTATCTCCAAAGCACCACCCGCTCCGCCTTGGAGGGAGCGAGTCCCGCTTCTGATTCCTGGGCAGCTTAGCCACGCTCCAATAAAGCACTTAACTTAATGGGATTACTCATGTGTTTAAAATTAAATCCACCACTCCAGGAGGGTTGGCACAGCCACAGAGGCGAGGGGGTGCAGCCCCTGCTGGTGCCCACCCCAGGGCAGCCCCGGGGTCAGCCCATCCCAGCCACGGCTGCTCAGCAGGGGAGGAGGGAGAAGCCAGGCTGTGAATCCCAAGAACTCTGCCAGGAAAAGATTGCTCCAGCCTAAAGAGGTCCCATTCCTCAGCAGGACTGCCACAGGCTGGGCAGGAATTACCTTCTCCTGCAGGCCCTGCTTTTCTTTCTTCACATCCTCCACCTGTGTCTGCAGCTCCCGGATCTGAGCGATGTCTGTGGCCGACTGCAGAAACAGAAAATTTGGAGTGGGAGCAGCAGGATCAGAACCAAGGGCTCGGAGCAGAGAGCTGGTTCCTGCCTGCACCTCCAGCCACTAGGACAATGAGCTGCTCCTGGACTGCCCAGATGGAGCTTAATTCTCCCAACTCACTGCAGCTTCCCTAATTTTTGAAACAAGTATTTGCGGGTCAGGACAGAAACCAGGTTGTCACCTCTGTCCTCAGGACCCTTCCAGACACCGGCCCTGGATCCCTGTCACCTCTGCAAGGGCCACCAGACTGTGAATTGTCAGCCTGGCCAGCCTGCCCCTCTCCCGTGGGAGATTTGGGGTCCCTCAGCTCCCAGGACAATCCTTTGGGAGAGCCTGACATAGTTTGGGTACAGCACTGAGAGCCCCAGGGCTGTCTGGCAGCACTTTTTCACCTCTGCATGTGAGAATCGTGAAAGGAAGAATAAAAACCACCCAAAGGGGCAGCTGTAAGATTCCACAAGAATTGGAACTAAGGGCAAAACATCCCTTGAAAGAAGACTTAAAGCTGCAGGTGAGAGGAGCTGGCGCTGTGAGCCTTCCCTTCCTCATCACAGCTTCAGTGTCCTGGGGTCCCCACCCCCCTGTGCCCCCTCAGGAGCCACCACCTGCTCTGTTCCAGCCTGCAGGGCTTTCTGAGAGCCCTCCCAGGGGGGGAGACACTGCCCCAGCTCCTACCTGGGCGATCAGAGCCTTGTGCTTTTCCATGAGCTCGTTCAGGTCTTCCTGGTCCTCATCGATGCGTTTCAGCAGGTCGGCTCTCTCATGCTGCAGCTGGACCAGCTGCTCGTCCACCTGCAGGAGGATCCACAGGACCACTGGCTCTTGGGTCCCACAGGGAAGCCACCAAATCCCCTCTGGGATGTGCTGCCAACAGCCTCCAACCCATCAGAGAGGCACAGCAGGCCACGGGATGCTGCTCCCTTGCAGGAATTCTATCCACCCATTAAACCACCCGGGGGGCTGGTGTTTCCAAACAGTCCAGGTGATTGAGTGGATATCCTTGGAGGCTTAGTAAATACGCTCAGACATTTTGTAAATATCCTCCGTGGTGTAATTAACACTCCGAGGTGATTTATTAAACACTCTGCTAGTGGCTGATTTAGCACAGCAGCTGCTGATTGCTGCCAAACCCTCCCGAGGTGGGACTGTGCCCTCCCACCTGCCCTGGTGACACCTCCAGGAACCCACCAGGGTCTTGCTTCTGCTGAGGGTCTCCAGCTCGGTGTGCAGGTTCTCCAGCTCCTGGGCTGCTGTCTGCTGGGCTCCCTGGACCTCTGCACACTTCGCTTGACTCTCTTCCAGCTGGGAAAAGTTGCAGGGGATCATCATTAAAGGAGCAGGAACCACATGTTGATGGTGCTGTCCCCCTGCCACACAGCCACGTTAATTTCCACTTCCACTGTGGAATTTTTTCTTCCCCTGCTAAAGAACACAGAATCTCCGCCTTTTAAACCCGTGCTGCTCCTCCTGGTTTACAGGGCAAGCAAATCTTCCTTGGCACCTCCCAGCACAGATCCCAACACCACTGAGTGCCCTGGCGAGTCCAGCAGCCTCGATGGCACATCCTCCCTCTTCCTCGGTGAGGCAGAGCCGGGATCATTAATTTGCAAAATTATGTGAATTACATGTAATTCCTGATTAGAGCAATTCATGATTCGGGGTTTGCAAATGGGCTTTTCACGTGGCGTAAATTGCATTTGCAAATACACGTGGAAGATCCCATTTATAAACGCTAATTTGCTCTCGGGTTTTACAGCTCAGCCATTAAGATCACAACGATTTCAATGGGCTGCAAACATCTGGAAGCTGCAGCATCATCCTGAAAACTTCCCCCCTTGCCTGGATGGAGGAGCTGTACCTGAACATCCAGTTCCTGCTCGTTGGGGTTTCTTTTTTTTCTCTACAAAAAAGAAAACTAAACCTTTCTGCTCACTGCTCCTGTGCCTGGTTTCCCTGTGGAGTTCCTGGGAGCAATGGGAAAAGCTGCACACCATGGTACCATGGACAGAGTTTGAGAATTTTAGGCTGTTTTCTCAGGGTTTACTTTCTTTTTTCATCTCTCTCCCTTAAAAAAAAGTAAAATAAAAAGGTGGGGAGGATCATGGAATACTAAAACTGGAGCAATCCTCAGCTCGCTTCCCTCCTCTATCTGGGGAGATTGAGACCTTTCACTAGAGGAGGAAGAACTTTCTTCCATCAGGTGAAAAAAAGTCTCTGTGTTTTACTGGGATGAGTTGAAGATGCCACTCAGATCAACTCCTGGTTTTATGGCCAAGGACTTTCCCACCTGTCCAGCTGCTCCAGAAACTGCAGCATTCACAATCAGCCCTTGGACTGGCCTCTTCCCTGCCACAATTCCCACCAAACTCCTGATAGTTCAGTCAGACAGAAAAGCATCTCCAGGACCCCTCATTAAACATCAGCTTCCAATTCACTTCGTGTAATGGAATTTTCCCACTTGGGAAGAATAAATTGAAATTCCCCCCAAAAAATGCATAATGTATGAACTGTGGAACAACATTAGTTTGCTGTGAACACCATCTGTTAAATACCTGCATAAAATGGATGCCTCAGCCTTATTAAGAAACAATGCTGCACTTCCAGCCATATGGATTTTGATTAACGGAAATGTAGCATTTTAGCAGAGTTTTTCTTTTTGTGCAGGTCTGTGGGCTGGTGGTAGGATGCATTGGCTTTTAAGAAAGTCGTCATGAATGCCATTAGAAATTGTTTCAGTTTAAAGGACAGGATAACCATGTGGCATTTTAAACACATGCAGAGTCTCAGTGTTGGTGGTGCAGCAAAAACTCCACATTCCCAAAATCCAGGCTGTTTGCTCGTCTCCAAACACAAAGGGAGCCGAGCACAGGCCATGGAGTGAGGGAGCCAGGGATGCACTGAATGGAATCACAGGGAGAGAGGGGTGCAGGGAGCAGGAATCCCAGAGTCAATAAGGTTGGGAAAGACTTCCAAGGTCCATCAAATCCAGTCTGTGTCCAATTCCCACCTTGTCACCCAGCCCACAGCGCTGAGTGCCACCTCCAGTCCTTCCAGGGATGGGGACTCCAAACCTCCTTGGGCAGCCCGTTCCAAGCCCTGATCCCCCTTTCCATGAGGAAATTCCTCCTGATGTCCAACCTGACCCTCCCCTGGCACAGTTTGATGCTGTTCCCTCTCCTCCTGTCCCTGTTCCCTGGGAGCAGAGCCTGACCCCCCCCAGCTGTCCCCTCCTGTCAGGGAGTTGTGCAGAGCCAGAAGGGCCCCCTGAGCCTCCTTTTCTCCAGGCTGAGCCCCTTTCCAGCTCTCTCAGCTGCTCTCCCTATGACTTTACTCTCTAGAGTACAGATCTATTTCCCCAGCTCTGTTCCAGGTGAACTGGGCATGGGGCTGGACACTACGGGATGGATCCAGGATGGGCAGAGGAAGCACCTCAGCATCAGTGGAGGTATTTAACAACAGTTAAAGAGTGAGTTAGTGAGTGCAAAAAATGGCCAACCCCTGCCCTGGACATCCAGGTGATGGACACAGGCACGGACACACCGCTGGCTCCATCAGACCCAGCTCACCTTCCCCTTCTCCCTCAGCACAGCTGGGAACAGCTGCTTCTCACAGCTGTTATTTATGCACAACGACCCTCCCAATTACACTTGGATGTTGCTGGAATTGCTCGTGCCTCCAGATTCGTTTGTTTCCAGGGGAAATGTGCAGAACAGATTAATTCCCGAGTGGTTTCAGAGCACCAGCATCTTCAACCGAGCCCTTGCTTGACACTTGGGAATGGCCCACAAGGGGATGGACAGCCCCATGGCAGGGCACCCCATGGGACTAAGAGCTCACCCTGGGGCCGGGGATGTCCCCAGTGTGGTGACACAAGCTGGCACAGAGCTGGAGCCGCTCCCCAGGTCACTCAACACCGCTGAGCCCGGGGCTGCCTGCGCTCAAATCCCCCCCAGATCCCTCTCCCCCTTCCAGCATCCCTATGGCAACGCCGCCCCAGCCCGGCCGTAGGAGACACACAGAAACGCGCCAAACAGAAGGTAATTAACAGGAAATAAAAATAAAAATAAAAGGGAAACCCACTTTCACCAGCGCTGGCTTAATTACAGGGAGATGCTCCTTCCCGGGCGACCCCGCCCGGGTGTCAGCACTCAGAGCGGGGGAGCTGGGAATGGTCTGGGGATGGGAATGGTCTGGGGATGGGAATGGTCTGGGGATGGGAATGGTCCCTGCAGCTCCCTCCCTACCTGTTTGCGCAGGTGCTCCAGCTCCTGGGCGCTGCCTGCGGGCTGTGCCGGGGCCGGCAGCAGCAGCTGAACATCGGCCAGGAGGGCTCGGGTCCTCCGCAGGTCCCGCCGCAGCCGCTTCTCCACGTCGAAGTCGCGGTGGCCGATCTGGGGAGGGGACAGGGGTGTCTGAGCTCTGCTGCTCCCTGGAACCCCTATCAGGCCCTTCCGACCCACCCCAAAGCGCTCTCCACGCAATTCAGGGATATTTTGGTCAGCTGCACCAGAGCACTGAGTGTAGAGACAAGTTGTTCCTTGAACACATCCAGGGTGTTCCGTATTTTTCCCCACCAAAGAGCTGCTCCTCTGGAAACATTTGCCCAGCCCTGGTCTCCATCAGCCACATCCTCCCCAGTGACCACCCCTGTGGCCAAAGGGACAGCCTGGCCCCACAGCTGCAAGGAGTACCTTAAAAAACCCACCCTCAATGCTCCCAACCTGGAGAGAGGGAGAGAGCAACCATGGTTACAGGGATAAAGGAATTAGAAAATAACCAAATAAACAGGGATGTTGTTTCAGTGCTTGATTTCAGCATAACTGAAGTATAAGAATGTTTTCCATTTAGGTTGTTTTCCACGGTTCTCGTTTCAAACCCCTTCCTTCTCCTATTTTCCGTTCACTGGCTAAAATCAACTGTGTGGATTTGACCTTGTAGCCTGGTTTAGAGCTGGCTGGAATTTGCTGGAACAAGAAACCATTGGCATCTCCATTTCCTTGATTAGTTTTCTGGGTTGGCTGCTTTCTTCCCATTTTTTAATGAACTGTCCTCTGCAAAGCAGAGGGTGTTAGCAGCACCACCACTGCTGTCCTCCAGCTGGATCCTGGACGCTGCTCACATCATTTTCCTGTTGCTCAGGGTCTGTCCACGACCACAGGGGATAAATTTGGTGCCATGGCTGGAACCAGCTGCCCCTTCCCACCACTGCAGCCCAGGATTTTTAGGTGACAAAGGCAGGATTTGATTTAATAGCTGCTGTCAAACTTGTTTTGCATGGCCCCATCTCCCCTTCCCTTACACCAGGACCGCCCTTGGCTGGCTGGGGGCTCTCCTGGAGGGACAAGGGGCCTTTCCTCCTGAGCCCCCCAGCTCCTTCTGCCCCCTCATCCATCTCAGCTCCCCTCCACCCACACGTTGGATTGTTGTAATAATCCCCTGCTTTGATACAGCATTATTTATTGTGACAGTTCCCAAAACATTTTCTAAGCCAGGAGCAGGAGGGTTGTGTTGGATAAGACACATTTTGTGTCTACTTGAAATATGCCCCCCATTCCAGGGCTGTGAAGATCCCAGATTTATCCCATTTAATGAGCACATGGGAGTGCCAGGGCTGCTGGAATGGTGAAATCCAGCTCGTGCCAACAGCCAGAGGACACAGGGCTTCGTTTCTGTGCCAGGGTGGGTGGCACTGGGACAAGGCAGCTTGAGGGTGGGCAGGAGGCATCAGGACAGATCCTCTATGTAGGAATTCCGAGCACAAAAACTTCTCAAAATCTCATGCATGTAAGCCCAAACACAAAAACAAACACCAAGTTCAACCTAAAACCTTAGAAAAAGCTTCCAAATTTAGAAACCATAAGCAAAAATCTGAGTTTATAATTTAAATTTTAAAAAACCCCCATGAAGCTAAGTAGTAAATTTTTTTAAGGTTTTAAAATTAAAATATAAAAAGTTATAAAAATAATTAATTAAATAAATAAATAATAAATAATAAATAATTACAAATAATTCCTCTGTGATGAGCAGAATTGGATAAACTGCTTTTCTTGGCAGCTGGATGCACTCCAGGGCTAGACCTGGCTAGTTTGACTCTCATGAAACACCAGGAGGAAGCAGACGCCTCCCCCTGCTTGGATAATTCTCCTGTGCATAAGGGAACACCTCTCCTCTGCAGATCCTTAGTGGCTCCTGTGTGATCCCTGCAGTCCCAGCACCTCCAGATCCCAGTGCCTGGATGGCATCTGGGGGAGATGAGGGACCGAGCTCCACGAGCAGCTGCACGTGCACCAACACCAGGCTGCTGCTCCGGCTGCCCTTGTTATCCCCACTCCTGGTTTTAGGGCAGGGCACTGGCCCCTTACCTGCTCACACAAGGTGCCAATGAGCCCTTCCAGGTCCTGCTTCTCGTGCAGCACCATCTGTTTCTGCTCGTGCTCCTGCTCCAGCTGCATCTCCAGCTGCCGGAGCTGTGGGGGAGAAACCCAGCCATGCTCAGTGCCCAGCCACCTCTCCAAGTGCCAGCAGGGCAGGGCCACTGCCACAGTGGGGGTTTGGCATTCCAAATCCCATTTCTCCATTTCCAAATCCCATTTCTCCATTTCCAAGTCCCATTTCTCCATTTCCAAACCCCATTTCTCCATTTGGAGAGGGAGTGCACCGAGGTCTCTGCAGCCAGCACTGGGGACCAGGGATGGGCCATGTCCTACCCCTGGCAGTGCCAGTGCAGAAGAGAGGGAGCAGTCCAGGGACCTGCAGGACATTGGGGACAGGATGGGCTATTTGAAGCACACCCAGTCATGCCCTGCAGCTCTGGCATTCATGTTGGCACCCATCAACCTCATTGGTAGCCCCAAGGAAAGGGGATTTCTTGCAAATCATCCCCAAACACGAAGCCCTGGAGCTGGTGCCCTTGGTGTGACTCTGGTGTTACTCTGGGAGCAGTGAACCCATGTGCTGCATCACACTGTCCCCAACAGTCCCTCCAGCATGCCAGGGGCTCACCCCTGACCCAAAGCCTGATCTGCACCCCCAGGCTGTGACTGAGGCTCACGCTGGGGTGATGGTGGGACAGCAGCACCCCGCACTTCCCTGGGAACATGGACCCCTGGAAGGGCTCCTAGGGATGTGGGGAGCTTTGGGGAGTACCCAGCATCAAACCCACCCAAGCAGGACCTACCCTCTTCTGGCAGGACTTCTGTGTGTCCTCCAGCTCCTCATCCTTGTCCTCCAGCTCCTTCTGGTGGATCTGCTTCATCCTCTCAATCTCCAGCTCCAGCCTCTCGTGGGCCTGAAACACCCAGAGATGATGCACAGCCCCGAGGGAATGAGGATGGTGCTGGCCTGGGCTCGATGTGCCCAGTGGGGACAGACTCCCCCAGCCCCATATTACCTGCTCTAGGTGATCAACAGCTGCTGTTTGCCTCTCCAGCTCCTTCTTCTGCTCAGCAGCGCTGCCCTCCAGGTCCCAGAGCTTCTTCTTGAGCGCGGGCACCGTGTCCGTGGCCCCGGGGCTGCTGAGCTCCTGCACTCGCCCGGCCAGCACGGCCACCTGCTGCTCCAGCCTGGCCACCTCGGCCTCCTTGTGCTGGACAGAGTGGGGCTCAGAGCCCAGACACTCACACCCCACTCTCAGAACCCACTGCATTTCCAAACCCCCTGGAGCAGCAGCTGGGGCTGGGCAGCCACACCGAGAGCACCATCCCCACCTTCCCCTCTTGATCCTGACCTCACCTTCCCACTCCCCTGGGGTGTCCCCCCTGGGTTCCCTGCAGCCCCCACTGCCTGGGGGTGCTGGCAGCAGCCCTGGGGCTTGCCCCCATGCCAGCAGCCATGCTCCTGCCACCACGGTGCAGCACCATCCCACAGGGCACAGATCAGCACCTTCCCCAAGGGGGGATTGGGGGTAGGAATGTGAGGAAGACCACAAGTGACCCCAGTGAAAATGGGGGTGGCCCTGATTAGCTGAATCATGGGATGGGGATCACTGTAGCAACAGCCCTTCTTCTGGAAGGGGAAAGTTATTTAAACACACTGAACTGTGCTAAGAGAAACTGGAATCAATTTTCCTGATTGCCTCTGCTCTAATTGCAAAGGTAATTGCTTGGCTCACAGAGAGGCTCCCAAAACTGGGTACAACACAGCAAAGTGGGCTCTCCTCTTACCTCCAGGCTCTGCTGAAGTTTGCCCATCTCCCAGCGGATGCTGGTGTTCTCCTGGGACAGCTTTTCACGGAGGCTCTTCTCGAAGGCAGATTGTCCCAGGGCCTGGGCTAACTGCAGGTCAAACCTGGAGGGGAACACAGCAAGGTCAGGCTGGACAGGGCTTGGAGCAATCTGGGATAGTGGGAGGAGGATATTCCCCCGCCATGGCAAGGGATGAAACTGGATGAACTTTAAAGGTCCCTTCCAACCCAAACCAGTCTGGGATCAGACCACGTGTCAGTCACACAGCAATGGGGTGGAAAAACAACTCCCAGCAGCTGAAACAGATGCAGACAGCTCCACCCTTGCAGCAGCTCCTCACTCACCCCAACCCTCCCCATTCCCCATTCCCTGGCACCTTCTCCAGCACCTCCAGCCCTACCCCAGCCTTACTTCTTCTGTCTCTTCTCCAGCTCGTGGCTGCGGCTCTGCTGGTTCTCGGCCAGCACCCGGGCATCCTCCAGCTCGCAGGCCAGGCGCTGGCAGCGCCGCCGCAGCCGCTGTGCCCCGTCCCGCGCCGCCTGGCACGCAGCCTGCGCCTCACCCAGCTGCAGGAGGGGGCACAGACACTGTGGCATGTCCAGGGAGGGACACACGGACCCCCTGGACCCCTCAGAAGGTGGACAAGGCGCCCCATGGAGGAGGGATCTCATAGACCCCACAGAGGGAGGATCCCACTGACCCCACAGCACACACCCCCCCTGGATAAAAGCCCCACCAGGACTCAGCCTCGCTTCAGTCCCCAGAGATTTTTCACTAAACAAGGACAACCTGAGGTGCTGTGACCACTCCAGCTCCAGGCACCCCCCCCCGAGTGCCTGCAGCATCCTCAACCCCTCCTGCTGAGTCAGCAGAGCTGCCCCGGGGCAATGCCTGATCCCGTTTGTCTGCAAAAAGCAGCGTCTGGACTGGAATCCCCAAGGATTCACATTGTGTTTGGGACAGACACGAAGAGCTCTCCCACCCCAGGGAATGGAGTCGTTAAGGAATGACTTTAAATAAGCAAAATCTTGCATTAATGAAGCCTGTAATTCCAAACTAACTGAGAGCAAATGGGCTGCTTCGCTTTACCCAAGCTCCTAAGACTCAGCTTCTTTCTTATTACTATTTAATGTACCATGAGAAATCTTTATTTCTTTGTTTTATCCTTATGGGAAGTGACCTGGCTCCCAGGCACAACTCAGGGAGGCTTTTTCCCTCCTCGGGGCAAAGCTTGGGAGCTGACAGTTCCTTCCACCAGCAGTCCTTTGTGTGAGAGATGGAGGAGCACAGCCCTGTACAGCTCCTAAAGCCAGAGCAGCACTAAGACCCACCACTAAAAACCCCCTGCCCATGCTCACACTTGACCAAGGTAGAATTTTGCCCTGCAGAAGAGATTTCTGAGGCTCAAACCAGTAGAAAATATCCAGTTTTCCCTGGTCAGTGGGAGCAGCAACAAGAAGCAGATGCAATGCTGAGCCTCAGCCCTGCAAAGCTCCTGGGAGCTGGGAGAGGAATAGCCCTAGAATAGCCCTGCTCCCTTGGGCGTCCCTGTCCCCTCCTGGGCTGGCAGCACTTGCCTTTTGTTCAAGCCCTGTCCGGGTGCCCAGCTCTGCCTCCAGGCGCTCCTCCAGCTGTGCCAGCCGCTTCCGCAGGAAAACGATCTCGGTCTGGGCACAGTCAAACCTCACCTGCCACTCGTCCTCTGCCAACAAGAGACACCCAGGGGTGCAGGGTGGGTGCTGGGGCCTGGCCAGCCCCTGTGGTCCTGCTGGGGATGCACAAGGCAGCGGCACCAGCACAGGGCTCAGGGGGCACTGCTCTGCTTTGTGAGCCCAGGGCTGCCCCACTCACACAGAACACGTGCCCTGCCTCAGGCACAGCATGTGTGCCCACCCCATCCCATCTCATCCCATCCCATCCCATCCCATCCCATCCCATCCCATCCCATCCCATCC
>NC_031784.1:4550401-4554237 GCF_001522545.3 Parus major | reverse complement strand
CCCACTTGTGTTTCAGCAGCCTCCTCTTCACCCCACACGTTTCAGACACACCCAGAGGTGCCAGCATTGCCAGGCAGTGCCAGCAGCACCCTGGGGCACAGCACCACCAGTCCCATGCCAGAGCCAGAGCTGTGTGACCGAGCTGTCACTGCCAGCTCCCACTGGATGAGCAATGCAGGGTGACAGAACACTCTGGAGTGGCCAAGGGCTGAAGAGTGGCACTGACTGGGGGGGGACACAAACCTCTGCCCTCTTCTCTGTGGCCCCACAGGTCAGGCTGGATGCCCAGAGCATGCACTGCCTCTGGAGGGACATCCCTACCTCCTCCAGAGCCGCTTATCTTCATCTCACGCAGCTGCACCAGCTGCTGGGCCTCTTCCAGCTGCTTCTCCACCGACTCCAGTTTCTTCTGCACTTGGTCATGTTTGCTCTGGGGAAGGGAGGAAGGGGGCAGCTCTACCCGGCTCTGGGGCACTCAGGAGGGCTGTGTCAGGGGGTGGCATGGCCACTGTCACTGCACAGGGGCTCAGAGCTCTGGTACCTGCAGCTCCTGCAGCTCGCGGGTGCCCCGCAGCCGCTCCGCCCGCTCCCCATCCAGGGCCTGGCAGGTGACATCACCCTTGTAGCGCTCATCCGACAGCTCCGTGGTCAGGTCCATGATCTGGGGGAGCAGGAGGTCAATGTGGGCATGGCTGGGGGCGGTTCTGCCATCCCACATCCATCCAGAGTCCTGACAGCTCTGCCTGTTCTTGGGAGCGCACCCAGTGCTGGGCAGTGTCAGCAGCGGGAGCCCAGCGCCTGTGCCTGCACTGCAGGCAGGGCTCATCACACCTCTCCATTGCCCTCCTGCATTGCATCACATTTCCTTTGGAACCAGGAATGGGTGAATGAAGGGGAGGATTATTAATCCAGAAAATCAATTCCATTTTCTGCAGAGCAGACGGGCACGTGGTGCTTCCTGCTCAGCCAGTCCAGCGAGGGGCTGCAGAGGCAGCGGGCCCACAGGAGAACACAGCATTCCAACACTCCTTTCCTGTGTCTGACAGCATTTTAAGGCAACCTCACATTGTGCAGGCACCAGCTCCTTAGGGAGTCCCACAGGTTGGAGCTAGTAAGCAAATCCCACAGGATTTCTCTCCCTGGGCAGACGGTGTTTTCTAAGGTCTGCTCCGAGGCAGCTGCCTTACTCAGCATTCCCAAGGAGCTTAAACTAAATCGTCTTTACCCCCAGTGATGAGGAGGATCCTGGCCTTGGGGGCTGTTGGCTCCATCAGGCAGAGCTGCAGCCTAGACCCAGCTCAGCCCTGCTGCAGCCAAGGGAGCTGGGAAAACCCAGGGTATTTATAGAAACCTTGGGAGCTCCTTCTCCTCATGATGCTTGGCAAAATCCCAGGCACATCACAAGGAGCTGCACATCCGAGAGCAGAACCCACAGAGGACCAGCAGCCAGCTGGGAACATGGAATCCCAGCATGGTTTGGGCTGGAAAGGACCTTAAAGCTTATCCAGTCCCACCCCCTGCCATGGGCAGGGACACCTTCCACCAGCCCAGGCTGCTCCAAGCCCCATCCAACCTGGCCTTGGATACTTTCAGGGATGGGGCAGACACAGCTGCTCTGGGCAGCCTGGAGTGATGCCAGCCTGGAATTCTGCAGCTGGACACTGCAGCCTGTCAAGAGTCCTGTCCATCCTTGGCAGCTGCCCCTGCCCATGCCTGCTCCTCCTCTGATGGAACTGGCGCTCCCGCCCCATCAGCTCCTTTCCCAATCTGGCCAAACAGGGCTGTGGCAGAAGTTTTGGGGTCTGTCCCAGATGTTTTGGGGGCTGTACCAGAGGTTCTGGGGTTGTACCAGAGGTTCTGGGGCTGTACCAGAGGTTCTGGGGCTGTACCTTGCTCTCCAGACTCTCTGTAGTCAGTCTGAGCTCACTGCACGCCTGCTCGGATTTTTCCAGCTTCCTTCTCAGCGCCGCCAGCTCCTCCTAGGGAAGATTGGAAAAAAACACATGCAGAGAGTTCCAGCATCCTCGGTTTATTTATGAAAACCTTGTTTTCTGTTCAAAATAAGTGGAAGAGACATAGCTGCCTTATTAATAAAATTTACCAGGCAACTTTGAAGGCTGCTCACTGCAAATTGCCAGGACTACAGCTCCTGACATGAATTCCATCGGAGGGAATGTCAGCTTTGGTGTGTGTAGAGCATGTTTTATGAGAGAGCAGCAAACCTCAAAAGCCTGGGATGAACAGCCAGGGGCCTGGATCATGCCCAGGGAGCTTCCCAGGGCCCTGGCAGGTATCAGAGCACGGTGCAAAGGCACGGTGTTGGCTGTGATTCCTTCCCAGGCAGCAGGAGCTGCTCCATGCAGCCTTGTCCCGCTTTGATGTCTAACACTGAGCAGCAGCAGAACTTGCAGAGTCGTGATAAAAACAGAGGTTAACAGATGATGGGGCCTGATGGATCCCGAGTGAGTTTGGAGACAAAAACAGAGGCTTGAGCAGCTTTTATTTCATCTGAGCCAGCCTGAAAACATCTTGTTACAACCTCGCTAAGGCAAGAGGGGGAGCAGGACTCCAGGGAAGATAGAGTAGGAATTTTGCATGGGTCTCAGAGGGTGCAGAGGGGTGAAAGGAGCCTTTCCTGGGACAAAAAATGTCCATTAGCATCTCCCATCACCCAGGGCGACACAGGTGGGTGCCAGAACAGCACTGGGGACAGCACAGAGTGGAGCCTTCTCTGTCACAGGTGTGTTTGAATGCTCATCTTCCACCACAGGCTGACAAGCCCATCCCCAGGGGTTTGGCTCAGAGGGGACAGCCCCTGGAGCTTGCAGAGGGCACAAAGAGGGCAGTGGGGGAACCCTGGGATGGGGTTTCACTGTGGGAACATGGTGTGTTTGCTACTGTCCCTCTAAGCAACAAGTCACTTGTCCCACCACAGTAGAACATGTGACACTGGGATAAGAACACATGGCAACTTCTGGAAAAACATTTTTGCCTGGGCAGAAGTGACTTCCAAATTGACCAATCCACCAGTGCAGAGGCCCTAAAGCACCCTGACCCGTCCTGGGGACGGATGGATGTCACCCATCCCATCCCAGCCCAGCCCAGCCCAGCCCAGCCCAGCCCAGCCCAGCCCAGCCCAGCCCAGCCCAGCCCAGCCCAGCCCTTGGCACTCACTTCCTTAGCACGGAGCTGCTCCTCGGCGAGGTTAACGCTGAGCAGGGGCCGCACGTGGCTCAGCAGCTGCCACCAGGGCCAGTGCCTGACTGTCTGGAACACCAGCAGGTTCTTCTGGATGCAGCGGATGGCGAGGCGCTGGATCTGGGGGGACACAGCAGCGATGACCTCACCCAGCCGGGACCAGGACCACCAGGAAGGGCTGGGCTGGGACACCGGGCTGGAGAGGAAAGGGGGGCAGAGGAGCTCAGGGATGGCAGCACAGCACTTCATGGCTGCAGGGAAAAGCTGGGATGCTTCAAAGGAGCTCAGAAGAGCTGTTATTTGGGTGCTGTGGGCCATATCCCAGCAGCACTGACCTGGCTGGGCTCAGGTATCCCCAACCCACAGGATGGGTACCTTCAATCTCTTGAACTTTTGTCGGCTGAGGAAGCCCTTGCAGGCAGCCTGGAGCAGAGTCATCTTCTGGGCTATCAGCTTGTCCCGCTGCTTCTCCAGCCTGGACATGACCCCTGGCTTCAGGAACACCTGGCAGCAAGGAACAGGTTACACACCCCAGGTCAGGGCTGAAACCTCCCCCTCCTCCTGCTTGGAAGAGGCACCGACCATCACAAGGTGCAATTCCTCAAAATTTTCCCATGGGATGCTGCCCGTTCCCCCCA
>NC_031784.1:4545582-4549681 GCF_001522545.3 Parus major | reverse complement strand
GATGGATGGATGGATGGATGATGGATAGATGGATGATGGATGGATGATGGATGGATGATGGATGGATGATGGATGGATGGATGGATGGATGGATGGATACCTCCACTGACAGTAGATTCTGACAGGTGACACACAGGTAACAGCAACGATGTGTTACAATAACAAAACCAAAATAACCCAGATTGTTTTCTTTCTCTGAACTGGTCAGAAACACCTCAGAAATGACACAGATTTGCTGTGTCCAACCCAGGCCGGTATCGATCTCTGAGTGTCTGAAGTGTCTCTGGGTCACTCCTGGGAGAAGCTCTTGGAATCCAGGATCAGGAGCTCCCAACCACTGGCATGGCCCAGCTTTAATAACCCCTGAGCAACACGGGCGAGGCTGGGGCTGTGCTGAGAGAGCTGCATTTTAACCATGCCAAATTGAATCAAAGCACAATCCCACGGAAAGCGGCTCTGCGGAGCTGATGCCATGATTGCTCCACCACCCATTCGATTGCCTCATTAATGTCTGAATTAACTCCCCAGCCCCGTGAGTTTCACAGCTGGTACAAAATCAATGCTCAAAGCGACGGCAAAGCGAACTCGTCCCTAACGAAATGTGACCGGGGCTGCCACCGTGCTATTGATTAAGAACGAGGGTTCCAGAGAGGAGATAATTACAAACTGCACACTGCAGGATAAAAGAAAGTCATTTTGCTCCACAGAACCGTTCCATGAATTCTTTCTTTGCAAACTCCGGAGCTGAAGGCAAGCGCGTACGTGAAATTAATTTATTCTTTGAGGCATCACACTGAAGTTCAAATGTTGTTGCTGCCACAGTTCCTGCTCGGCAGCAAACCCACGAGCTGCCCAAGCCCCCTTCACTCCCAGGAGACCTCAGTGGTAATTAGGAACATAAATACCACCAGGGCCTGGCTGGATTTTGGTAATTAGGTACAGGATTTACCCTGGGTACTGCTTTCAGATGAGAATTAGGAGTCTTTTGCTCTGATATTTAATGAGTCTCAGTTTCCCAGCCCACCTGGTACCACATGCAGCAGTGAAGGAGAGCCTTTCTTCCCAGTTTGGGGAACTTTGGGCTGTGGGGGAGCCTGGCATGGGGCTGTGCCCACACACACCAGAGCAATGGGGAAGCAGGGCACGGTCATCGTACCTGGGTGCGTCCTATGGCAACGCTCTTCTTCTCCAGATCCAGCGCCTGGAACAGCTCCTCGATAGCCTGTGGAGAAGGGGCACATCATGGAACTGCTCAGGAAACACCCACACCCTGCTATGAGCTGCTGAAGTGGGGTGCAGAGACCCCCAGTCCTCAGGAGCACCCAGTAAGGGTTCATCCAGCTCTGCCCTCCTTTCCTCCTCCCCTTGCCAAAGCCCAGCTGCCCAGCACCAAGGCCCAGTGCAAGGACTTTTTTCCTCCCCTGAGGCCTTCAGCAGGATGGGAAGTACAGATCTGCAGCTGCAGGCAAGACTTTTCTCCTTCTGCTGCCATCCCTGGTCTGGCAGAGCCTTGGAGCACAGGCAGGAGGTGACACAGGGGACAGTGCCTGTCCCAGCACCATCCTCCATGCCCACCTCACTGACAGCTCATCCCACAGAGCCAAAAACAGGGGGAAGGGCTGAGCTCTTCCCTGAGCCCACCAGCACAGCACAGAAGTCCTGGAGGATTCAAGCAAGGAGAAGCCTGAACTCAATTACTCCAAGCTTTGTAGCAGCCAGCAACACCAGCCATTCCCCCGGGGCAGCCACGCTGTCTGGACGGATGGGTGGTTTGACAGCCCCAGGGCTACAGAAATTGTAACAAAATCCACTGCTAATATCTCACTCCACACAACATCATCCAGCAGCCTCACACAGCTCCTCCCTGAAGGGCAAACCCACAGAAGGAATATTCCACCACGGACCCAGGAGCAGCAGAATTGCACCCCTGGTCTCACTAGTGCAAGGAGGGGAAGGAGGACAGCAGGGAACGAGGATATGGATCACAGAGCCTGAAACACCGTGCCAGGGTGAGGCAGCACCGGTGCTGTGGCTGTGCCTGTTCTGATGGCACTGCTGGGACTGGTGTAGGGTTGTGCAGGACAGCCCCATCCCAGCACAAGCACAGGGCCAGCTCTTGCTGCACTGTCCCCTCACAGCTGACGAGCCTCTCACCTGCTCTGGGTTAACACCATGTCCCAGGAAGCATTTCCCAGCTAACAAACCCTCGTGGCAGCAAGCTCTGGGGAGGATGGGATTTTCCAAATCCCCTGCTTACATGCTGCTGACAAGGCACCCTCTGCCTCCGACAGCATTTCATAGCAATATTGACCTTTCCCAATTGTCAGACTTGTCTTATTAAATCCCGAGGTCTTAACTGCCTTTGCCCGTGCTGGCTGCAGTTTGCACAACACAGCACGTGCCCAGCTTTAATTCAGCTCCTCTCAGCTCTTCGTGGCTCATCCATAGCCTTATTCCAGGCATGGCTTTGCACTGGTTTTGCTACAGATTTACTAGGAAACAAATAAAACTGGCACAGGTCCAGATTCCTTCCTGAGCTCTTTTGGCTTTCAGCATCATGGGGTGAGGTGAGGTGAGGAGTCAGCCCGGGCTGCAGGTGATGCCCAGAGCACAGAAGATTCCACAGTGGAATCTCTTTTGGGTCCCTGGGAATGTTGCCTGGCTTGTCCTCAGTCCCAGGTTTTGGGTAAGCCAGGGAGAGGCTGGGCCAACAGTAACACCCACATCCTGCCCTCAGTTGGTGCCCTGTCCTGCTGGGATAGCTCTGGCATCATCCCAGCCCCACCAGGGGTCTCAGCTCGTGCCCCCCAGCCCAGCACACACCTTGCTCTCATCTGGCACCTCGTAGGCAGAGCTGTGCCTCTTCATCACCTCCGGAGCCAGCACCTGGAAGCGCCTGCGGAACTGGGTGAGGAGCAGTCGGTCCGAGTACCCTGGGGGCACACAGGGGTGTTGGGGGCTGCACCAGCCCCAGGGCAATGGCACACTGGGGAGGGACCTGCTGGGCCATCCTGTGCACAGCAAAGGCCACTGGGGGTGGAGGGGACATGGGGAGCTGCTATGAGAGAGAAAGCCCTGCAGTGAGGGCAGGGAGAGGGCACCGAGATGAGTTTGAGGTGGCCAGATGCCAGCCCAGCACCTCGTGTCACACAGGACATGCCCCTGGGACTCCTGCACAGCTCTCTCTCCCCATGGCGTGGGCTGTGGTTGTGGCCACAGAGCTCAGGCACGAGAGGGGCTCAGAACCCCTGCAAAGAGCAGGAATAAAAATTGAGGAGAATTTCTGAATGGGGAATTTCAGAAGGAGAGGATTCCTTGCCTGCTGGTGAGACACAGGTAATGAGCAAAGGCTGGAAGGGCCAGGGAGCAGCAGGTGGGACGGGCACGGGCCAGGGCAGGGTCTGGACATACCAACACGGTGGAGGCGCAGGGCATCCAGGAGCTGGGTCCCCTCCAGCTGTGTCCTCAGGGCCACCACATCCAGCTGTGGGGCTGTGTCTGGCGGTGCTGGGGGCCGAGGAACTGGCCCTTCCTGGCCCATCCCTGGTAGGAGGCAGTGGACAAAGTGCAGCTGGGACCGTCGGAGAAGGTTGGTGAGGGCATCCTGGAGGGCAGCAGAGGTCAGAGGGGATGGAGGGGACAAAGGGTCAGCACGTGCTGGCAGTGGGAGATGCTCCCTGTGCACCTGCAGGGTGTCTGGGCAGGTGGAGGAGTCAGCTCCGAGTTGGGAACAGCATCAGTCAGAGGGGTGAATGCAGGACCTTCCTCCTAATGCCCCATGTGTTCAGGTGATAGCCAGAAAATTCACCAGGATTCATAATCATGGAATGGCTTGGATTGCAAGGATTAAAGATCAACATGGTTGAGGGATGCTGGGGAGGGGGTTTGCCAGGGAAGACCCCAAAACGGGCTGGTCATGGAATCAGCAGAGACTGAGCCTCATCTCCCCAGGAGAGTTTGGACACTTAATTCAGTGTGAGAGCAGCAGGAGCCTGGCACGTACCCAGCACCGAGGGCCAGTTACTGTCTGAGCACTTAAGAGGATTAAAGGTGTTTGTGTAATCTGTGTGTGATCTGTGTGTGATCTGTGTGTGATCTG
>NC_031784.1:4533792-4545347 GCF_001522545.3 Parus major | reverse complement strand
CGTGTGTGATCTGTGTGTGATCTGTGTGTGATTCGTGTGTGATCTGAGTGTGATCTGTGTGTGATCTGTGTGTGATCCGAGTGTGATCTGTGTGTGATCTGTGTGATCTGTGTGATCTGTGTGTGATCCATGTGTGATCTGTGTGTGATCTGTGTGTGATCCATGTGTGATCCACGTGTAATCTGTGTGTGATCAGTGTGTGACCCATGTGTGACCCGTGTGTGACCCATGTGTGACCCGTGTGTGATCTGTGTGTGATCTGTGTGTGATCCGTGTGTGATCCGTGTGTGATCTGTGTGTGATCCGTGTGTGATCTGAGTGTGATCTGTGTGTGATTAGTGTGTGACCCATGTGTGACCCATGTGTGACCCATGTGTGACCCATGTGTGATCCATGTGTGATCCATGTGTGATCCATGTGTGATCCATGCCTATCTCCTTGCTGGGGTGGCTCTCCCTGTGTGACAGCCTGGCTGGCCAGGCCAGCACAGCACTCTCGATGGCCACAGCCGCAGTGGGGACAGGTCAGTGCTGGGTGTGATCTCCGGGCTGAGGGAGTGTTCCCAAGGCAGGGTCCCAGCCTGGGCTCCCGGTGCTCTGTGCCACAACCTCACACCCCCCCACCCCACAGCCACAGCCTCCCGCTGCCGGCACTCACCGCCTGCAGCTTGATCTGGGCGCACACCGACCTCTTCCTGAGGGCGGCGAAGCTGCTGGCGAAGGTTTTCCTGAGGCAGGCGTTGCGGTGCAGGGCGGCCTGGGAGCGGCCCTCCAGCCCGGCCAGGCCGCGGCAGGACAGCGGAGCCCCGGCCCGCGGCCTCAGCAGCTCCCGAACCGCGGCCCTGCCGGGACACACACACACACACGGCCCGCTCGGCTTTCCAGCTTCACACCCAGAGCCCCAAATTCCAAACTGGTGCCGCTCTGGGACACCCCCACCCGCTCCATCCTCTGTGGTCTGAGCGTGGAGCTGGTCGCTGCTGTTAAAGCTTCGCTGGGTTGAAGCCCAAACCAAATGAGCCAGGAGTATGCAAGAGGAAGGTTAAAATCCCCCTGTGTGCACAGACACCTGCAGCACTTCAGTTCCCTTTCAAATCCAATTTAGTTTGCAAGGCTGCTCAAAGCAGTGGGAAAACCTGGGCAGCTGCTGGTGAAGCCTCACAGCTCTGACTTGTGCTGGACCCCCACGGGCAGGGTCACCTTCCACCAGCCCAGGCTGCTCCAAGCCCTGTCTGACCCGGCCTTGGATAATTCCAGGCATGGGACAGCCACAGCTTCTCTGTGCCAGGGCCTCACCACGCTCACAGCCATGAAATTCTCCCCAAAATCCCACCTAACACTGACTTCTGGCAGTGGGAAACCATTCCCCCTTGTTCACACGAGGGATGCTCCACACCAGCCTCTGTCTCTGGAGCTGGGGCAGGGCCATCCTCAACCCCGTCCCACGGGCACAGGGGTCCCCTGTGGCACTGTGGCACCTCGTGGCACTTACACTGTGGAATTCTGCAGCACCTGGATGGCATTCTGGGCCGAGAGGTTGAACTTGGCCTTGCTGACCCAGCCCGTGAGGTCGTAGCGCACAGGGGCCGTGCCCAGCTGGTGGCAGATCTCGAAGTGCAGTGTCTGCTCACACCTGCGCAGGTGCCCTGTGGCAGTGACAGCACCCCAGGAGCAGCCCAGAGAAAAGCCCAGTGCAGGGTTTAATCATCTGCATCTCCCAAACTCCCAAAGCCAAATGGTGCTGCCAGAGGCTGGGCAGCCAAGCCGAGCCCAACTCACCCTCCTGGTCTGGTCCCTTGGTGGCGAAGTAGGAGCAGAGGCGCTCGAAGGCAGTGCCATCCCCGGAGCCCGGGATCAGCACCTCCTCATCCAGGATCCACAGCAGCCCCCGGCGAGCGGCCCCGGCGCTGCCCGGGAGCACCTGCGGCTGCCGAGGGACACGAGGGCTCCAGCCACAGCCACGCCAGCCTGCTCTGCTCCCTCCAGCCTGCTCCCACTGCCCAGCTGTGCCCCCTACCCCAGAGCAGACCCTTCCCACATCACCCTCAGCACTGACAGTGTCCCAGAGGAGCCCATCACCCCAGGCTGGAAGGGGTGATGGAGAGCTTGGTCAGGGAGGCCCCTTCTATTTTAAAAAGCCAAAAAGGTCCTGGTGGATGCTGTGCCCCACCCCTGCAACAGGTCAGATTGTTCTGGGATGCTCCATGAGGTCCAACTCTGCCTCTGGAGCCCTCACTGCTCAGAGCAGCAGGATGCAGAGGGGACAGGGTACCTGGGAGCAGCTCAGGTCAATGATGGACAGCGTGGCCAGTGGAGAGCGCTCTGGAAGATCAAAAGACACCTCAACATTTTCCTGGAAAACATCATTTAAAAGTTTGCTTCAGTCATGGGATGGCATCTGGAAGTCTTCATCACTAGGGAAGGGCACATCTATCCTTACTTGATGATGTGTGTGTTAAAGCCTAGGAATTCAGCTATTTTCCCCAGGCTAGAGGCATTATGGTAACTCCTTCAAGCCTATAATAAGTTCATCTCTGCCTGTAGGTTTCTCAGCAGCTTATTTCTGCAATAATTTATCATTTTCCTTTCTATTTGCTATTATTCATCACCTGAGGAAAAAGTCAGCTGTGCCAACAGAAGGGCACAAATTCTCCTGAGCTGGAGCAAGTATGTAATAGAATTCCAGAATGGTTTGGGTTGGGAGGGACCTTAAAATCATCTCATCCCAACCCCCCTGCCATGGCAGCTTCCACAGAGATGCCAAGAGAGCATCTCTGGCACATCATAAATAGCCAAGAGGATTCAGAACTGAGGCAGGGGGTGACGAGAGAGGCAGCACCATGCAGGATCCCTTCCCCCAGTTCTGCTGCAGCCCTCCCAGTAAAGCCCATGAGGTACTCACTCACACCAGAGCAGGACACAGGGAGCCTTGGGGACAAAGGCAGCCCCACTCCCAGGTGCTGGGAGCTGCTCCCAGCCCCTGCTCCTCACCTCTCTGTACCTCTCCATCTCCCTCAGGAAGGTTTTCTCGTAGAAGAGCCCCTGCAGCCTCTCCTGGACGTAGTTGTGGCACAGCTCCTCGAAGGTGGCCGCCCGCTCGCTCCGCTGCTGCCGCGGGCTCTGGAAGCCAGGGCTGTCCACCACGGCGATGGAGGCCATGGAGAGGTGCTGGGAGGAGAAGGACCTGGGGAGAGCCGCACACACCACCAGGATTTACCCATGGACAGCAGAGTTCCAGCCGGGCCCTCGCAGTGCCCGTGCCACAGGGGCGCGGGACACGGGCGTGCCAAGTGCCAGCGCCGTCCCCACATAAAGTTTGTCACACAACTGCCTGTTTTCCCTGTCACCTGCTCCATGCCCTGGAGAAGGGGCTGCCACCCCCAGCCCCAGTGCCCTGCAGCTCTTTGGTACCTGTTGATGAGCGAGACCACGGCAGCAAAGAGCTCCTCGTAGAGCCCCGAGGCCATTCCCTGCACGCACTCCGCTCCTGTCATCTTCGGCTCTGGCACGAGGAAGGGGAGAGCAGGACACAGGGAAGGGAAGAACAGGCAATGTGGTTATTTCCAGCCAAGTTCAGCCTGCTCAGAGCTGAGGTGGGACCCAAGATTCCCTGGATTGTGGCTCAGGAGAACCCACATGACTCCACAGCATTGCTCCTGCACATCTCTCCTGCCTTCAGCTCTTCTCCTGCCCCATGTGGGTTTATTGCCATGTCAAAGGCCACTTCCTCAGGCTCTTGCTTCTACTATTTTATTATTTTTTTTAATTTATTTTAGTTATTTTAAAGATAACTTACAGGGCCTAGCTGGAATTCCACTGCTGAGCATCGTGGAATCATCAAGGTTGGAAAAGACCTCCAAGATCATCAAGTCCAACTTTTAAGGAGTGTGGGAGGGCTGACCTGAAATCCAGGCAATATCTCACCCTCCCACCTCACACATGCTGGATCTGCCTCCACAAATTAGATCCCTACAATAATTTAAGGTTTATGGTGGCTCAGCAGCACAATCCCTGATCCAGATCTCCTTGCAGGTGCTCGGAGCACAAGACCAGCCCAGCTCCAATTCTGGAGTTGGGGGATTTCCCCCGTTTTTCCATGCAGAGTTCTCACAGCACTTGAGCCACATCACTTATCTGAATTCACCTGATTTCACATGTCCCTAAGGAGGGTCAGGCAGGGGCAGCGAGGAGAGCAGAGGGCAGCGACGCGACAGAGCACAGTTAATGATTGTATTAATATTAACAAACCTAACTGGGCTTCACAGCCTAAGAAGAACAAGACAATTTCCCTCACCATTCCCTCTCCCCCTGGAAATAAAGGGAAAATGGGGCATCCCAGTACCTGGCTGGCTCTCCTCTGCTTGGGGCTGGCCCCGGGCTGTCACCTGTGCCAGGATGTGCCTCAGGTGGTGCTTGAAGACGGCGGTGCTGAGCTCCTCCACATCACAGCCCAGCACCTCAGCAGCACGGCTGGCACTCTCAAACCTCAGGAACTGCTTCCTGCCAACTGGGGAGAGGCACAGGGGGCTCAGCCAGGGCCAGCCCTGCCTTGGCATCACCAAAACGCTCCCGCACCCTCCCTCGCACACCCCCAAAATCAAAATGGTCCAAGGCGAGCCGGGGAGCAGGCGAGACACACGGCATCAGTGTTTCAGGCTCTTCAGCCGAGCAAAGCAGCAGATGTGCTGGTGGGAGCTGATGGGATTAGGAAGCAATCCCTCGAAATCCGGGATCGCCTTTCAGGGTCCCAGCAGGGTTTGCTGTCCCTCCAGCCGGGAGCAGCAGTTCCTCCCCACCAGCACACATCGCTCACATCTGGTGATAACGACTCCAGTTTAATGATTAGAATCAATAGGGGAGTAATCTGCAGGATTAATCCTTTTACAAACCCAGAGCAGAAAGGTGCCCTGGAGGCAGGAGGTCGGCACAGCTTAGAAACACAGAGGGTGAGCACAAATGAGAGCAGCCAAAGTCACCCAGACACCTCAGGGTGGCACTTTTGGGTGGTGGATGAGGAGTTTGCAGCTAAAATGGGCCCTTAAAACACAGCTGATGGCTGGTGGCAGGGGAGAGGGTGTGGGATGGAGAGTGAGAGGTGGCCACATCCTGAGAAGCTCCATGGGGTACCCACTCCTGGCCGAGGGGATGCACAAAGCAGGGCTGGAGGGCTGGGAGAGCTTCACAGCACACCGATGAGAGTCAACCCCCTTCTCCCTTCCCCTTTGATCCTTTCCCAGTATTTTCTATGCTGACTGAAGGACTCCAACATCAAGGGCTGTGCTGGAGCAGGCAGAGGAATTGCCTCAACACTCTAGGCTTTGATTTATTCTGTTTTCACTTGTTCCTATCTGAGCTAGCTGGACAGAGGCTGATTCCTGTCAGACACAAAAGCTCTCCCTGCCAGGCAGTTGGAGGGGCTGGAAGGCCAGGGCTGCACAGACCTCTCCTGCATCCCACACTGCCCATTCCAGCATCCCACACTGCCCTCTCCAGCATCCCTGGGACAAACAAGAGGGTCCACTCAGCCCTGGCATCCCCAGGCACCGTTTTACCCTCCAGAATCTATAACCAGCAGCAGCTCCCCATGGCTCTCCTGAGTGTGATGTGACCATGGAAAATTGGCTGACTTTAACACCTGAAGGGAAGGACTTTGACCCAGGTAATATTTAAGAGAAGCAGAAGGAAAACACTGGATCAGCACTCACAGGGACAGCTCAGCCTCTCTTGCTGCAGCCCCAGCCCATTTCCAAACTGCTTAGTGCCCAATTTCCTAGTGATGCTACAGGGGTGGGTCTGTGCAGGACCCCCTGGGCCACAGCAGCCCCCATGCAGCTCAAGCATTCACCCTGGGCTATTGCTAGTGGTCTCACTGACCCCAAAATTCCCCCCTGGCTGTCTGGGTGCTCCTGTCCCCTCCTGCTGCCCCCGAACTCTTTGGGGTTTGGGGCAGCTCAGTGTTCTCCACCTGAGCAGCAGGTTCCAGCCCTCCTGCCCTGTGGTTTTCCTCCATCCAAAGGAGTTCAGCAGGCTGGAATGCAGCGGCCTCGCTGTGCCAGGGGGTTTGGAGTGACTCCTGAGACATCTGTGGCAGCACCAGGAGGGTTGGAATGGCAGCCACCTCCATTACAGGAGCGTGCTGGGAAGCCCAGAGGGAGCGGGGAGCCACAATGCTTTATTCTGATATCAGCCAGCAAAAGGACAGCGTGGGAGCGAGCCGAGCCCCGCTGCGCCCCAAACCTCCCTTCTGCTTACAGGGGCAGCAAATAAATTAAACCAGGGGATTTTCTGCAGCCCACAAAGGGACTGGAGCACTCAGGTGAATGGTGCCCAGGGTGCCCCGCTGGCCTCCAGCTGCCAGGCTGCTTTCCTAATAAAAGAGCTGCTCTAATACGTTTCAAAGGCAGCGGGAAGGGCTGACACCGGGAGAAAGCAGAACGAGCTTTTGAAATTCAACCTTTTCTTCTCAGCATTTTTATAGCTGTAAATGCATTTTCCACCCCCAGCCAGGGAGAGGTGGTGCTGTTCCCTCCTGGTTTATTCCTGCACAAGCTGAATGGGTGAGGAGAGAAAGGAGGAAGGTGCCTTTAGCCCACACCGGGGCTCGTTTTACACGTGCCAGGGCCGTGGCTGTGGATGGGGATGGAGGAGGCGCCCGGCTGAGCTCCTGAATGCCCTGGAAAAGCAGTGCCGAGGCTCCCTTCAGTGAGATTTCAAGGAGAGGATTTGGAATACACAACATCAAAGGGCATGAAAGGGGAAGGGAAGAGATGGCTATCGGGAGACAGGTTTAACCACATTAAAAGGGTCGTCGCCCCCACTGAGACTTTGGCTCCGCCCGGCTTTGATCCATTTTTTATCCATATTTCCTTTCATTTCTCCCCTTTTGTTGACACACGGTGGGGGAATCAATACCAGAGTGAGCGACACTGAGACATGCTCTGCTTGTTAATCCCACACCAGAGTGTGCTCGGAGCTGCAGCCCTGCCTGGATCCGCTACTCCCGTTCCTGCTCAAAGAATGGAGCAGGATTTGTTGGATACAGCATTCCATTCCCTCCCAGACTGATTTACAGAGGGCTCAGGGCAGAATGGGCAGGAAGTCTGAGCAAAGCAAAACTCCCCATGACCATCCCTCTGCCTGCCCTTGAGCTGGGCACTCCCAAACTGAGACACGTCTCCAAAATCTGCTCTGCTGGAAACTCACAGGGCAGAAGGACTTTCAAATTTTTTTGGCCAAGAGCCTTCTGACATTCCTCAGCTTGAGAGCACAGGGTCATCTATAAAAGCTGGAAGGGCATTAAGGTAGATGGAGATGAGGAAAGAGAGCACCAGAAAGAAGGAGAAAAGAGAACTCACTGTAAGTCCTGACAGCATCTATCCTTTTAAAATAATTAATGAATGATTAATGGCATAAATTACCATAAGATGTGTTACGGCGTGTTGCAGAGACATTTATAAATGTCTGTGGCTTAGTTTATGGAAGCCTTTATGCAGCCCTCACAAATTGAAGTGTGTAAATCAATGTGGCTGCCTCTAAAATGGGTTAGAGCACGTCCTAAAATCATTTGTAAGGGGTAAGGCAATTTCTGCTCGTCCATATTAACAAAGTCTCTATAAATACAATCTTCATCCAGACTCAGCCTATTATAATTCAGTTACTGTGGTAGACACTCAAGAGATGATGAAATTAGTGCTACCCAAAGCTGTCCCTTCATGGTGTCACTGGGGACAACGTGCCAACGAAGGAGTCATCCACCCCAGTCCTTCCTGAGGAGCTGGCATGAGGTGACACCCAGCACACCCAGCCACATGTGGCAAGGACAGACCTGCTCCAGAAGCCCCCACGGGGCAGGACACCAACATCCCACATCCCACCACAGAGGAAGACCAAGGAAGAACTTGGAGCCACCACAAACGGAGCAGCCTTGGGATGGACATCATCCCTGCACACCCCCAAACACTGATCCCTGCCAGGACACGCTCCTCCCCGCTCCAAGCACAGAGACAAGGAGCAGAGGCAGGATTCCCCTCACCTTTGCAGGCTCCAGCAGCTCCCAGGTGGTAGATTCCAGCCAGGATGCGCCACACGGCCGCCTGCTCCTCTGTGGTGATGCCCAGCGTGCCCATGGCAGCCCGGAGCTGGGAGAAGGCCACCGCGGCTCTCTGCTTGTCCTCGGGCTGCAGGGGGACAGAGCCAGAGGATGTCACTGCCTCTGCTGGGTACCATGCCCAACAGGAGAGTGAAACCATCAGGACAGCAAGGAAACACAGCAAGGCACCCTCAGGAAATTGGGACCAAGTGGAGAAGCCACTGGCAGGTTCTTCTGGTGCCCGGTGTTAGGAGCAGGCTGGGTACATCACCTTGTCATACAATTCCCATTTCATGAGTGTCTACAGAGCAGCAGCTGGGGATGGATGTTTTATATCATGGAATCATCAGGTGCTTTGGGTTGGAAGGGACCTTAAAGCTCGTGTCCTTCCAAGCCCCTGCTGTGGCAGGGACACCTTCCACAGCCCAGGTTGCCCGTCCAGCCCTGTCCCCTCACTCCTCACCAAACACACCTGCCCAGAGCTGAGCAGCTCCTGGCCACCAGCAGGACCTCACCTGCCACCTCCCACCACGGACACCCCCTCCTGCAGTGCCTGAGCTGGGGCTGCTCTGTGGGGCCAGGAGCCACCGGCTCCAGCAGGCAGCACCCCACCTCAGCAGGGACCAGGGGAAAACCTCCATGCTGGGATGGCAAAGCCCCAGAAATCAGAGCTCTACAGGAGGGTAAAACCCCATCTCTGAACCCAAGTTTGCTGCACCAGCAAGGTGAGGACCTCTCTGTGCCCTCCCCGGAGCTGCTGCTCCAGCAGCCAATTCCTTTGGATGCTGAAGTGGAGCAGGAGCTTCCTAATGAAGATGGAATATTGGATTCATCAATAGATGATGTAACTGCAAATTGCTGCAATTCATCCCAGTGCTTTGGCTCGTGGACAATCTGCTGGGGCTCTGCAGACAGCTCAGACTAATGAGGGGCTGGAGGTGGGAATCAGCTGTGGAGCTTTAACCCCTAAAATTCACATTCTGGGCTACCCAAAGGATGCTCTTGCCGCTGGGAGTTGCTGCTGCAGGGGAACATCAGGGGTAGGTGACACTGGAGTGGCAGGATTTGGTCCCAAGGTGCCTGTGGCATGTGGAAAACCCAAGCAGACATCCCAGGCAGGGCAGCCCCAGTGCAGCTCCCCTGTGGCTGTCAGAGGGGTGCTGGGGGGGCTGTTTGGGCAGGTCCTTCTTCACATCCCAACATTCCCTCCCTCCCCTCCAGGCTCCCAGTACAGTGGCATCATCACGAGTCACCCAGCAACCAGGGACTCCAAGCCATCCTCAGTGGGCACGAGACTCCAGCATTTCCATCTCCCTACCTTTGTGAAAGGTTTGATCCCAAAGGAATTGCTCTCAGCCACCTGGTGCAGGTGCAGCATCGTCCTGGGAGTGGTCACAAAAAATGAGAGTCAGGCTCCCTCCTTGCCTGCCCTCAGCACCCCCAGCCACCTTCACAGCACCACCTGAGGGACCTGGAAGGGACAGGCCACCACAGCACTGCCCCACACAGGGACATGAGCTGCTGCTGCAGGAGCCTTCTCCTGGGGACACAGCCTGGGGGGAACCAGAAGTGACAGAGAAAGGGATCTCTGTCTCATTTGTCACCCCAATTTCAGCTTTAGTGGAGGGGCAAAAACCAGGAAATGGCCTCATTTCATAGAAAATCTCTGTATGTGCAGAAAGATCTCTGCAGCCCCATTAATGCAATTGCTCTCACAATCTCTTATCAGGGGGTCTCAAAACCCTATTGCTGGAGGGAATTTGGGTATAAAGGATGGGGAATCCTCACACCCACCTCTCTGCCACATCCAGCCCTGCCAGCAGCAGTGGGAAGATGTTGAAGCTGCTCTCTCCTTCAGGCTGCTGGGCAACACGGGCCCTCTCCAGCAGCAACGTCTGGGGAGGGAAAAGGGGTCAGGGAGAATGGGGAGATGCTCCTGGGAGCTGCCAAGGAGGGGCTGGATCTCTCCTTGCAGGGTTTGGGGGCTGCTCCTCCCACCCAGGGCTGTGCAAGCAAGAGCTGAATCATGATCCAGGCATCAAGGGGCAGCACTTCAGAGTGTGAAAGCAACACCCACAGTCCCTGTGAGATTCCAGAGGTCTGGGCAGTGCCATGGCCCCAGCAAAGATGCTGCAGGATTGGGATAACCCATTGCCTGGGCTCAAGACAAGCCCAGCTCAGCTCCAGCCTTGCCAAAGGTGTTCAGCACTGGAGCCAGCAGTGAATCTGCAGAGCTGAGGGTCCCCATCCCATGGACATGCCAGGATGGTTCTGGTGGCACTAATGGGGACAGTGCCACTCCTGCACAAGGACAGCTGCACAGGGCCACCAGCTCCCTGTGGGTGCCCAGGACAGAGCAGGGACAGCAGCAGGAAGCCCTGGTGCTCCCCAGGAGCTGACAAGGCTCCAGCCTTCTCCTTCCTCAGACAAGGCCCAGGGGCACGGGCAGCTCTGATTAAAGAGCCTTTGATAAGAGCCCTGACGGTGATAAAAGCCCTCTGAGGCTCAGCTCCAGGCGGCCTGAGGTGCTGCTAATGAAATGCTAAATAATACATTTCCTCATCAACATTTCATCCCGACACTGCTCCAAGCTCCCCCAGGGACGGGGACAGGCTGGGGGACCCCACCACGCTGCTGGCAGAGGCAGCAGAGGTGCTCAGGGGCGCTTTGGGTTTAGGAGAAGCAGGGAGCAGAGCAGGGAACCGAGCATCACTCCTCGTTCCCAGCCTGGCAGCACAGGGGTGGCTCATCCCCACCCCAAGCATTTCCAGCGCTGCCATCTCACCAGGTGACAGGTACCTGGAGGTGAGCGGCAGTGACCTGGCCAGTGGCACTGAAATCCAGTGACAGGACCATGGAGAAGCGCGTGGAGCTGCTGCTGTGGCTGGTGGTCACCGACCCGAAGGCTCCCAGGACCGTGAACATCGCCTGGATCTTCTCCACTGCAAAAACATCATCAGAGCCCCCTGAGCCGCCCTGCAGCTCTGGAGGAGGTGTCACCTCCTGCCTCAACTCTGCCTGCTCCTCCCGGGGTCTGTCCCAGCACTGGGGAGCTGGCTGGGTCAGTGTCCCACACAGGGTGCACACCGACAGGAAGGGGACGTGCCAGCCTGCCCAGCCTGCCCAGCCTGCCCAGCCCGTCCCAGACCATCCCTGAACCCTTTGCAAGAGCACAGTGTACCCAAGAGAGCTCTGAAATCCAGCCCTGCCCTCTGAAACCGCTGCCGGCCGAGCAGCAGCCCGGTAACCCGAGAGGGTGGGAAAGCGCTGCCCCAAGCACCGGGGTCATCCGAGTAATTCCCAGTAATTCCCTGCCGCTGTTTATCAAAGCAGCGAATCTGCTGAGCCTGGGACGGGGACATGGCACTCGAGGCCACGCTGGCTGCTCAGGAGCCACCCCAGAGAGCAGAGATCAGGCCAGGATGGTGTGTCTGCGTGCCCCGAGCCTGCACAGGCTGTGTGTGCTG
>NC_031784.1:4531318-4533381 GCF_001522545.3 Parus major | reverse complement strand
GGCTGCCCGCCATGCCCACCAGGTACTCCAGAGCGCTCTGGCAGCACCGGGTCCTGCCGGCCCCGCTGTGCCCCAGGGGGACAATGGCCTGGTCCTGCCGCTGCATCAGCAGATTCCTGTAGGCTCTGTGTGCCAGCGAGCAGATGTGCGGGGGAAGGTTATCCCGCTTCCCCCTGGGAACCTGCAGGCAGGGAGAGAGTGACAGAGCACATCCCAAACTGGCTTCTCATGGAGAAAATCCTGAAGATATTCACACTCAGGGTGATGATTTCTCCCCAGGGTGCAGAGCCTCCCGTGACTGAGTCCTCGGAGCACCCCCAGCCCCAAGACCAAGCACCCCCAGAGCA
This sequence comes from Parus major, assembly GCF_001522545.3. Classification (NCBI taxonomy): domain Eukaryota; kingdom Metazoa; phylum Chordata; class Aves; order Passeriformes; family Paridae; genus Parus; species Parus major. The sequence continues at coordinate 4,533,034 of NC_031784.1, read as the reverse complement.
TTCCGGGCCATCAGAATCTCTGGAGCATCAGCCTCTAAAACACCCCCGGTCCCAAATGTCCCCTGAGCATCCCCGGTCCCAAATGTCCCTTGATCCTCCCCAGTCCCAAACGTTCCCTGAGCATCCCCAGTCCTAAAAAGTTCCCCGAGCTTCCCTAGTCCCAAATGTCCCCTGAGATTTCCCGGTCCCAGATGTCCCCTGAGTTTTCCCGGTCCCAAACGTCCCCTGAGCATCCCCGGTCCCAAACGTCCCCTGAGCATCCCCGGTCCCGACTGTCCCCGCACTGTGACGGTCCCACGGTGCCACCTGCCGGCCCCGCCGCGCCCGGCGCTCTCCGCCACTGTCCCCAGGAGGGTTGGTGGCCGCTCCCCACGGGAGATGCGGCTGTCCCAGGTCCCTTCTCTCACCTTGCCGGCGGGGCCGGGGGTTGCGGGGCCGGGGCCGATGGCCACCAGGCTGGGCCCCGCATAGGTGCAGGGCAGGCGGGCACGGAAGCGCTGCCGCAGGGTGTTCATGACGCTGCACTCGTTGAGGCTGATGAGGGCGGCCAGATCCTCGGCCTGATCCAGGCTGGGGGGGTTGGTCTGCGGGAAGAGAGACAGAGACCCCTCTGCTGTCATGCCAGAGCCGCTGGCACCCCGACACCTTGGGCACAGCCAGCCCGGGGCGATGGGAGAAGCATCTTTGTGCCCGGGCACTGTCCTGGAGGGGCTGGGGAAGGGCTCACCCTCTGCACGCTGTCCTCATCCACCTCGCTGACGGTGCCATCCTCGTCCCGGCGCACCCTGACCCTCCCCGCAGGCAGCTCCGGTGTCCCCACGTCTGGCTTCAGCTGTGTGGCTGAACGAGGGGCTGGTGAGTGTCCCCAGCGTGGGGCAGCCCCAGCAGAGCCCTGGGGCGTGGGGAGATGCCAAGGGGCCAAACCCAACCCCGGCCCCACCCGGAGCCTGCTCTGTCCCCGACACGTCTCAGCCAGGGCAGAGGAGGGAGAGTTACCGAGTGTGAACCCGTCCTGCTGGATCAGCCAGACCTTCTCTGCTTCGTACCAAACGTCCCTCGGAGCCTGTGGGGAGGAGAGAGGGAAACTGGCCAGGAGCAGGAGGAAAAGTGAGCTGAACAAACTGCCTTTGCCCCACGGACAGGGACATTTCCACACTCCTGCCCCTCTGCTGCCCACCCAGCCAGGCCCGGGGTCGCCTTCCTGCCAGCCCCAGCTCAGCCCACGGGAACGGGGGGAGCTGCATGAAACCAGAAAACTGCATCAGTGCCCCAAAATCCAGATAACACCCGAACATTACCTGGTCCTTGTCTGTGCTCTCGCCCGATGCCTCTTTATCCTGGTCCTTTTCCACGCTCTTGCTCATCTCTTTGCTCTTTCCTGATGTTTCTTTAGCCTGATCCTTGTCTGTGCTCTTGCCAGTGCCTTTGCTCTCTTTCAGCATCTCTTTACCCTTTCCCAGTTCTTCCTTCACCTTCCCCACCTCTTTTTTCACATCTGTGGATTTCTCTTGGGTTCCTCCCTGCTCCCCCTTGAGACCCTCTGATTCGTCTGTGTTTTTTTCAGGCTTTTTGATTTCCTTTGGCTCCTTCTTGCCATGTCCAACGTCTTTCTTCATCTTCTCTGGCTCCTTCCTGGCTGACAACAGCTCCCTCTGGGCTTTCACCTTGGCTGGAGGCCCCTCGTGCCTCAGAGGTGTCCCCTTCTCTTTCTTGGTG